>NW_023604861.1:51911724-52511724 GCF_014898055.3 Talpa occidentalis | reverse complement strand
ATCTTTGGAACAATTCATGATCTATAAAACAACTATTAGAAGCTACTTTCACAACAGAGTAGTAAACTCCTCCCATCTGAATAGTATTGATGGAAGATTATTTATTTCTAAAAACGTTTTATGGAAAGCAAAATTTCAGTTTAACAGAAGATGGTATTTTTTTTTATAAGTGTACATTTTAAGTTTCTCAAATTAAGTATATTTAATCAATTAACCACTTGAAATATTTAAGCACACTCTGAATTATTTAAAAAAATCAACTTAAAAATCAAACTGAGAGACGTTTATAACATTGCTTTGCTGAAACATGGGAAGAAAGTGCACTGCATAGAGAGCTTAAATTTCTCACTCTTCCTTTCAATCAATATCTGAGGCAAAGTTTCATCTCTAGGGCCCTTAATGGCAGGAATTCCTGGAGCCAGCAAATGAGTAATGTTAAACCTATGATTAGATGATGAGGCCATCAAAGACACTAGACCCTAATGCTACATTCCTCTTTATTTCTCTGAACTGCAATGAAATCCAGAGCTAAGGAAGAAGGAATTTTAAGATATTTTCCCATAAAAGAATATTTAAAAATATGTATCATCAAGAGTCTAGAAGGACCAGGCAGGTTTCCCAGCATTACTCTCGAACTCAGGACACTGGTATCAAGCAATTATTTTCAAATGCCCTGCAGATGAACTCCTACCAGGGATGCTGTTTTCTTTAACTTCTAACTAATTAATATTCTTCCTGGCTGAAAGGGAGGAAATGAACCTAATGTTACCGTGTGCATATATTCTTGAAGTCAACTTGAAGACTGGAAATCTATAGGTAAGTTCTTGATTGTTTTATCTTTACTAATTTTAAAGGATCAATCGAAATCATATTGTTGTTATTTGGGAGTTAGCTGTGGTTGCAAGTCAGTAACCAGAAAGAATTTAGATGTATTTTTTCTCCAATGAGGAAACATGGGATACGTGTAATAGCTACTTATTACAAACATACTTAAGCTGTTTTTTCATTCTCATATTATAAAATATTTAATATTACCATGAAAATCAAGATTATTAGGAGACTTGACAGAGCTAGTGAAAATACCATTAGTTCCTATTTAGACATCAAGAAAATGGAGTATACATACACACATACGCACACATATTTTTACACATATATTTCTTATAAATGCTAAGAAAGCATAGCAAACTATTATAGTTCTATTTTAAATCTTCATTCTGATTATTAAAGTTATATACATAAGTAGATTTTTAGGGTTTACACTGAAAAATACAAATTACATTAAAAAAGAAAGCAGTAAGGTACTTATCAAAAACCACTTATTAATGAACTTCGGATGTTATATGGAAAAATCTAATATTTCATTATCTGTAATGTAATAGAGAAGAAGCCATGCATGTAATTAACAATAAACATCAAAATTATAATTTCTACAGTATCATTTTTAAAGGGTAGTTGTAAGGAAGGGTATCAAAAATATATAACAAATAACAAATACATATTTGTGGATATAGATAGGGTATAATAGAAGGAGAGGGAAGGTAGGAAAGATTAAGGCAGCTAAAGAACATAAAAGGGAGGCAGTATTTACAAGTAAGATCACCTATAAAAATGTCTCATCATAAATTATTTTCTTTATCTATGGGATAACAGATGGAAGTTTAAAAATATACACAGACATATATATGCACATACAATATATTGATCACGATAATAAAAATCTTCATGTAGTTTAATGTAATAAATGAGATTTCTGTACCTGAGAACAAAGCAGCATAACAAGCTCAACCACAGATGTGCTGGATTTCATACAAACAAGGCCTGTGAAAAGGAAAGATTAGACAAAATGAAGTTACTATGATAGAAATCATCAGTTCAAGTTAATTCATTACACATTTTTAACTTATATAATTTTTCTTTAAAATAAAACTAAATGGAAATATGCATTTTATATCATTAATTTAAAAATATCCAGATTTAAGAAGACATGATAGATATTCAAAAGCTGACTTCTTGTCTGGGTTATTTATGTGGTCAAAGCACTTCCTATGTTTAATCAAGGTGGGGGGTGGTTATCAAATCGACAAGGTAGTTAGAGCTACTCTTATTCTAATGACATTTGCTATGTGATTGTGTCCTAGAGCACAGAACAACAATCACTGAAGGTATGCCTAAATATCCTCCCAAAGACAAAATTAAAACAATTTACAAATAGGTAATTACCCATAGGTTGTCACTTGCTGAATGGTTTTTAAAACAATAAAAAATGAATTTCACACTCAAAATCAACATATCAAGCAATATCCCACTGTTCTGATTTCAAACTCTCTGAATATACAGAAGAAAAAAGCATTAGATGTTATAAAATGTATGTAATAACTACTGCTCATGATCGCTTACTATGTACTGGGCTTCTATGTTACCTACCTTATGTTACTGTCTCATTTAATTTCCATATATACCTTGTGGCATACTATTATTAGTCCCCTTCAATAGGTAAGAAAACACTATTCCTAAAAACATTGATTATTCATCAGGACTTTTCCAGTTAAAAATATGATTTGTATAACATACAATAAAAAAATTATGATTGGTAGTATTTTAAAGTGCCAACACAGGAAAATTAAGCAAGAATTAACAATCTTTGAACAACATTTTTTAATCATCCTGTTTGCTAATTTGAAACATAAAGTTTTTTGCTGCTTTTTTTAAAAAAAAAACTAATTAACAAACGTGTTTTTTTTCCTTTGTGAGGACAAATTTAATCAGTAAAAGTAATGTATAGGAAGAAATGCCATGGTTTTACATTAGTTGTTGCTAACTGGAAAAGTGAACCAAAACCCATTATTTTTGTCTTAGTGTGATTTCAATAAACAGTCTCAAATGCCTTCTAGTACTAGCATGCATATTTATTGTAGGTAGTAGATAAATACCCTTTTGTGCCTACACTGCTAATGACCCTATCGTTATTATACAGACCGACAGAACAAGCTGCAAAAAGGCATTGGTATTCCATCTTATCCAGATCTTTCCGTAGACAGTTAACTAATGAAATAAGAGGCAGATGTGAAAAACTCATTTAGGAGACAAGTGCTATAATTGATCAGCAATTCTCATGCTCTGGAGCTTGAGAGTCAGAAAAATTAAGGGGACATTTATCACCTGTTGGCTACTTAACTATTTGAAAATCTGACAAAGAAAAAGTAAGTAAAAAGTCAGGGCCATGCATAAAAAAGGACCATAATTTAAGATATGTAACCCCATACCACTTATATTTTAAACTCTAAGTTGTATAATGATTAGATTGTCAGGCTATATAAAAATCCTTCATGATAGAGTTTTAAAATAACATGAAATTACATTCAGCTCTCACTACGAACATTTTAATAAACTGACACAACCCCCTAACAAGAATACTCATAATTTTTTACAAACATGATCATTCCATCCTACGAAAAATATAAGAAATGCTTCATCATTGCTTTGTTGAAAGAAAATGACAGTAAGTTGATAGTATAACAAAACTGCAATTTGCAAACAGTATGCCCAGTACTTTGACAATAAGGCATTATGATTTCAATTTCATGGACTCTCACACCTTTACTAATATTTTTTTTGTATAATTTTGAATACACTGAATTAATGGATTCTCCTAAAAAGAAAAAAAAAAAACCTAACATTGAGACTGAGAACACAAGCAGAAGCAAATTTTTGAAGATGCATCAACCTTCTAAATTTATGTAATCACTGTGGATGGAAATATTTATAAATGTTAACAAAATTATTATTTAAAAAATCCAATAATTTTTATTAGAGATACTTGAAATACAAGCATTATTGAATGACACTTTGTCCTCGCACAACAGATAAAACAGTACCTATATTTGAAAATTTAAGATATAAGTAATTAAATATGGTTCTGTATAACTTTAATTATAAGCTCAGGAGAGCCACATTCATTTACTGTTATTATGGATGACTTAGGTTATATATGCATAAGGCAAATATTTTACAAGACTAAGTCTTGATTGAATTTTCCCTTTTTCTATCTAGCAATAAATTTATAATCCAATCAAACCATTTGCTCTCTCCTCAGCTGAGCAAAATAAAGTGCTAGAATAAAGGCATTTACAGCAGTGAATAAAACATTATATCATCCCAATTGCTCCATATTCTAATTCAAGTCTTAGATTTAACATTTAATAGAGATTTATCATTTATCAATCACCTTTATATATGCTATATCATTTGATTGTCTTAACTCTTTGAACTAGTTTTAATCTCATGTGAAAAACAAAAATGAAGCAATTCAGTGACTAGCCCAAGGTGTTTCAATCAGAATGTGGTGGGACTGGAACCTGAATTCAAATTATATGGAAATCACATTTCAGGCTTGTGCAAAGCTACATAAACAATTAAATAAGAGGATAACAAGTGTGACCAAGAGAATGGTCATAACAATCCAAGTTGCAATTATGTTTGCAAAAATGGAGCTAAAAACACTAGCTTAAGCAAAAGTAAAGAGGAAACAGAAAACAAAAAAATCTGAAAAGGCTTTTGTAGTTTGGCAGATGGATAATTAAGAACAGGGGGTGTTTTTCAGTGGGAGTGAAGGGCTAGAGTAAAATATACAGAGAGATAAAAAGTGAAAGGAATAAAAATATGAGTATTTTTGAAAGTTAAGAGAAAGAACTAAGTAAAGTTTTAATTCAAGAAATTATAGCAAGGATCAGTTATGGCATTCCCATTCCAAGATGAATGCCCTGTTTTGTTGATTAAAATGTAGTCCCCAAGAGAGCTGTAAATATGTCTATTCAACAAAAATCTACTTAGAAATTGTGTCAAATAAACAGAATATTATTACCAGCAATATACAATCACTACAATAAGTAACTTGACTGAAAATACTAATCCAATAGTGTATGCAATATGATTACACAAATGCCAAATAATACCTAGAATAGAATCTAGACAGTAAAATTGAAATTATTAATTATTATGATAATTATGAATATATTATGAATGCCACAATGGAAAGACAAGGTCAGGTAAATGAGTGGCTAAAATATAAGGACTTGAGATGATTAATTAGGTAGACAAATCAGAAATGGGGAGATCCAGGCAGCAAATAAAGAATGGCTATAGCTGAGTAAACCATTATGCAAACGGTGGCAGGACTTGAGGGTTCAAATTTACTAAGAGTAAGAAATCAGTTTCTAATTTAAGAACTATACTCCCTCACCATAAAACAAAACAAGACAAAAGCACTAAAGCCCATGGAATTGTAAAATGATCGTTGAGCTGAAAGACAGAACTTTAGGACAAAGTTATCTTTAATACAAAGAATACTGAAAGATATAGTGATGCTATTTTACTATTGAGTTGTCGGACTGTCTTTTGAGTCAAGTGGCTTTATGTGTGTGTAGAATTAGAAGAATGGGGAAAACGGACCCTTAAGCTTGAAAACAATGTGGAGAAATGTTTAGCAGGATGTCCCTCTCAATGGGAGAAGAAGAGCTGAAAAGTTACAATGACAAAAACCAAAACACTGAAAGGTGGGACTCATTTTTGAAGTAAATCCGAGTTTTCTTTCAGGATGGATTCTCTATAAATAGAGGGGAGCAACGATATCTCTGATAAGGGCAGTGTTCTGAGTATATTCACAATAAATGATAATCAAATGAGTAAATCCAGAAATCATCATTCACTGAGTAACTACTGTAGTGGATAGAGAAAAAAAACAATAAGGTTTTGAAGAAAAATAAAGGTGCATTTTTTTAGAACAAGGGGCCAATTCATTAAAAAAGCATTTACTGAGGGCCTCCCCTGGTGGCGCAGTGGTTGAGCACCGGTTCATTCCCCGGCCACCGGCAAGGGCCCCACAAAAAAAAAAAAAAAAAAAAGCATTTACTGAGCATCTATTGTGCCAGACACCATGGCAGGTACTAAGCTTACAAAAAAGTGAGGAAAGTAGAATAGATTACATAAACAAATTTTATATATATATATATTTATATTATATATTATAATATATTATAACATATATCATATTAATTGTATCATCTATTGTATATATATTGCATTATTTAATATAAAATATATTTAATTAAATACTAAGAGGATAACAATATATAATTAATATATTATATATATAAACAATAATACAGAGTTCTAGAAGGTACACAGAGTACGAAGTGTTAGAAGCACAGAGCTGGTAGTATGTCTTTGTAGTATTTGCAGTATGTCTTTGGAGAATTTATAGATAATGTGGCATTTGAGTTGAATGATGTGGAGCGATTCTAGGGGAAATAACGGGAAGTCATCAGAGGTGACAGAGAAGATTCTGAGGTATAATTAAACATGAAATAGATAGTAGAACAAAATTGTTCCCTGGAAGCAAAGAAGATGGAAGAAAGTGAGTGGAAATGAAGACAGAGAGATCAGCAGGAAATAGCACATGTAAGCATACTGTTCCTGCAGGCACCATGTAGTCACTGAAGGAATATAAGCAGGAGGTAGACCCACCGAATGAGAACTATTATGGCAAAGATCACTTTATCTCAGGGGTATAGGAAGAAATCCAAAACTTTAAAGCCTGAGCTGAAGGCACTGGCAATATAAGACAGATTTGAAAAACACTTTGGAGTAAGAAAATAAAATACTTTAGACAACTGAACATGAGGTTCAAAGGTAAATGAGCAAAATGTGAATGATGATACCTGTAAGTGAGATAGGGAAAACGAATGAAGAACAGGTATGCATGATGATGAAACTCATCATGATGAAACTCATCACCAGTTTCATTCTGGATAAAATTAGGAATACAGGCAAAAAGCTAATTTTGAGCTTTAGAGTTATTTGTTTTTTAATATAGATGCTATAACTGTGACAAACCACACATAAACAGATCGCTCAGAAAAGATGGTGTTGAAAAAAATTCATAATTACAGAGTTTTTATGAGTTCTACTACTAGTACCAGTATTAATCTTAGTCCAGTTTTAAGATCAGTTTTTCTATTTTTCCTCACAATGAAATACACTAGTTTGTTTTCTATCAAATAGAGATGACTATATTTGGATCTAAAAATTAAGTGGGCCTGGGACTACTTAGTCTTTAATGCTGATTTTAAAAATATTTTAAAAAACAGTGATAATTGTAATACTATCTTTAAGAAACTATAATAGCTATTTACTATGAAAGAGCTTTACAAAGTATAATCAAACTGTTATGGCTCTTTTATATTTAGATTTCAAATTTTAACCATAAAAAAGAAAAAGTATCACTACAGTGAGTTCATTCATTCATTCATTCATTGATCTGCTTTAGTTTAGTTCACTAAAAAAGAAGTTCTCAACAAGGGTGGTGGGAATTTTATGGGGACTATAACTAAGATGAAAATGCATACATTGTACAAAAATGAAAAAATAATGTAAAAATATATATAAAATAAAATAGTAATAATATAATAATAATAAAAGAAGTTCTCATAAACTGATAGTAGTCTTACTGTTTTTAGAATGGGAACAATACAGATGTATTTGGATATATCATATATCAGCAGAATTTTCTGTAAAGGCTCAGATAATATATTTTAGCTTTTTGGGGGGCAGCAACCTTAAGTTTTTGTTACAAATACTCAACTCCCATTGGAGGATAAAAGCAATCATAGACAATACATAAACAAATGACCTTGGCTGTCTTCCAGTTTAGTGTTTACCCATCCAAAGGTATGTGTATATGCACGTACATTTGTGTAAGAGAGAACACATATGTATACAAACACATTCATAAATATGAGTGTGCATGTGTAAAGATTTCTTAAACTGTAGGTAAAAATGTTAGATGTATGTCCATGGTCTGAAAAAAGGCTTTCTCGAAGATCTTTGCAAATTTAATTATCAGAAAATTTCACATGAATAATGTGATGTTATTTCCAATATTTTTTCCATTTAGTATGAATATCTTTGTGTATCAGTTCAGACAGAGTAATGTGTTTAAGACGCTACCCCAGACATCCCTGAAGATGTTATAAAGGTGCCTAGTACCTTTCTTAAATCTCCAAATATCTGAATTACAAAATAGACCTGGTTCTAAGGTTTTTAAAAAGAAATTTCAGGCATATATTAAAATAAATGTAACTTATTAAAAGTAAGAAATTAATGATACTGTTTTTACATGAGATATATGAAAGTCATAATGAAATTTTTATTTTTTTGATTTATTATTTTTATTGACAAGATTTATAGGAACAAATTATGTATTTAAAATCATAGGCCAAGTCCTAGTTCTTACTTAGTTACTTAGCCCATTCATCTGTAATATGTATAACTCTAAGGTCTTAACCTTAAATCAAGAAACAAGTCAAACCTGTGAAAATACCTAAAAGTCAACATTTATATCTCATTTTTGTATTTCTGTTCTATGATGCAAAGATATTTTAAGCACCCAACTGGTTTATCAAAGGCCTAATTTTTTAATATTAATTAAAATTTCAAGTAATTTGATATTGTACCTATCCCCCATGGAAATTCCACATCGTCACATTCAGAAAAATTAAAAATCCATTTCTGTATGAGGATCGTATGCTATGTGCTTCTAAATTGTAAATCTAGAATGTTTAGACTGCTCAGAAATAAAATTAACTATAACTGAAGTTACAGAAAAACAGAAAACAAATAGTCATTTTTACTAAAATGCACTCTCTAAATTGGTGTGTTTGTGGGTGGGGGTGTGTGTGTGTGTGTGTGAGAGAGAGAGAGAGAGAGAGAGAGAGAGAGAGAGATCGAGAAAGAGAGAGAGAGAGATTCTACTGACACATACAATAGGAATCTTTTTGACTGTGGATACTTTTTTTTCTTATAATCCTGATTCTACAAATAATTTTTGCATTGTGGTAAAGTCTCTTTCATAGATAATTCTTTCACAGAATGATAGATAACTATACAAAATGAAGCAATAGTGATAGTTTTTACATAAATTCCTAGTGAACTGACTATAATGGAAGCTGAGCTGAAGGGCATATTCTCAAGGCATTATTATTTATACCTATTAAATGTGAAACATTGCCACAAATTTACTGTTACTATCAAAACCACTTCTGAGTTAGCCCCCTAAAAAATCAGGTTGTGATGTGGTTAACATACACCTGAAGAGGTGAGACACTACTTATCTGAGTCATATGCAGTGTTGTAAACTAATGTTACCTTAATTAAAATATTATAAAAACAAATAAAAAGTCATATAAGGAAATTTTTCAATGACACTTCATTTTTTCTTCACATGACTTTCAATTGTTTACACATTTCATTGAAATATTTTATGTGTATTGAAAAATATACTACAATTTCCAAATCTCTTAGAATTAAGTTGTGAGTTGGCTGTCACTTGAGATATTCCCATTTAAATAACTGAAAGAACTATAAGTAACACACTACAATATACATAGAGATGACAAGACACAGTCTTTGGCCTCAAGGAGCTAACAGCCTCATTATGAAGAGGTATACAAAAAAAATATATATATATATATATATTATGAATGAGTCTAGAGAATATTATATAGAAACAAGTCACAATAAAGGACTATGACTCAAAATGACTAAAAACAGTTAGTTTTTAAGTTTTCATTAAATATTTATGTCCACAGTAAAAGACTCAAGTTTCTACTATAGAAGAATAGACCTGAACATCATGGCCTTTTTCCGACAACCTGACTTAATCAATCACAACAGCAATGAATAAGGATGAAATAAGGGGAACAAGAGACATATTCACTGTCATAAATCATCTGGATTTCTCAATTCTCTTTGGGTTAAATTTAATTATAGAGATAATTGTTATTCCTATGTCACTCTTCTTCACCAACTTTTTTCTCTTCTTCCTGTGTGCCTTCAAATTCCAAAAAGCCTGAATTAAATTTAAAACTACTAAAAAATTTGAGGTTCAAACTTTGATATTAACCCTAGAAAGACTATGATCCAAAATCATTACTAAGAATAAGATAAGTATTTTGACCATGCACTACATTTCAAGAAATATTAATAAACAACAGAGGAGAAAAAATACCAAGTTAAATAGTTATACAATTAAATCAAATAGTTATAGATGAATAGAAAAGTTACTAGGCTTATTCTTTTAAATACAGAATATAAAGTAGCTAAACTGACAGATAAAGACAAATTGAAAACTAACCTTTCATAACTGACTACAGAACTGAGATACCAAGAGGGGGAGGGGCTGGGAGAAAAACAAAAACAGGAAAGGAGGAAGACATAATGTAGTGGTGGAGTACCAGTGAGTTGGTTGTACTACCTGATGGGGATATCCCAATGTATTACCTCAGTTAAAGATAAATAATTTAAAAATGTGGTATACATAAATGCATCATTTATACAGTTGTAATTTCAACTAGCCAAATTCTTTCATTTATTTACATTCTCAAATAAATACACCTAATAATTTTAAGTTTTCAAAGTGAAGTAAATTTGATGTTTCATATGTAGTAATATATACCCTTTAAATTTTTTTTGTATTCAGAAAACAACTGACTTTTTTTTTCAAATACTTAAATATAATGCATAATGAAAATACTATGTATTGTTTTAAATAATGCATTCACAAAGTCAAAGGTTAAAAACTAAGGGCCTCCCCTGTTGGCACAATGGTTGAGCCCTGGGCTGCGAAGCTGCCTGCAGCCTCTGCAGTGCTGGTTAAATCTCCAGCCACCAGCGAGGGTCCCACATGGTGCACAGACCTTTCCTGTTGTGCCCGCTGCTTCCCTCAGCAGTGTATTTCATCAGCCTACCTGTTCTGTTCCCCACTCTGGCTCTGGTGAATTCTCTCACCCTCCCGTGCTTCTGACTGTACCCAGTGCTTGTATAAATAAATAAATAAATCTTTAAAAAAAAGATTAAAAACTAAGATATGTAATTCTAAAAGGAAATCATTTGATAATTATTGTGATTAGGACATAAACAACATTAAAGATAAAAATATTTCAGTTTAAGTAGGCAATCAAAATAAAGTAACTTACTTTTAAGACTGTATTAACATTACCCAATAGGTTTAAATTGTTTTAAGTACTCAGACAAAACAAACTAGACCTTCACAAAGCTTCTTATCTGTGCTCAAATTCTCCAAGTTGACCTTACTTGAATTTCTTTATTGAATCCTCCATTAAAGCAAAATATTAAAAAGAGATGAGCAGTCAGTTGAATTTATTCATTCTTAGGAATGAAATAGTAAGTGCTTGGAATTGGAAGTTCCTTCATTTTACAACATTGAGATATTCTCCAGTGTCAGAAAAATTATCTATTATTCCATTCAAGCAGTACTTTGTTGGGATTACATGCCATGGAACATATGAACAAAAATGTTCAAATTACTGACTTGGCAAGGTTATTTTGCATATACCAGAAAATTCTATATCCAAATCACCTCATCTAAAATTCAGAATGATATCTTGGAGTCAAATTATATTGCTACATAATAGTATCAGAATACTAATAATGATATAGTAAGTCAGTATGTGAATTGCCATAACTGAAAAAACCCTCAAGTATAAATGAAGTTACTTATAAACTAGAAGTAAATCAGTGCTTTTATTTCTTCTAATTCTTACAACAATACAACAACTAAAAATAAGTAATATATTGGGAAATAGTATGAGCTGCAAAATTTACAAAATGGCAAATCTAAAATGGAATAAAATAAAAGGCTGTAAAAATGTCAAAAGTGAGGAGCTAGTCACTTTCAAGAATTAAGACATTTAATGGATCAGTATTGATATTTACTATATGCCAGTGCAAGGAGATGAAGCAGATACATCCTGTGAGCTAGAGAAGTATGAATTCTAATGGAGGACACAGACGGATAAAGATCAGTTTAATACAAGGATATCAAGTGTTATTTCAGAAGTATTACAGGATGCTGACCAGGAAAATGAGACAAATGATTTCATTCAGGTAATTTCTATCATGATTATAAGAAAAGTATGAAATTGAAAAATAGCAATAGAAAATATCTGACTTGAAATAATGTTACAGATATTAATTTCTAGGGAAAACTGACTCAGACACCTCTCCAAAATTAAAACAAATTATATTACTCAATTTGCAAATCAGAATTTAATTTGATAAATCGTCTTTCTTTACTAACAATGCATCTTCCTCAAGATTTTTCTCTATATCAAAATAAATGCATAAACAGAAAACATAATGTGAGAATAATTTCTATTTTATGTCCAGCTTTTGAAATTACCTGCATAATCTTTGTAAGTAACTAGTTTCAAAGTTAAATAACATGCAAAATCAAAAGACTATCTTTGGTTGAACTTAGTGTATTTATAACAACACTTTTGAATACAGAGAGAAGACTTTAAAGCATGGAAAATAAGATGCATATCATGAGGTACAGGTCACATTTCCATACTGACGAAGAGAAGAAAATAACCCTCTTGTAGTTAAAACTGTAGCACAAGTCTCATACAAAACACGATTCATATTTATTTTACATACAATACATTTAGATTCAGTTAGCTGGATACCAAGAAAAACAGATTAAAAGCACTGATTCTATAGGAAGGGACAGTATATGCAAATGAAAGTATAAAAATAAAAAAGTGACACAGGGGAATAACTTAAGAAAGATATACATGGAGGAAAAGCTTAGCCTTCAGGAAAATCACATAGAGGTAACAGTTCTACACATTTAGTGGCTAACAAAAGTTACTAACCAAAGTCAGAAGGAGAAAGTCATATTGGATGGTGTCACTTATATGTGAAATAGAGAGAAACAAAACAAAAAGTCAGATAAAACCAAACAAATATCAATCCCTAGAAATCTGACTGCAAAAGTGAGGCTATCACAGGAGCAGCGGGGGAGGAGAAAGCAGTAGGGAGAGGATACAGTGGACTATGGTAGAGGACTAGGGGTGCTTTGGTGGTGGACATTGTATGTTACACATACCTGAAGGGTGTGATAAATTATATAAAGTGTTGTAAACCAATATTGCCTTAATAAAAATATTGAAATAAAAATAATAATTGATGAAAATCTCACCATGTATAGAAAAAAAAACACAATCTTTGTATCATTAATGGTGAAAAAATTAAGGACACAACCATTATCCCAGTCTCTTATAATAATGGTGTCAGAAATAATAAGTATATAAATTACTATAATTTCTGCAGGTCATAATGAAATGGAATTAATTTAAAGGAAAAATATTAGGATATATAAGGTGAAATCTAGGAAATAGTTATAGGAAACAAAAGATGCTCACTTTGTAAATGAAAAAGCTTTTTTGAGGAAGGAGTTACTACAGAAAGGCCTAATTTCTCTTGTGACCAGAGTCCACCTAAACTGTGGCAACTTTACCTAATTAAGGGGCAGCTGTAATGTGGAAACCTGTGTTTTGATACCTGAGAAAGACAGACAGAAGACTGATAGTCAAAGGTGACATGCCCTGGGCCTGACCTCAATCTCTGAAACTGGAGACAAGGAACAACATATCTGGATTGTAGAGATCAAGGACCAGGAAAAAGTTTGTCTTTTTATAGTTTACTTAGTTGAATTGTTACTAAAAATACAGTGTAAGTGAATATTAATAATTATCCAAGTGTTAGTAAAAATCCAGTTAATTATAATTATAATTGTTATAACTATTATTAATATTTTAATTTTAGGGTTTATTCGGAGCTCTCAGAACTAGTCAATTTTATCAGTATTATAGAATCACTGCATTTGGACTGAGTTTTTAATTACGTAAAGAAGCTCTTGCCTGAAACTTCTAAGATCTGGTTTTAGTGTTTCCTCTACAGACTAAACAGCTGGGTATACTTAAGATACCTGCTTTTCTTGATACTAAACATTTTCTAGTAAACTGTAAAATAATGATTTTGAAACTTTTTATATTGTAACCTAAAGCAATATACATCATGATTCAGTATAAAATACAATAAAGTATCTTCTCTGCTCTATGCCATGACATACCCTTAAAAATATTGTCGGGGTGTACTTTACTGCTTATTCTACACTATTACCAGGTCACAGTCATCACTCTAGAAAAATACTAGAGCTAGCCCACCTCCCCTTTTATAAGGTCTGCAAGCAAAGAACAGTTTTTATATTTTAGAATGTGGGTTGAGGGAAATGTAAATATATCATGATACTTGAGATTTATATATAATATTCAAATTTCAGCATTCATAATTAAGATTTTAGGGGAACATAAGCAAACTAACTAGGAAGCTATGAGCGAGAGTATATAACCAGTCACAAAGTCTAAAATATTTATTTTTTGGCCCTCCACAGAAAAAAAATTGCTACTAACTCCAGCACTGAATGACACCTATAAGTCTTTCTGGCTCAAATATCCACGGTTCTAAGTCCTTTCTTCATGTCTAACTGAGCTAAACTATGACAAAAAACTAGTTGCATAATAGTGAAAAGGACTGATACGAAAAAGCATGGGTCAGTCATTTAGGGATCAGATTTCTATTTATTCTATACTTGAAAACAATAATGAAAAGTGGGCAAACTGACAGGCAATATCTGGTGGTATTATAAAGATTAAAACTATTTACAGAATCTGCCCCTGTAAATTCATAGAGCTTTATTTTGTAGTCCTTAAGTGCTTAAGTTTTATGATGGGTCCAGTAAAGGTCAATAACTGTGTTAGCAGGGATTATTTTCAAACATAAAATGGTCAATTACATTGTACTATATTGGCATGAACATGTCACTCACATGATAAAATAAGGCACTGGGTGGAGAAAAGAAAGCTGTGGATCTTTACACTTTTATATCCTTATATACTATACCTCAGTTGAAAATGTCTTTCAACTGTCCTATTTTTCCCTGTCCTTGTTCATAGTAGACATATCTTTAAACACTAGATTTGTTCAATAAAATCTTATTTGTTCTTTCTGCCTCTAGATTCTCCTACTTACTCCTGATATTATTTCTTAATCATATTTTGTTCCTCACTTAAAATTCTAGGAACTACTAGGAATTAGTTTTTTCTCTAGGATATATGTGTTGGGCAAAGTCACTGTTCTTTTTTTGATAGCAGTAGTGAACAAATAAGAGCGTTTCTGGTCCCACTGTCTTAATTTTCCTTATATATCTCATTTCTTTACTAGGTTTAAATCTGACTAACATGTTATCCACCTTGTGTTTTTGTGTATGTTGTACTACAATTTTACAAAATTTTGTTTTAGGAGTATAATTGGCAATAATGTTATTTGGGGGTAAATATCAAAACTTAAAACAAAACTTAAAATGTTGATTGGGGCTCCCCTGGTGGCGGAGGCGGTTGAGTGCCACACTGTGAAGCTGTCCAGAGCCTCTGCAGTGCTGGTTCAATCCCAGCCAGCCGACGAGGGGCCCACATGGCGTGCCAGACCTCTCCTGTTGCTCCCGCTGCTCCCCTCAGCAGTGTATTTCGTCACTTTGCCTGTTCTGTTCCCTGCTCTGTCACTGGGGAATCCTCTCACCCTCCCGTGCATCTGGCCTGTACCCCGGTTCATAAATAAATAAATAAACAAATCTTTAAAAAATAAAATATTGATTATATATAATATAAATATTTAGTATAATGTACAAAAATGAATATAAAATGTATAATATTTTGAAATATATTATTTCATCAGAAACATTAAATATTGGTTACCATCACTCATAAAATGTTTGAGGATTTTTGCTTTTGGTATTCTTTCAAGTTAAATATATACCCTTCTCTTCATTAAGGCCAATTATTAAAATCTAATTAACTACAGAAAATAATTTTATTTGTTCTACCATCCACTAATCCACTCACAAATATTTCTTTGGGCACATATATTATGCCAAAGACTCTGGCATGTCTGGAGTCCTTATGGGGCTTAACGTCTGACTGTGATAGAGGTGGGCGCAAGTAGTTACACAAATATGCATGACCCAAAATACTATTTAATACATGTTCTGAAGAAAAGTACACTGTGCTATAAGAGGTTATAACAACGAAATTTAACTATGTCTAGGATATCAAGTATATCTTCTGAAAGGAAATTTATAATAGAAGAATCTAAAGGAGTCAGGCAAATATAAATAAATGGAAACGATTTCTTAACCATTAAAAAATAATTCACTTATGGAAAAGATATTTAGAATTTCTCATATGCTGCAATGACTAGAAACAACCTGATTTCATTAAAATCTGCAGCCAACAGCCATAAATGTATAAATACATAAATCACCAAGGGAAAATTGGAATTCATTTGCTAATAAATTTCAGTATCACTGAAATGCATATACTGCTTTATACCTGTTGGTCTATACTTAAATGAAATAAAAGGATTGCATAATCCATAAATTGGTTTCTTTTTAAATACCTGGAACAACCACTCTACCAAGTGGCATACAAGGACAAAGGTATTTATATGTTCCAAATATGCTTTCCCTATCCCTCTAACCCCATTTTCAGATGCTGATGATCCATAATTTACAATAGTCAATGTGTTCTTATGTGGGAATCTTGTCCATAACTGGCTGAAATTTACATATAGGTGTCTCCCATCATCCTCATTTATCCCTGCCACCTGGAAGTTCAGAAGCTTTAGTTCCACTGTAACTGAAGTACAAGCTTTCCATGAATCTATTAAAACAGAAAAAAAGGGAAATAATATTCTAAAATTTTCAAGGTATGTAATATAACATTATTACATTAAAACAAGTAGATAACATATTCTACACTTTGAAACAATCTGAATTTAATAAAAAATGTGATTTTTTTTCTTAGAGCATTGTAAGGTGAAAAACAGAGAGCCATTAGCTATGAAATAAACTCAGGATAAATACTGCAATCTGTTTATATTTACAACTATATTATGTCTATAATAGGAATATAAGGTATCTGGAGAATACAAACACTACACTAACAGAACTGATAGCATTATAATGATTTTTTTAAATTTTCAATTCAGTTTTTTATGCCAAATTGCTTCACTATGTCTACAATAAACATATAAACCTAGTATATAATAGCAATAATCAAAGTATACACTAATTTCAAGCTTAGCATCCGGAAGATCCCATGAGCTTGCCATATGGGCATACATTATATTTAAATCAATATGTGAGTAATATTTTCACAATTTAAAAATGTCTTGTCTCAATATAAACTGTATAGGATACTCAAAAAACAAATCTGTTCATTAATGACATATATTCCATGAAATATATAGACTTTTTCATAATATTATTAGGTGTATTTAGAGTAGCCATATGTTCTGATTTGCAAGACAATCCAATTCACATATGTTACCTGGGTGTAATTTTACATAGGAACTTTGACTTTTTTGGAATTATCCTGGTTTGCATGAAAAAATTGTATAAAGATTCTAACTTTATTAAAACGAAAGAGAATTTTTTTTCTCTTTTAATAACATGTTATTTTGAAATATATGATACAGGCACTAGACACTACTGTTTTGTGAAACAAAAGATATTTTCCAATCATCATATCAAGTAGATTATCCATTTTTTTTAATTATTTATTTAAAAAAATTTTTTTAAAGATTTATTTATTTATTTATACAAGCACTGGGTACAGTCAGAAGCACGGGAGGGTGAGAGAATTCACCAGAGCCAGAGTGGGGAACAGAACAGGCAGAAGGACCGAAGTACACTGCTGAGGGGAACAGCGGGCGGCAGGAGAGGTCTGCGTGCCAGGCGGGACCCTCCTCTGGTGGCAGGGGAGAGGTGGGGATCGAACCAGCGCCGCAGAGGCTGCGGGCAGCTTCCCAACCCAGCGCTCAACCACTGCGCCACCGGGGAGGCCCAGATGATCCATTTTTTAAATAAGGGATAAATTTATCTGCTATGGATAACAAATTATGCAGATTCAGTTAATCCTGTAGCAGATAGATCAAAAATGCTGACTGCAACTTTTTGATGACCACCCATTGTCTGTTATGTATTTACATGTTGCTATTCAAATTTTCTATCTTTGTGAGGAAGATGGAATCCTGTATATTTTATTTCTAATTACTCTCCTGGGAGAATAGGAGTTTAGGTAAACTCTAAATATAGTTTCTCTGACTTTCCATCAATCTTGATTTTATATTAGATTACTGGAGTACAATTCCAGCTCAGCTATTTAATGAGTATATAAGGTGAGTCATACTAGTTTTAGTGAATGACAAATAATAATTGCTTGGGGGCATTAGTAAAACCACTCTTTATCTGTGTTGACAGAAAGGTAATTTTCCATATTGAAATATTAAACTGTGCAGTGTGTTATGTTTTATTGTTTTTGGCATAATGGAATATGAGTTCTATTTAGGGCATTGTTTTCATGTTAGACGCTACCTATGAAGGAAAAATCTGTTTACATCCTTATTTAGTAAATATTTGTGTTTTTTTTTTTTAAAGATTTATTTATTTATACTAGAACCGGGGTACAGGCCAGATGCACAGGAGGATGAGAGGATTCACCAGAGAAAGAGCAGGGAACAGAACAGGCAGACTGATGAAATACACTGCTGAGGGGAGCAGTGGGAGAGACAGGAGAGGTCTGTCATGCCATGTGGGACCCTCGCTGGCCGGCTGAGATCGAACCGGCACTGCAGAGGCTGTGGACAGCTTCACAGCACTGCGCTCAACTGCCTGCGCCACCTGGGGAGGCCCAGAATTTTTTCTTTAAGAAAATTATCCCCTATTTATGGTTTCCAAGGTTTTTGCTGAAAAATACACTAACAAACTTAATGAAGTTTGTATGTGACAAATCATTTTTCTCAGACTACTTTCAAGATTTTCTTTGTTCTTTGAATTTCTGTAGCCAGGTTACAGCTGTGTGTGTTTTTGGATTTTTCCACATGGAGTATAAGTTTCTTAAAATTTTATGTTTCTTTTTTTATGCAAATTCAGGAAGTTTTCAGACATCACTTTTTCAAATATGTTCTCTTTTTCTCTTTTTTCCTTTTAAATTTATATACTGATTTGCCAGATGAGTCTCTTAGTCTCAGTTCACTTTTTACTTTTGTTTTTGTTTTTACTCCTCTAACTTAATAATTTCAAATGAACTGCTTAAAGATTACACATTCTTTCTTCTACCTGATCAAGTCTGTTTTTGAACCCATACTGTGAATTTTTCAATTGAGGTATTATATTTTTCCACTTCAGAATATGTTTGGCTCTTTTCAATAATTTCTATCTTCATGGTGATAAATTACACATTTTAAGCTGTGGACTTTTGAGTGATAACCATGTGGGCATGTAGGTTCATTGAATGTAACAAATGTACCACTCTGGGCCAGGATGCTGATAGTGGGGATTGCCTGCATGGGGGGAGCAGCCAAGGGGGTGTACAAGGTATCTGTACTTGTGTTCAATTTTGCTATAAACATAAAACTGCCCTAAAAATTAGTCTTCACAAAAATTTAAAAAAAAAAAAAATTACTAGGTTTTGCTTAGCTGTCAATTTGTGTTTTCTTTTAGCTTTTTGTGCATATTTAAGACAACTTCTAAAATTCCTTTGTTAAATGAGTCATAGGTCTTTGTAGGTATTGACTTCTGAAGACATACTCCGTTCCTCTGAATGAGTCCTGTTTTCCTGTTGCGTGAATGGCTTGTGAACTTTTGTTGAAATGCCAGCCTTTGGGGAAAAAAAAGTCACCTGACCCAACCCTACAAATGAACTTCATTCATGTAGGGAAGGCTTTCAAAAACCAGACTAGCTTAAAGTGTTAGGATTCTCTCAATTTTTTCTACAGATCTCTTTTCCCTGGGCCTGTATATATACTTTTTTTAAATACCAGTTCCAGATTAAATTCTTTCAAATACCTTACTTTCCCTGAGTCTTACTCTTGATATCCTGATATTACTATATATTTCACTGCTTGCCCCCAAATGCCCACAGGTCTGCAGACTGCCCACATCTCTAACACATCACCATTGTTTTCAGGGATATTGAACCTACTGTCTAAACTATACCCAAATTCCCATAAATGTTCTGAAGTAGGCAAGACAGTATCAATTTCCTTCAAGACAGCTAGAAGGTTCCAAAGAAGTTTTTCTCTTATTCTCTTGGCCCAAAGGATCAACTGGAAACTCAGTGATTTCTTTGTGATTATGCATACTACCAATCCATTGGGGAAGAAATAGTACAAAAGACAAACAAAATCCCATGGATTATCAGATCATTTTGAACATTAGTTGGCTGCTACAGCTTCTTTTAATTAAATAAAGTATGTGATGTGTACATGGCTATTCATTCATGTTTCTGTGGGGGATGAGGGTCTGGAGTTCCCTGGTTACCATCTTGCTGATGTCACCTTGCATCTTTTCATTTTTTAAAGGTATCTTCTGAAGAACGAAACTGATTTTAGTATGGTCAAATTTATCAACCTTTATATTTTATGCATTTGTATTTAGTTAAACAAATCTCTCCAGCCTTGGGTAATACAAATGCTCTCTATATTTTCTTCTACACTTGAGATTTTACTTTTCAACCATTTTAGTAGTGATTTCATGAATTCAAATATCCCTCCACTATATATAATTTTATCTAACATGTATGTAATTTTCTAAAGAATATTTCTCTCAACCATCTTAGTAGTGATTTCATGAATTCAAATATCCCTCCACTATATATAATTTTATCTAACATGTATGTAATTTTCTAAATAAAGAATATTTCTCTCAATAGTTTGATAGCATAAAATGATATAATTGGAAGCTCTGGTTTCTTTCAGTGCCAAATGATATTTCAAGACTATACTCTGGATTCTAGTTATGCTCATGCTACTGATTGGTTCATTGTGTCAAGGCTAAACAATCGAGAGAGCTAGAGTATAAAGATGAGTATGTGTGTATGTGTATATATGTACCTAGCAAGTTCACATTTATCATTTTCAATTCAAATTCAGAACTAAATGTTTTTTATTAAATTCTTCTATTTTACATTGGTTATACTTCATTCAGAAAATACGAATTTTCAATATAATTGGAATATTAATATATACTAGTTGATTTTATATAGTATTAAGCTAAGTTTCATGAAAGTATCTCTACGAATATAACTACTATCCTCTGACATTTTTCAGTTTTCAGAATACACAGCTATTATATTTTCTACTTTCTCTGATCAAACCATTGCTTATATAGCTGTCCAAATATATCTATATTTGATGGCCATCATAAATCCTTATGTTAACATCTCTCTAGTCAGTTCGGTTGTCTCATATTCTATAAAAGATTCTATAGAATATTCCTGAGGAGAAGCTTATAGATATAATAGTCCCTGAATATTTATTTTTGTATGATTTAAAAATATGTATTAATGTAACTAAAAGTATAGCATATCATATCAATATTTTATGAAGTTCTACCATCCTTTCCAAGATGTTTCAAAGTATACATCACTTCGAAAGGGGGAAGTCTTATGCATTATATCCAACCTGCCTCTTCCTCCACTCCAGTCCTTTTGTTAACTTTTTTTTATTAATTAATATTTTTCTTACATCATTGTAATCTTCATAGTTCTCCCACCACCATATCACTCATGAGCCATCACCATATTCCCTTATGTTCTTCCTTCCAGTTTTGACCTCCCTCACTTCTGCTCCCTTGCTGCATGCCTCAAATCTATGGTCAGCTTGCTCTTTTGTCCAGTATTTATTTTTATAATTTTGTATTGAGGTAACTTTAGTTTATAATATTGTACTTGATTCATAGATACAGGAACACACTAATCTTAATTTATTATAACAGGAGTAGTCACCTAACCCAAGAATAAGACATTCAGATTCTCTCTTGATAGGCAGTGACTATATTCAGTTGATGAAAGATATTAACACTAAAAGTGCATTCAAGGGCCTCCCTCGTGGCACAGGTGGTTGAGTACAGCAGTGCTGTGAAGCTGTCCACAGCCTCTGCAGTGCCAGTTCAATCCCTGCTGCCTCGGAGCAACCCACATGGCGAGCAGACATTTCCTGCCTCGCCCGCTGCTCCCCTCAGCAGTGTATTTCATCAGTCTGCCTGTTCTATTCCCCGGCTCTGTCTCTCATGAATCCTCTTGCCCTCCCACACACCTGGCCTGTACCCCGGTTCTTGTATAAATAAAGTAAGTCTTAAAAAAAAGTACATTCAATCAAGGATGGGGTGTTATGGTGGGTCATGTTATGATGAATTAAGAAGGTGAAGATTTCTGGGAAAGATGTGAAAAAATTGAGAAGTTAGGAAGCTATGAAAATGCCATGGTTATTGACTCTGCTCCCTAATTTTCAGGTAGACTCAAGTTTAACTGTATTTCATTTCCTGTCTTTGAATGCTTAGGCGACATTATGCTAGATACTTACCATTAGTTACCTTTAATAATTTTGTGAGTTTTCAACCAAATATAAAAAATGCTTGTAAAATAAAGTGAAGGCTATGGAGGAACAAGACAGAGTGAAAGATGCTATGTGAACATACACACCTAAAAATATACTCTTCTAATTAACTTGGGTGAGTACTTCTTCCTAAGTAACAATGACAGCTCTAGGACCATTTTAGTCCCTAGGCCTACTAAATAAAAATTAAGAAGATCTAATTCATTTCCTGGGGGTCAGCAGCCAATCCACAACTAGCCCCACTTTTTTTTTTTTAATATACAAACTCTAAAATAATGTCCTCTCAATTCCTTCTTTAAGAGAAGCCCAACAGTTCCTCTAAAGTCCATTACCCATGGCTGCAGTAAAGCAAGTGAATATCACAATTTTGGACCACAGGTTATTTTATCATCATAGGTTACCAGGTTTATAGAAAGTTTTGTAAACTCCAAATAACTACTGCCTTCAAAAATCCTTAGTTATTGGCAAAATCCTCAGTTTTTTTTTTTTAAATCCTTTAAAAAACACACATACCAAAAGCTACATAAAAATAGTTACTGCTATTGAGTTACCTTAAGAAATAATGAACTACACTGCTCTAGAACCATAGAAACATGAATTTAGCACCGCTAAAAAAGTGATAGATACATTTCAAAACTGAAAGGACATTATTTTAGCTTGTATTTCATTTTTTTTAAAGATTTATTTATTTATACAAGAACTAGGGTACAGGCAGAGGTGCAGGAGGGTGAGAGTATTCACCAGAGACAGAGCGGGGAGCAGAACAGGTAGACGGACCGAAGACACTGCTGAGGGGAGCAGTGGGCAAGGCACGAGAGATCTGCTGTGCCATGTGGGTTGCCTCCTGGCTGGCCAGGAATCGAACCTGCACTGCAGCGGCTGCGGGCAGCTTCCCAGCATGGTGCTCAACCCGCTGCGCCACCGGGGAGGCCCGATTTTGGCTTATATTTTTAAAGAAAGACAATACGAACTACTGAGTTGCTGCTCTGTATGAAAAAGCTTAAATGAACATGTGTGAATTAAGAAAAACTGAATATAAAACAGGAAATATATAACTGAAGTGTATTTATGGTTACTTGACATTAACAGTACTTGCCTCTTCCTTTCATGTTATTTAACTTTCTTCAGTCACCTAAATCCAGCATTGTTCCTACATATATATATATAAAACATTATATATAAATATATATTATTAATTCACACATGTTCATTTAAGCTTTTTCTTACAGAGCAGCTAATCAGTAGTTTGTATTGTCTTTCTTTAAAAACATAAGCTAAAATCGGGCCTCCCCAGTGAAGTCAAAAGCTATGAGATTTACCTATCATAAGCAATAATTTTTAAACAGAAATATTCAATAGCTAGTGCAAATACATATTTCTGATGCAAATCTCCTAGATTTTTCACAATACTATGACAGCTTCTTTTCTCAAAAGAGAAGAATAGTGTATTATATTAGAGGAAGAAGGTTAAGGAGATGGGAAAAAGAATGATTAAGAGTGCATGTTCAAGAAAAAAACATACAATGACAAGTATTTCCATTGACTAATTGGAGAAAAGAATTGATCTTAGATTAACATATTAATCAATTCAGGGATATGAATGACTAACAATGTCACCACAGATGACAAAATTTTATCTATTTTTCATTATTTTCCAAATGTACTTCTAACAAAAATTATCAAACTTCTAACAAAAAATGGCCTACTGAATTACAAAAAAGTGAGTATTATTTATTATGTACTGGAATCTAAGTAAGGCAATGTCAAAAAAAAGATGAAATTTCCTATTTAAAATGCATTAAAAATAATTTTAATATTGTGTAACTAAAATACCACAGGAACATAGAAAAGAGGTATTAATTTTGCTTAAGGGACTTCACTGAAGCAGGACCTGAAGGATGAGGTTAAATTTGAGAAGGAAAAAATAAAATAACATAAAAGATTCAATGCAGAAGTAAGATCTGAATAAAAACAAGGACATATGACAATATATAACTTGCCCGTAGATTTAAAGAAATATTTTCTTTTGCAAAATAATGGAGACTAGTTGAATCTGTAAAAGTAGATCACGACAAAATTGTGAGGGACACTGAATGTTCTCTCATACAACAGAGGTTTCTAGATTTTTGGATTATATGCACTAGCAAAATTTGGAAAACCATTATCTTAGAGTTGTCAAATTTCTACTTTCCCAAATAATGGCATCAAATATAACAACACAAAAAATACACAAATGAATACTACTCAGCTATAAAAACAATAGAATTATGCCATTTGTGACAATGTGGATGAACCTAAGAGGGTTTTATGCTAAGTGATATAAGCAGGAGAGATAAGAAAGGCGATTTCACGATTTCACTCATCTTTAGAAGATAAGGAAACAAAACAGAGGTACAAATCAAACCAAACCAAACCAATAGGTTCTGACAACAGAACGGTGACTACCAGAGGAGAAAGGGGAAGGACAGTAGGTAAATTGGGTAAATGGAATCGAGTGTATGGTGGATAGAAACTAGACTTTTAATACAGTTATAATATATATATATGTGGATGTACAATTATAATGCTATTCACCTGAAGCCTATAAATTAAAACAATCTTACTTGAATAAAATTTTAAAAGGTAAAACAGATAAAAGTAAAAAAGGTTTTAAACAAATTTCCTTAGCAGTGAGGTATAATAAGAGCTTACAACCTAAAAAAATTTACCATTTGCTATCGTTTATTAGTGAAAATTATTTTAACACACAAAAAGAGTGAACACAAAGGGAGTTAACACAAAAAAGTAGTAAACAAAAAAGGAAAGAACACAAAAAGGGAGTGAACAATTCCACAGTTTTAAAAATAGGACATGTTTAAATTCTTTGAATGCAGACATTACAAAAAAAACTTCATTCTATCAGGTAAAGCAATTTTCAATGTTTAATTTGTTCCAATATTTCATTTTTAGCATAGGCCAAGTAAATTTTAAAGACCTAGAGCATTTGGGCTTAACAGACATCTATAGAACACTAAACCCCAAAAAAACGGAGTACACATTTTTCTCAAGCGCACACGGATCATTCTCCAGGATCGACCACATACTGGGGCACAAGACAAACATCAATAGATACACCAAGATTGAAATCATACCAACCATCTTTTCTGACCATGAAGGCATCAAGCTAGAAATAAACCATAAAAAGAAGGCAAGGAACTTTCCTACCTCATGGAGACTAAAAACCACACTACTGGAAGACCACTGGACTAATGAGGAGATCAAAGAGGAAATTAAAAAATTCTTTGAATTGAATGACAAGGAGGACACCAATATCCTAAATGTATGGGAAGCAGCAAAAGCAGTAATAAGAGGAAAATATATAGCAATAGAAGCTCACATCAAGAAACAAGAAAGAACTCAAAGAAACAACCTAATCTCGAAGCTCAAAGATCTAGAAAAAGAACAACAAAAAAACCCCAAAACCAGTAGAAGAAAAGAAATAATAAAAACCAAAGCAGAAATAAATGAAATTGAAACTAAAAAAACAATCCAAAAGATTAATGAAACCAAGAGCTGGTTCTTCGAAAAAATAAATAAAATAGACAAACCCCTAGCCAGGCTCACAAAGGAAAAAAGGGAGAAAGCACAAATAAACAGGATCATAAATGAAAGAGGAGAAATCACAACGGACACAGCAGAAATCAAAAGAATAATCAGTAACTACTATGAAGAGTTATATGGAAACAAGTTCAACAATCTAGAGGAGATGGACAAATTCCTACAACTCTACAATCACCCAAAGCTAAAGAAGAAATAGAACACCTAAACAGACCAATTACAAGCAGCGAAATTGAAATGGTAATCAAAAACCTCCCCAAAAACAAAAGCCCAGAACCTGATGGATTTACAAATGAATTCTACCAAACATTCAGAGATGAATTAGTGCCTATCCTTTCAACTGAATTCCAAATATTTGAAGTAAACTTCAGAGGTACAAGAAAAATGGCTCTCAATTACCCCAACATTTCTCCTATCTTCCCTTTGCAGAGCAGCAAAGAAATAAGAAGTGCAGATTTCTTGTTACAAAAAAAATTCTGGAAAATGTGCTATATATGAGGGATCCTGATTACCCAACATGAAGCAATTAACAAATTTCTTAGAACCTAAAATTGTCATGAAATAACATTTTAGGAGTCAGTACTTTAAGTCTTATAACTTAAAAATAATCCATTCTTTGCTTTGGCTACTGAAAAATAGTACTGAATTTATGCCTCAGTTTGAATAGCAATATGGGATTTATTAGTAACATGACTACATTAATAAATTTGTTATTTACTTTAGCATGTCTGATCATTATTTGTGAAGCTCTTCCATAAGCTAGCCAAATCATAGTAAGGTATACACAGTACTGGGAAAAGAAAAAAAAAAAAAAGACTTCTAAGGAATGAGGAAACACTCATGAATTAATATTTTTCATTAATATCTACTGAATTTTTTCTTATAAAATTAATACATTATAGAAAAGTATGAAAAAAAATACAAATGGCCAGTATTCTTACTCTTCAGCAGCAAATAGCTACAAGAAACTTAAGAGGGGGAAATGAAAAGAGGGAAAAAAGCAACTGATAACACAGGACTTGAATCCACAACTATAATGCCTATACTTTTAGCTAGCATAATGTTCATGGTTTGGGTTAACATGGTCGATTATATTACTTAGAGAAATAGGCTCCACATCACTACTATATTAAGAATTTATTAATTGTAACCAAGTACAAATATTGAAATTAAGAGAAAGAAGATTTATTTACACAGATATCAAACTTTCACCTCAAAGGGGTACTTAATATGTTAATAACCAAGTATATTTAGGAAAACAGTGGTTTTAGGGAAAAGATGAGTAAGTTTTGGATAAGTAAATGGCGGTTTTAATGGAGTATCTGGATAAAGATGCCTATGCTAGGTAGCTTTCAATCTGTCTGGAACTTCTCAGAAGACTAGGTGGACCTATTATGGAAAATAAATAAAAGTTGGAAACATAACTTTACTTTCAAAAGTGTGTGATTCTGCAACTATGAGGGAGTGATTCTAAGAGACATGCAGGAGTAAAGCCAGGTAGAGACAACTACTTTGCTGTAGGTTACAAGGGTAGGTGCCCTGAACAAGTGGTCAGTAAGCCTTGTTTTACTATACTTTGTATAACTTTGTCTTATTATTGCATCTGCCACTATTTCAATTATGTTTTTGGTTTGTTTTCCCATTTGACTATAAGCTCCTTCAAGAAATATTATGTCTTATAAATCTCAACAGTGAAGATGCAATTATTTCATCTTTCTTTTTGAAAGAACCAGTGAATATAGAGTTCATTCATTGCAATCAATCACATATACCTAGAATGAAGCTATTTAAATTTTATAGCCTCTGGTCAAGTCAATAGTTTGTAAGTTTCAGAAAACTTCATTAAAAAAAATACATTTTTGATCTGTTTTGAATTAGTATGACTGATTTTAGAGTTCCATTCTTTGGAACATCTCCGACTTCATTTTGTAAGTACAAATAATAATGACAACAGTAGCATCCAGAACGATATTCCCACTCTTCTCAAAATTGTACAACAGACTCCCATGTCATACCTGTTAAAACCAAACACTCCTTTGTCTCTCTCTTAACCAACTGGTTTACCTCTGGTTTACCCTGGTTCACTCACAACACAATGTTTCTTCCTGTCTTTGATCCTGATAAATTTGCCCTTCTACCGCCATTTTAGGATCACTGCAGCAAATATTCTCCAGGCTGAGAATACTCTTCCAGTAAGTTGTGGGGCGTGCCTCCTTTAGGTTTTACTCAAATTTAACTTTTATCAGAAACATCCTCTTTAAAAGCGAACCCTTCTCCTTTGGTATAATCTCAATCCCATATTGTACTTATCCTTTTGCTTAACACTACCATCTTCTAGATGCAGTATCATTTAATTATTTATTGTGTTTAGTACTTATTTATGACCTCTTCTTGCTAGAATACAAGCCTCACAAAGACAGAGATCTTTGTTATTTAGTAATATGTTCTAAGTAACTATAATAAGATTTTTTTTAAAAAAACGAATAAAGCAACAAGTGCCACTGTTTTTCAAACTTTATATGCATGATACAACTTAATCATCATGGAAACCTAGGAGGGAGATGCTATCATTGACTAGTTTATACAAAGGAAACTAAACTACAAAATGGCCAAGTAACTCACAAAGATTACAGAGCTAAGAAAGTAGTGGACCTATGATTTAAACTCAGTTGGGTTATTAGCTATTATTTGCTTCCCCTATTAGAAATCAATTGTGTAAAAGCAATTGAGACAATGACAAAATAGGAAAAGGAAAACATCCACAGTAAATAGGGAGATGAAAGTCAAAAAAATTATATAGGGCTGACAAGGAATGATGTCTAAAGCCATTATTAACTCACAGGATCACATGATATTGATTACCTCTTCCTGAAGCTCCTAAAGGTTTATTTTAAAAAAATTTAAAAAATAAGGGTTCAGATGACAATGTCTTTCAAAACTACTCCCCTACACAGATGCATTAATTAAATCTTCACAACAGCTAATTTATTGTCTTTGTTTCTTAATTCCACTTCATTTGCTGTTGAGTACAAGCCAAGTTTCATCAATTCTCAGTTAAATATTTCTTTACATTTTTAATGTCTTCTCAACTAAGGATTTTTACACTAAAACTGTTAGGTGAATAAGAAAGTCACTTAAAGAAACAGTGCTCTTAGAGTTAGAAGGAAATTTTAAAAACATTTCTTAGAAATCACATTATCCTAATGGAGGCTATACAGCAGCCCTATTATACTGAGATTAACGGAGCCTGAGCCTCCCATTCCAACAGTCTTTCAGAATTCTTCATTCTGTTATTAGCATTCACTCTTTAGCACATTATTTTTTAAAATGAATAAGGGAAATGCATATGAATATCAGAATTTGTGGAAGCAATGTTTTTACGTTCTTTTGGCAAGAAATAGTCCTCCAGAAGCACAAATTATGCCATGACAAATAAATACATCATACGGAACTAAAATAATTAGAACAGAGAGAGAAATCATACCTTCTATCAATAGTTCTTGTCCATGACTGCCAAGAAGTGTACGGGATAGGAATGGGGCAAAGTCTACAAAAATTTCACGAAGAAGAGGAGCAACTTTTTCCAAAGCTCTTTCAAGTTTTGCAGTGATGCTGTTGAAATTAAGACATAAGGACTGGTAAATATAATATTAAAAAAAAACTTTACTTCTAAATTAAAATCTTTAAAAAATCATAAAACTCCAATTCTAATCCACAGAATAATGACAGCTTCAAGTAGAAGAACCTCCTTGTACAATTTCACTCTAGGACTGCAGCTAAATTAGAATTACTATATTGTGAAAACAAATTGGGATTCTGTATTCTACCAGGCTCCTAGACTCTGTTCATAGCTTTACAAAGAGATTTTTTTCTTGTAAACAATATTTTAATAATGCAGTAAAAGTACAGTATTTTAAGTACATTACATTACTTCACGAGTGATTTTAACATCTTTTGAAATAAGTCCTATTTAAAGAAATATAATAAGCAGTCTATAATCATTTTGAGGTAGTAAAATTTCATTTAATGAATGAATTTGACATTTAATAATTTAAATGTAGTGACCTAAATTCAATCTTAATAACTGAATATAATCATCCTGAAACTACGAGCCAAGTCTTGATAGAGAAGTTTTAAAATGTCTTTTTTACCCATCATTCTATCCATTAAACATCTGAACACCACTATACATGAATCATTGTTCCAGCTACAATTAATCCTTGTTCTCAAGATTTCCCTGAAAAATCTCTCAAAAGCTTGACACATAAGGGAGTAACAGAAATTCTGTATAATACAGCTGAATTGTTTTGTCAAAGTGGGCATTTTCCATTTCATAATCCCATTTGCTTTTATTTAGCAACATCTGTGTTATTATTTATATTGTTCACCACTGAACATTGTTTGACATTCTTGAAAACAACTCAAGTAGTATACATAATAGAAAAAAAGAAAATGGTAAAGAAAATAATTCTGCTCAGGCATATAAATAACTTGGTAATGTTTCTCTCTCTTTCAGAAGTAACTGCTTTGTAGTAAGACTGTTTGGATGGATTTGTGGCTCTATCATATGATACCCACAGACATTAGACTATCTCTGCAAAATGAAAATGATTATACTATCTAGCCAGTGAGAATGGAATGATCTAAAGCAAGTAAAGTGCAAATAAAAATACCGCACACAAAGTAGCAGGTTAATAATCATAACTCTTCTAACTGCTACAATGAATAAAACACAATGCAAGTACTCTTAAAAAATGTGACTGATGTATTTTAGAAAGTCAATGTAATAATATTAAGTTAGATCAGCACATGTTCTTCTACACTGAAAACAGTACAATAAGGCATTAAAGAATGCTTCAAAACAGTAACACTTTCATTACATATGAGGAAAACATAATGACAAATATAATCTTAGAATACTTTGCAATATATTATTAATATCTAATTACTAATATTCAATAATATTTAAAACTAAACAATTGTATCTATTAAGTGACTGAATAGGGATTAAGGAATAATCTATGATGTATTCTTTACTAATTTGAAATAAGCATAATTTGAAACTTTTGTGTACTCAAAGCTTACTATTGGTACTTCTATTTAACCAAATTGAGTCAACACTTTTAGACAAAGGAGAAAGTATAAAGGAAATTCAGATTTATGGAATTTCATAAACACTTAAAAAAAATCGGAGAAACAACTTTAGGCAAGAAAATGTGACTTGGATGAAACCTTGCAAGCTTGCTAAATATAGTTTTCAATGTCCTCCCCTAATTTGAAATAAGCATAATTTGAATCTTTCAGTAAAAATAAAACTTCACTTTTGGATCTATTATTTCAATCACTCTTTCTAATCTCCACAATCATGTCCTCTAACTGCTCCCAGGTAAAGTAATCCTTTTACTAGGGAAGGTAAGTAAGAATATTTATGAGCAAACCAATGAACAGGAGAAACATCTAAATATGACCACTGTTGTTGCTGCACCTGAATTCTAAGTAAAGCAAGAATTTTTATTTTTATTTTTATTTAAGATTAATTCATGAGAGTGAAATTCTAGATTTACAGAGGTTCATATCATACCATACTATTGGATTGTAATTTACTATTGTCAAAGCAAATCTAGGAATAATTTTCTCTAGTTTAAGACTTTTCCATAATTTACAAGTCATAATATAGAGGCTTCAGAATGGCAAAAAAAAAAAAAAAAAAAACAAAAACAAAGAACAACTATGCACAGTAATCAAGTTAAATAGCTAATGGAAACTTCATTTACTCTAATTACCTAATTATATGTGTATAGAAAAAAAAGTATTAATTACCTTGCTTAAGGATAGTGAATAAAAATAGACAATTCTTCAGGAGTCAGTCCTTAAAAGATGTTTCAACTATCTTCTTACAAAATTTAATACAATATTAAATGTTATTCTTACATAATTTAAATTTTCTAAAAGGAGACATTTTAGCCAGCAAATCAAATGTGTTAGGTAAACTATTACCAAATAACGCCGCCAATTTCCTGTTCTAAACAATAACAAAAATTCTATGTGGGAAAGCTTCATCATCCCTTTTTTAAATGAAGAAAATGGACAGGTGATTTTTATTGTTGCTTTTACTAATATTTCAGATTTTTCACAATGTATTTTAAAGGAAAGTAAATTTAGGTGATATTCATCCTTATACAATTTAAAATCTCAAAGGAAATAATACAAATATTAATCTCAGTTTAAAATCCTCCTCTATTATCTGGCATATAGCCACTAGCTACAAAAAAAGAAAAAAAGAGGTCTATCCTTCTCTGCGAGAAACAATAACGTATGTATAAGAAGTCCAAAATGAAAATAATAATATACCCTTTTTACCAAATTTCTCAAATATTTCCTTGGGAAAAAAAAAATCCCTTTTCAAGGCTCATATGAAAAATTTATCAGATTAACAGGTAAACAAAGGTTTAAAGAATTAAAAATTGTATTAACAAGGGCCTCCCTGGTGGCGCAGCGGTTGAGTGCTGGGTTCCAAAGCTGCCCACAGTGCCAGTTCGATCCTTGGCCACCAGGAGAGTGTCCCACATGGCGCATAGACTTCTCCTGCTGCCCGTTGCTCCCCTCAGCAATGTACTTTGTCAATCTCCCTGTTCTGCTCCCTGCTCTGGCTCTGGTGAATTCTCTCACTCTCTCGAGCTTCTGACCATACCCAGTGCTTGTATAAATAAATAAATAAATAAATAAATAAATAAATAAATCTTTAAAAAAAAATTATATTAACAAGGAAGAACTCCTTGGTCTTATCACAAAAAATAAATGAATTTTTCTTTCCATTTTGAATATAATTTTTATTTATAAAAACAGAAGGAAAAGGGAACATATAACTACGAGAAGAAAACAAGTTTCCTTGGCAAATTATTTTGTAATTTTGTAATTAACATTTTATTAAATTCAAGAAAAAGTTTAAATTGTAATTTTTTTGGTTTTATTTGAAAGTATGTTTTAATTTATTCAAAAAACATTTACTTAGTATATGACATTTTGTGCACAGAAATAACACAAAGGTGCACTAAAGGGGAAAATTTCCTTTCTTAGCATTTGGGAAAGTTCTTGAGCCCTAAATATACAATTTACTAACTCCTGGCTGAAATGTATTCCCTCAGCTATCCAATTCTTTCTCCTCACTCTACTTGTTTCACTCCCTTCAGTCTCACTAATGATATTTGTGATGGTATTTGACTTTCAATTATCTTTTTTGATAGTGAGTGCATAATCTTCTAAGAAAATGAGTAACTGATTTCCACGAAAACTATTACTGCTGTAATGTAAGGAATTTATCAGCCACTTAAACACTATAGGAAAACAAAATATTCAAAAGAAATAATGTTTTACATGAAATTTTGTAGCTTAAATCCCTGTTATTAAAACATTGATTTAAAAATACAAGAGTTTATTATGGTGTTTTTAAAAAGCACAATTATTTATCAGCTTTTATCTGTATTACTAGATATCTCAGGGATTTACAGACTCCAATATATTTAGATGGATAACAATATAATTAATCAGTAGGAGAGAAAAATGGCTACAGTTATTATCAATCTTACCAATTGTAACTTGAACTCAAGACATAAGCAAGGGCAATTAACACTTTGTCTCTTGTATTTCTATTTATTTAAACGTCCTTAAAAACAAATTACTGATTTATTCTCAAATGTTGTATCTTAAAATTCTAGAAAAATGTTAACAAGTTTACATTTAATTAGATCATTGCTTACATTGTGAGTTCTATTTTAAAAGACCCATTTATATTTACAGCACTTAATAAAGCTAAAATTTTTACTTTTGATTTTAAATTTTTTGGCCTTGGTCCTCAGCATTAAGTCATAAATCTAAAAATATTCAATAATTTAACTTGGTAAAGTCCTTAAATTTCTTTATTCATTTCTAAAATCAAATAAAAAAAAGAGTATGTATAATAAGTCCAAAATGAAAATAATAATATACCCTTAAGCAAATTACCTAAAATATGAACCTGAGATATAAAAAAATGATTACATTAGTGAACTCAATGACAGATTTTATTAACGAAATGTTCTTACATAAACTAAGGGATGCAGGCATAGGTAAATGATATGATTTGCTTGAACTCAGGTGGAAAGAAAAGATTAGAAGTGTATCACTGAGGGCCTCCCCAGTGGCGCAGCGGTTGAGCGCTGGGCTGCGAAGATGCCCGCAGCTTCTGCAGTGCCAGTTCAATCCCCGGCCACCAGCAAGGGTCCCACATGGTGCGCAGACCTCTCCTGCTGCGCCCGCTGCTCCCCTCAGCATGTCCTCCGTCTGTCTGCCTGTTCTCCCTGCTCTGGCTCTGGTGAATTCTCTCACCCTCCCGTGCTTCTGACTGTACCCAATGCTTGTATAAATAAATAAATAAATAAATCTTAAAAAAAAAAAAAAAAAAAAAGAAAAGCAACGCTAAATAAAGAAAAGAAAACTGCTCTTAAAAAAAAAAAAGTGTATCAGTGATAGCAAAACCATATATTGCTAGGGTAATTTCTTTATCAGTTACATACTATGACTAGTAATTGACAAAATTTACTTTGAATATTTTGTCTTGTTTTCTCTAAACTTTCAATATGAAGTATAATTTAACATACTAGAAAGCTAACAAATGCATCCTAATTTCAGCATCTGTTAGCAATTAATAATTTTTTTCACTATAATTTTTTTAAGGTACAATCTACTGGGCAAAAAATGAAGTTGAAAATGATTATTGCTTTTTTTAATTTGCTCATGATCTTTTAAATTAAAAATGGTATTTTCTACTCATTCTTTGTTAAAATCATAAACATTTTCAAGTGTATGATATACAGGTAAAGAAAGCAGATGAAACTACTGAAGACTAAGAAATTTGGCATAAATTGGATTCTTCTCTGTGCAAGAAGTTTACTTGTTTATATGGCAAACTAAATTACAAATACACATTTTTCAAGTTTTAACAAAGGTGCTAGGATGTCTGCAGATAATCATAAGAACTTTTTTGGAGAGCATTTCTGGAAACTGCTAATTGGATGTTAGGTAGACAGAAAGAAAATGATGTGAAAGAAATTCTTTTCTAGTCAAGAAGTCAAATAAAATGATATAAAATTTAACTATACTGAAGCAAAAAAATACAAAGTCCAGCAATGCCTCTTAACAGACAAAACAACAAACCCTGGTGCTGTAGAGTAAGACTAATTGTGTTTTAAATAGGTAATATTAAAACCTCAACTATTAATATTTTTCTACTACATAACAAATTTAATAAATTGCAAAAGAAATTTCAACATGGCATATAAACAAATATTGTAGCATATTACCAAGACCCCTATTTATGGCAGAGAACCTCATTCCCTGTAAAGTTCTAGTAGCACTGCTGGCTAATGGCTCACAATTGAATTCCTCCTCCCCAGAAGGACCTGTTCCATCAAGTCCTTATAGCAGTAGCAATCTACATTCAAATACTAGTCAATGAGGACATAAAAAAAGCTCTCTGGACTCAGTTGTGGATATAATACAAATCATTTTCTAGTTTCACAGCTTCCCCTTGGAATGGATCAGGGCCTCCCTTATGATGACATCACTTTTCTTCCTATCCAGTCCTTCTTGCCCAATTCCTTACAGGTGGTGTGATAAACAGGTGGTTACTCAGCAATCCACCTATATTCAATGCTCTAAAATTTTGTTTCCAGGGGTAACGTTAGTTCATGAGTATCTTTTAGTACTATTTGATTCATGTAATATTTTTTGAAAACAGAATCTGACAGAATCTGAAAAAATCATCAATTAGTAAAATGAACTTTTAAAAAGAAATAGAAAACTTATATTTGGATGTAGAAACTTGGAAATGGTCACTCCAACACTAATGACAAAAAAAGTCAGAAAATCTACAAAACTATATAATCAGCTGAAATTTCAGGCAAAATCAACTAACCTTAGAATATGAAGACCAGAAGTTTCAGGGGACATGGGAGGAATGCAAGAACTAGTTTTCATAGGGCACAGTGCAGGAAGAAGACACACTGACTACCATATAAACTGGTAAGAAGTCAGTGAAAACTTCTAATAAATTGTTTAAGTCTAACTGTAAACTAATGAGAAAGAAGAAATCCTTCAGAGCTAAAGGCAACAAAGCAGTGGTTACAGTAATTTGCAGGCTCTTCTCCATAAACCTAAACATAACTCATTAACAAAAACTGAGAAATGGCCTCACTGTTATAGGTAAGAGGGGAAAGTAGTAACTGCCACAGAAAAGACACAAAGCCCTGTGCAGATCATTCCTACCTCTATCCTCTATGGAGCAAAAGTCTTAATACATTTTAGAAAAGGACAGTAATTCCTGTCACTTTCAGGGTATTTGAGTAAGCCTTTGCAGCAGGAGAAATGCAACAGAAATAATCTACTCTGGAGGGAGAGGTAGGAAAAAACCTTGGGTCTTGATATCTAGCAATTCGCCAACCATATAGGGCATAATGGGCAGGCTCAATGGAAAATACTTCCAAGACCAGGGCAACACCTGTCGAAAACCAAGCCTAAATGAGGAAGACCGAAAAGAACCCCACACTCCCAAACATCAGGCTTGCCGGCATCCAAGAACAAATAACAGTAAATTATTATTGTCAAAAGTGTTACAGTATTGAGAAATTCCTTGAAGTATAGGATCAAAGAGAAGTCTAAAGGTGAAGGTAAGAACAGTAACATTAGTAAAACACTCTGACAAACCAGCCTCTAGATAAAAACAAAGTAAAATTAGAGATGTTTAAAGCATGTGGAACACAAAGAGTAATTAAAAAAACAAGAAAACTAAGCTATTGGATAGCGTAACTGCTGATTAGAATGACTTAATCTGAAGCATTAAAAATGCCAAACATAAGAAGACGCAGGTCCATTTCCAGCAATAAATACTATAAATGTCAGTCACTACTGTTCTATAAACAATTTCCAGTTTTCAAACAAAATGTATAAGACACACAAAGAAGAAAAACCAACAGAATCACAACCCAACTGAATCAAAACCAGAATTAGAGGTAAGCCAGACGTTGGAACTGTCAGACAAAGAATTTAAAATAACCATGATTAATATTATAATCAATAAATAGTTTAAAACAGTACACATGTATGAACACATGGGAAATTTCAGCACAAAGAAACAATGCCAAAAACTGAAAAATACAGTAAAAGACATAATAGTGATTCCAACTGCCTTATGAATAGTCAATAAAGCCAAAGAAATAATCAGTGAGTCTGATGACAGACTAATAAGAAAAAATATATTGAGAAAAAAATGATGTGTGTGTGTGTGGAGAGAGAGAATGAATCCCAGAAAAAGAAATGTGGTATTCCTAGTAATGACTGCCAAAGATACCCAAGATAGACTCCCTGGAACTTGTGAACAGGTTATGTTACATGACAAAAGAAAGTTACCAACTAAAATTGAGGTTATGGATATGAAGATAGGTAAATAATCTTGGACTATTTATATTAATCCAATCTAATCAAGTGATCCTTAAAAAGCAGAAAACACCTGGGATAGAATAACAGAGGTTTGGCAGAAGAGGACATCAGATAGAGATCTCAAGTATGTGAAGAAAGTGGTGCATCTTCACTGATTTTGAATTTAGAGTGCTATATGCAAGAACTGGAAATAGGGTTCTAAGAGCTAACCAAAAGGAGTGAGATCCACAGTCAGCAAAGATACAGGGTCATCAGTTCTGTAGTTGCATAGAACTGAAGCCTGCCAATAACTTGAGTGAATCTGGATACTTTCAGAGTCTTTAATTTAAAAAAAAAAATGCAGCTCTGACAACACTTGGATTTTTAATTTTTTTTTCCTGTTTCTACACTGCACCTACCTACAAACCAACAGTCCACAATCACTGTCCATTGTAATCAAGAAACTGTCCTATGTAATCAAGAAACAGATCCACAGACAAGACATTTGATGGTCAACTGATTTCAAACCAATGAGCTAAGGTAATCTAAGGGTACTGAAACTGTGATATAAATGTGTCTAAAAACAAGTCCCAACCTTTACCTCACCACACACATAAAATTTAAGTGAAAAATGGATGAAAGGCCTTATGATAAAAGCTAAAACTACAAAATTTTTATGAAAAAATAAAGAAGAATATCTTCATGACTTTGGGGTAGGCACAGATTTCTTAGCCCACAAATGCACAAATCATAAGAAGACACTTTGTAAGCAATGGGCTTTATGAAAATGAGTAACTTTCTGTTCTTAATATATTTAAGAAAATAAAAATAAAAAAGCAACAGAATGAAATGAAAAGTTTCATAATGCATACATCTAAAAAAGTACATATATTCAGAATATATCTTACATTTGTATGTAAGATACAAGGAACTCTTACATTTCAGGAAGAAAAAAATAACCCTTATTTTTTAAAAGAAATATCTAAATATTTCAATGATCCATAAGCACATTAAAAAAACCCTCTCATCATTAATCACTGGCAAAATGGGAAAATACGTCAAAGACATTTAATTACTAGTCCTTACTAAGTTTATTGACAATACCAAATGTTGACAAGTACATGGAACAAGTAGAGCTTCTGAACACAAATAAAAAATGATACATTCATTCCGCAAGTTAGCAAAGGTATAGCTCAATTTTTTTAAAAAAAGAAACATAAATAATATTCAACTAGCAATTTTATTTTATTTCCCCAACATGTGTACACGATAAGACTTACATCAAATGTCCACAGAATTTTTCTTTATAATATACACAAATTGGAAAAAATCCCAGATGTCTAACAACTGAATAAATAATAGCTTGTGGGATAGCTATATAATAGAGTAATTGGAATAAAAAGAAAAGTACTACTTATAAACAAAGTCATGGGTGAATCTCAACAGGATAAAGCTGAATGAAAGAAGGAACACACAAAAAATTATATTCAATATGACTCTATCTTTGTGAAACCCTAGAGAAGAGAAATAAAAAGTTACAATGTTAAAATTCACATAAATCTTGCCAGGGCAAGGATGGCATGAATTATCAATGAGGGACAAGGGAACTACTGGGGGATATAGATATATCCTACATCTTATGTAGTCTTATAAATATATAAACTGATTAAAAGGTACACTCAAAAACTATTTTTATTGAATTTAAACATAAATGGTCTTATAGTTGATTTTAAAATTAGCGAACAAACATATAAACACACATTACTAAAGTCCAAAGAATAAATTAAATTAAATAAGAAACATAAGAATTCTACACAAAAAAAACATAAGAAATTTATTGAGAAATTTTTAACAAAAAACAAAGAAATGTAACGGATTGATGCTATCTATAGCATAGAAGTCACAATACTGGGAGGCAGTTATAGATGTAATATAATTCTAGATGAAACAGATGTAAAATGTCATTCCTTACCAATATTTTGTCAAGTTGTTTCTAATATGGGTATCAAAAAACTAATTCTAAAATTTAAATGGATATGCAAACATGAACAGCACAGACATTTTTGGGAAAAAAGCAGGTTATTGTTAGTAACTGTAATAACATAATGTTATTGTGCTAATATATAAACAAATATATATTAACATATACGTTAATAACAATGTTAATTATGATAGCATAGCACAAAGATGGACCAACAAACGGGTAGAATTGAGTGCCGAATCAGAATAAATAGAAATACTTGATTTGTGACAAAAGTGACAGAGCATGGAAGAAGGAAAAGTATTTGAAATACATGGTGCTGGATCTTCTTAACATCCATGCACTCCTACTTCTAATAATGTGCAAAAATCAATTTCAGATGAATTATACATCTAAATATGAGTAACAAAGAATGATGCAGATAGAAGATAAGGCAGGGTAAAAGTAGGCAAAAGTTTAACCTACAATATAAAAACTACTAACAAACAAAAACTTGTTAAGTTGCATTTTACTAAAATTTATACTTTGTTGATGAACACAGACCACACCAATAACCAAAACAAAAGCTACAGAAGTGGGAGAGATACAATGAAATATAATGCTTAAATGGCTCATTTTCAAAAGGCATAAAGAACTTATATAAATTAATACAACAACCCAGTTTTTAAAAAATAGGTAAGAGTTTTCAATAGACAAACCACAAAATAATAAAAACAAAAGACTAATAAATAGCATAAGATGTTCAATTTAATTAATCACTGGGAAAATACCAACAAAAGTACACTGGAATACCACTACAGTTAAAAATGCAAGAGTAACAATACAAAGTATTGTCAAATATATAAAGAAATAGAATTCTCATATGCTGCTACTTAGTTAGCTGGCATAGCCACTTTGGAAAGTGATTTGGCATTATACAGTAAAATTAAACATTTTTTAATTACATTTATTTTTTATGAATCAGCAATTCTTCTCTAAGTTAGTGACCCAACATATCTATAATGTACCCAAGAGTAATGGACAAGCAGCATTATTAAGGAAAAGGTGGCATTATTTTCAATTGTCCCAAACTAGAAAATCCCAAATGCCCATCATCAATCACTAAAAGAGATTATTAACCATGGTAGTATAAATTGAATAAAAATAAACTATCACCACATGGATAAATCTCATAACATAATGCTGAAATAAGTCAGAGAATACATACTGTGCAATTCAATTATGTAGAGTTCAAAAAAGACAAAACTAATCTAGTACTAAATGTAAGGATGATGAATTTGAACAGAAGTAAGAATACTGACAGAAAAGAAGAAGAAAGTGTGGGCTCTAGGGCACTTATAACATTCTATTTCTTGACTTGGGTAACAGTACTAGAATGTCCATTCTTCACTTTTATATGCTATGCGTATGTGACATTTCAATAATAAATGTAAAATACATATGCATTTATGTATATGTACAATTTTAACTCCAAAATTACAGGCCTGTCTGTAGAAATGCTCTTTCTTACTACAAATCATTTTTACCTACTTAATCACAACAGAAAAGATGTTTGATTATTCAAGTCCAAATTATATATGCTATATATGACTTTGCAGAAAGCTACATATAATTTTGCAGAATTATTCTGAAAGTTTATAATTTAATATTTCAGTCTCACCCTAAAGATATCAAACTTTATCATGTCACTATTTGTGCAACATTTTATTTTATTAAATATAATAATATTCACTATTAAACAGAGGATTGCAAATTAAACAGAGAAAACTACTCAAGATTGCTCAGTTTAGACTTTGAAACATTATAACTTATTTTCATATAATAAATAGCTAAACATGGAAATCATGAAATATAATCACAAATACTTAAAATTACTTTAAAAAATTCTCTGTGTACTATTTTGTGTACACTTTGTGTACTATCCTAAAAAATTATTGTGTACTATTTCACTCTGAGGTGGGGGAGGGAATAAAATGGATAAAAAAACATATAGTTATGTATACCTCATGTTTTCAGCTGAATCTTCTGGCATTGGAGCCACAGTTTGTACAGCTGGAAGGTTTTTGCTGGTAGCACCATTCACAAAACTAGAAGAGGAGGATGTGGAGGAGGATCCTGAATCCACGGCACCTATTTCCAAAATAGTCATTTTCAGCCTTAAAAATATATTTGATAAAATATTTTTAATTACATCATACTATCTTATTTTGAAAGGATTGCTCATCTGAATTTGAAAACAGAATTTGACAGAAAATCATTGGCACTCATTACAATTAAAAATAACAGCTGTTGCATTAAAATCCAGTTGGTTTGTTTATGTTAATCTAATAAAGCTACATATTATTAATGTGGTATAAATAAAAGATGCCAACAGATGAAAATCATTTTATATAAAATAGGGCATATAAAACAAAATCATTCACTTAGATGAAAATTTGTTCTTATTGTATAGTATTTTTAGTGCTCATTGTATAAAATGTAATTTGCAATGAATTATCTGAGCATTAATTTATGGTACTACAGAATCAAATGCTCATTTTGATAAAAATGATTGCTTAAGAAGGTCATGAGTTAAATTCTGATTTTAAAAACAGTAAGCTCTCTTCAGTGATATGTCATATTAGAACAGATACTTCTATAATACATCACGTAAGTATATTAAATAGCTGTGGAGTTGAGAGACATCTAGTGTTCCTAAATATAATCTTATCTTATACATATTCCCATAAAACTAAGTTGCTCACTGGAATTTCCACATTAACACACAGCATGTATGTGCCAAACTGTAAACTGGATAACTGACCCAGTTTAGGTGTTGGCCTACAACGTGTGTGTGTGTGTTTGTATGTGCAAATTTCTAACTTTTCTCAAAAAGATATTTATTATCTACATTTTCTTTTTCACTGCAATATCATATATTTTTATAGCATCATGAGGCCTTGCTACTATCACTTCCCATATCTTTTAATTACTACATAAAATAGAAATTAAAATATATATGTTGTTTCATATAAAGATTTAAAAAAGCACATAAACTTTTTATTTACCTATCTCCTAAAAATAAGAATTTATTCAATAAAGAATACAGACTTTTCCCCTACTATTTTGGAACGTTCTAAAATTCTTAACACTTTCTTGGTCTATATTTTCATAAAAGAAAAACATTTTTATCCTCTTTCTAGCAAGCAGAGTGAGTATAAACAATAAGGTTGTGAACTGTAAAAAACAAGAATAGAAAAACCTTATATTCTTTGATAAGATCGGTGAATTTATTTACAACATAAACCAAAGATGTTATGTCCTTTAATACAATGCAATTATGTTTATATGCTAATAAAATATGCTCAATATAGTACATTCTACTTACTACAACCCCATAAATGTGTTGTTCATGATATATCAGACTCAGGTGGTATGATAAACAAGATAGATACAGAAAGCACAAAGAAGATCTATGAAATTAATAAAAATGGGAAGAATCTAAGTAATGATAATAAATGGAAAAGTTCAATTCTATACAGTTTGGAGAAGAGAAGGGTACTATAGTCAGGGAAGAAAAGTCAGGGATCATCTTGCGTTGTATAAATACCTAAAATGGAATCACAAAGATTTGGGTAAGGATTTATTTAGCTAATAGTCAACAGGAACATTTCTGGAAATTTACAAAAAATTATTATTTTAGGCAGCCTTTTAAAATTTGTAGAGATTTGGATTTTTTCTGTCCCTAGAATCATTAGGAAATGTTGGACAATGAGTGGATAAAATTTTAATCCAAGTACATACATTAATTCAATATTAAACAATGGTTCTTTTTCACATGCACTTTTTATTTTTATCCAGTTGAGGTTCTTGCTTACTGTCAAGGTTCTTAGGGAAACTTTGCCTTCCCTTAGAGGATTTAGCAAAAAATATACATTAAGATTCAACCAATAAACATAACTAATCTATTTTCTGTCACTAGCATATTAAGTACACCTTGATATTCTTGATACAATTTAATGATTTTTACATAGAAAACTTCAGTGTTCAAATTATCTTTTGGTTTTGCTCACCAAATACCTTTCAGTAATCTGACCTTACTCTGAAAATAAATAGTACTGTGTTTTGAGAAAACCCAAAACAGAAACCAATAGTGACCTCTAAAGTGACAACTAGAAAAACAATCTAGAACTACAGATAAATTCTGAATGGTAGAAGTATAATCATTTTAAAGATTAAGATAAACTGAAATGATCAAAGTATCTTAACTTTTAGGATCAAATAAGCAGAAAAATGAAGATATTAGAAAACAGAAAGAAAAAGATGAGGTATCACAAAAATATTTAAGGACAATACCTGTTGTATTAATCATACTTTTTGGTGTAGCTCCAGTAGCAGCAAATATATTAGAGGTACTGCCTGTTGGCAGCCCACTTCCAGCAGCAGTGGCTCCCACAGTGGTTACAGCTAAACTACCTGGAGGTGGTTTCTTAACAGGCACCACAACACTTCTGCAAAAAAAGAAATGATGGGCAATGATAACCACATGGTTTAAGATGAATTCTAATCCTGTAGTCAATGCTGATTTTCTTTCTTTCACCTGTCTGTATATATATTTTTTACCTTTTGAGTCCAACTTTATCGCTAAAAAGGATATGGACATTAAGAATAGATGGTAGTTTGCTGACTACTATATTGTATTTGCCAAAAATTTATGTAGAATTTGGAGTTCACAAACCTTTCTAAAGATGATATGTGGGTTACAGTCAAAACCTTGGAAAATATGTGCTTAACTTAGAATATTTTATATATGCAGAGACTTAGGCAAAATATACATAAACTGTCTATCTTATCTATATTATATTCTCCATATTTAAAATAAAAACATGAAAACCTTTGACAGCCAAATTCTAAGACTTCTTCATCGTAAAGCTAAAAATGAAACTAAGGAATACAGAATAACATCTAGTAACATAAGGAAATTATGTTTTATTTTTCTGAAAAAAAATGTTTTCAAAGATGAACATATTGCTTTTATCTGTGTTTCAAATACATAGCAACAAAAATGTAAAGTCACTAATCTAAACTATTCTACTCCTCATATATCTGGTATTCATGTTGACGGATACCTAGAGCCCTCTACACTATACACACATTACAATTTCAATTTTCTGTATTCAGATTATTATGTCCATGTTTTCCTAGACAATTTCATACTTCTGTCCCATTAATGACTGAAAAAAATAAAGAAGTGGATAATTATACAACATATAATCTATAAATTCATACATACTCCAAGGATGCAAAGCTTATCCTCAAACTAGTGCAAATCAATTAAATGTACTTCAACAAAAAATTTCATTGACTGATTAATTATATATTTTGTAATATAATGAGCAGCACATAGTACAGGTAAACTACAAATGCTTCCATCAATGAATTCATCCTATCTCAAAGCAAGGGATTTACATTGTGATCCAAGTATTTATTGAACACTACGATGCAAGAAGGACTGTATTCTGAAATATAGCAATCAAAATTTCTGCCCTCAGTGAACTCACATTCCAATAGGGAGAGAGAAAATATAGTAACATAAAAGAAAATATCAGGTAGTAAATGCTATGAGAAAAAGCAGGCACAAGAACAAGCAGTTAAAAGAAGACTCACTAAAAAGGTGATGTTTGAAGGAACCCTGAGGTGGGTGAGTGAATGGTATGGTGACATTCATGGAAGAATATCAAAAGCAGAGGGAGAAGGAAGAAGGTTGTGTGACTTGAGAAGACTGTGCAAAATGGACAGTTTTAAGAGATAAGTATTAGGGACTCAGATCATAGATTCTTGTAATCCATTTTAAAACCTTAACATTTTCTCAGAATGGGATCAGAATTTTTAAAAAAGCAGAGGAGGAATGTGATCTTAGGTTATAATGGATCACTCTGGTTGTTATGTTAAAGATAGACTTAAAGTTGGAAAAGCAATGGGAAGAGACTGGCTAGGTGACTATAACAATCCAAGCAAAAAAGATAGTTTGGGTTTGAATGCTTGGATCAAAATGCTAGGTGAAACTATTGAAAAAAATGGGTCAAACACTGGACTACATTGAGAAGGTAGAGCAAACAGGTTTGAATACTGGATATAGGTGTGAAAAAATGTAATTTTTTTCTTGTTATTAATTTGTTTTTACATTGTTGTTTATTTTTGCACAGTATTTGATTTCTCCACTCGGGTGTAGTCCCCATAAATATCCCACCACCACATCACCCATGGAGCATCACCAGGATCCCTTATGCTCTTCCCACCCCTCTTTTGATCCCTTTTCCTTCCCTTTCCCTGCTTTAAGCCTCAGCTCTGTAGTTGCCTACAAGTTTTGTCTTTTTTTTTAACCCATTGTTCAGTTTCCCTATATTCCTCCTATAACTGATAGCATCCAATATTTTTTTGCCCTCTGACTTATTTTACTGAGTATAATGTGCATATTTTTGTCCTAAGAAACAGAAAGGGCAGAGCTGCCATTAACCAAGATAGGGGCACCTATGATTGGAGTTTTGTTTTGTTTTGTTTTTTTTTTTTAATATATGGTAGGTTACTTTTTTATCCAGGCAGGATGCTGCACAAGAAATTAGGTAGATGAGTTCTAGTTTCTAGTATAAGTGACAGATTTGAGCTGAGCCATAAATTTAGGAGTTCTCAGCCTATATGCTATTTAAGCTAGAAAAGTAGATGAAATGAGCAAAGTATGTGTAAATGAATAAAAGAAGTAGTGCAAGGACAGTTGGGGGGGGGTCTCTATTAGTTTCATGAATTTCACAAAAAGGATAGTACTTTATCTGTATACATCGAGATTTGTCCTAAGTATAAAGTGAGATCTGAAGAATATGCTTTTAAATATAATTAGTGATGCATTAAGGCAAGTGCGTTTCATATTTGTGGTACTTAGAAGCATCCCTTTCTTCATTGTGTTCCCTCCCCCTTTGCTGTAATCCTTAGGGAGTACTTATAGGTGAAAGGATAACTACAGTGAGAAGTCTGGGGATACAATGACAACTGAGATATAACTCATGCCTCACAGCTACTTGAAGAAAATATAAGAAATGAATCAGCTGTGCAATATACTTAATAATTGCTCTGATCAGAGTTATGCACAAGGCCTTTCAGGAACAAACATGTGTGAGTATGTACATTTTCAGGAGAGAGTGAAATGAATATAAAAAGACCAATAGAATTATCCAGGAGGAGAAAAGTTCAGTTGTAAAATTTAGTGAGGCAAAGAGATATTAAAAACATAGACTGAAGTATTGGCAAATAGATCCTTGAGTCTACGGTGAAGGTGAGGACATTCTATTTGAAACTATTAAGTTCATTCTTAATAGTTTGAATAAATTATTTCAAAATCTTCATCAATTTTACATTTAAGAAAAATGCCTCTAGCATAAATGTGGAAAATAATTTGTAGGATGACCCTTTTGGAAATAATGAGGCCAGTTACGAAGTAATAAGGAATTCACTGGAGAGATGCAAGGCCCTAAAGATAGTTAATAGCTTTGGGAATGAACATCTCATATATTTTTCTGGATTTGGGTGCTTTAACCAAGTTCAAAATAACCATCTGTACTTTAAAAAAAAAAAAAAAACTAAGTACAGTGCATTTGATTTGTTATAGGATTCTGCAACTTTGTGGAACTTTTTATTTATTTATTTATTTATTTACTTACTTAAAGATTTATTTATTTATTTATACAAGCACTGGGTACAGTCAGAAGCTCGGGAGGGTGAGAGAATTCACCAGAGCCAGAGCGGGGAACAGAACAAGCAGAGAGATGAATTACACTGCTGAGGGGAGCAGCGGGTGTGGCAGGAGAGATCTGTTGCGCCATGTGGAACCCTTGCCAGTGGCCGGGGATCAAACTGGCACTGCAGAGCTACAGGCAGCTTTGCAGCCCAGTGCTCAACCACTGCGCCACCAGGGGAGGCCCTTTGTGGAACTTTTTAAAATGCATTATTATGTGTATGTAGGAAACAAAAAGTCCCTGAGAACCAAGAGGATAAAAATCACATGACTAATTACAAAGAAAGCCATTATTAAAAGTCAGTTGTCCTAATTTCCAGATTATCATTATTTCCATAATGAGATTTATAGATGTTAAACACTGATGCTGAAAGAAAAATGAAACTTTGAGAAAAAAAATTTATTACTGATTTTAGGGTGACCTTACAGTTTACCATAGCTCATAAGAAATCACAGTTACTGCTATGCTATGCTATTTCCATGTTTCATTAGTCTTTAACTTGTAAATTATGTAGAGTAACAATAAAAATATGTATAGAAAAATAAGATTATTTCATTAATCTGCCCTATAAGATATTTAAGAGAGATACTTTTTCAGCCAATTGAATGTCTGTGTAAGGTAGGAGAGACAAAAGAAACAACACTGGGAAACTTAGAACAAGTGGAGGTTGGATCTTCTGGCCACTGACTTAAAATACTATAACCTGGGCACTCAGAGTATAATAAAACCTGTGATTTTAATGGGTAGAAATCATAGAAACACTGAATTTTAATGGCTAGCAAAATTTTTAATCAACTTTGATTACATGAATTTGATCATCCTATAATGAAATGTAATGATACCACTTTTTTTTTTAAATACAAGACTGTAAGACCAGAAATTGAAGTTCTCAGTAATTATATTTTTTCATAATCTTAATTCTGAATTTAAAGAAATCAAAGTAAGAGGATCCCATCAGCGCTACTAAATATTTATTATTTACCCTAAATTATTATTCTTAGAAATAACATTAAAAATATTAATGTTAAAAAAATCAGAGAGAACCAGCCTGAAGTGGTAGTTCAGATTTAAAAATATAAAGGCTTTCTATAATTTTTCTGTCCTATATATTTACAAAAAATGTTTCATAGATTTTCTTTTTCAGAGAAGAAAACACTTAGAAGCAAGGCACTCTAAAATTGAGGGGAAATATACAAACTAATTTGTCTGGACATATCAAATCCAGTTATTCCCATTTAAGCAGGTTTGTAAAATCAAAAGTAATGAAATACAAATCATGTAATGTCAATGTTAGTCAGAGAAGAAACACAACAAGATGCTTTTTGTGGTATCTCAAACATTTTTTAAAAAAACATGTATGAATTAAAATGTATGGAGAAAAATACTTTTTTTTTTTTTTTTTGGTATTTTTTTTCTAAAGGGGATCTCAAGAATCCTGGGATTAAGACTAAGCAAAATCACATATAGACCAAATTCTCAAAAGATTAAAAAAGCAAGTGGATATTCAAAATTAAAATTTTAGCTTAAAACATAGGGTAAAGCTTAAGAGTGGTTTTAGGGAAAATAATTCAATCTAAATGTTAGTTGCTAATACATAAAATTTATAGTTCAGTTAAATATTTATAAACCAAAGATCCTTAAAGAAGTCTTATCAAAAGAAGTACCCTTATTAGAGAAATCTGTATTGATTTATGAATTCTATGATGAGGCTATTAAAGCTTTTCTGTCTCTTTGCTTCACAATAATAGAAAGCTGTTACAGTTTCATAACAATTGGTTATAATTTCATAACAATTCCCTCTATGCATATAATGCTCTGTCACTATAGAATAATACTTAGGATCGCTAGCATTTTCAGTGCTATATAAAACAGATATGCATTTATTAGGCTACTTAGTGTAATCAAAGACATATACCTAAATATATACAAATGATAATTAAAGGAAACAATAAAAAATCAACATTTTCCATATATGTAAATAATATTTCATAATAAAATCCAATGAAATACTTAGTATTAAACAAGTTTATTTTAGATAAGTCTGTTTCTAAAATTTGATGTTGCAATTTACCTAATAAAAATTACATTATAAGCTTCAAATTAAACATGGAAATGTTCCATCCTAAGTGGAGAGTAACACCCTAGGTAAAACAGAAGTTAACATAGCTCAAATTATATCAGTTGCTATAGGAAGTCTTTCCAAAATTACAGTGTTGAATAAATATAAAGGATACACTGTTTTCAAGAGAACCAATAAAACACTGGTTAACAAAAGTAAGACCCCAGATGATTTCCACTGAAATTGTACAATATTACTAGAAAGTATGATTTAGTTACAAAGAAATGACCGAGTTTATACCTATTTTTTCAACTAAAGATAAAAAAGGAAAATACATTATCGGTTGAGTAAGACCCATGATAATTCTGTTTTTGAAAATGGTAGTATTCAGGTCTTTGCTTTGGAAAGTCTGTCATCTTGGATCCTATTTTCAAGGAATCCAATCTGATGTTAAAAGACATGTCATAACTTGGATTTCAGATTTTAGTGCTTCAGAAATATGTTTATATACTTTATAATGTAATTATAGCTACCTTAAGACAGATAAGGCGAATGGTGGCAATATATTGGAAATATAATTGAAAAATGCAGTTGTCCAGAAGCACTTGTGGGGATGATGTCTCTGAAAGGCTGCTCAAAGCTACAGAGTTTGAAGTTAAATTTTTGATGTTGTCACTCTCAATCTATTGAATGGCTGACAGACAATCAAACCCGTCTGGCTGGCTGGCAGCTCATTTTGCTGGCAGGTGGCAAACAATTAGACACACCAATTTGTGCCTCCTGATGACATTAAAGCATGAAACTAAGTTGTATGCAGGGCCTAGTGATTTGTGTGAAAGCATTTCAAAAATAATACTCTTTGCCGTGGCAACTCATTTCAGACTGCCACCTCCCATTATGGCTTTGAGCAGTGAAGACGACAGACTTGAGTTACGTGCACTGCAAGGCCGCTTCTGTTCAATCCGTCATCAGCGCCCCCTGAGACCTCAATCCCCTCCTTTCATCAATATCACCTCATCATTTACATTTGATAGTACTTGAGCTACTGCATATATTAACTAACTAGAGGCCCTTTCCTAAAAAGGAATTGAAATATGCTTTGTGTGCCTCAATTTCATTTCTACTTATACAATTTAGAATAACGATTACACTCCCACTGCATTTCACACAAATGCTACCAGGAGCAAATGGAAAGTCCTATTTTTTTTTTATAGCAGAATTTGCAAAAGCATAATGAATTCTGAATAGCTAAGTTATTTGCACTCAGGTGATTGCTGTAAGTTTTGATGAAAAAATTGCTCTAAAAATAAATTTAAAGTATTTTACTTACTCTTTATTTCACTAGCTTTCCTATGCAAATTCTAATAATTCTGCATAATCTTTTGTATTTTAACAAAATTTAAATATAATTTAAAATTAAATGCAACACAACATGTTTATGACCCTAAATTAAAGTACTGCAAAATTTATTTATAGATATATAAAATTACAGATACTTACATGCAAATGATTATACACATTAATAAACACATGTATATATGTAATCTAGGAACATAAACCAAACAGATGCAATAAAGGACATCTATATGAAATGGCATAAGGAATACTCAATTTACGACACAAATGAACATCCCAAGATAATATTAATACAAATTATTTTTAAAAAATCCTATATTTTGTGGATCCTCTTTTTTTAAGTTTTTAAAACTTTTTGAAAATCATTTTATTTTATGAAAATTATTTGCAAACATTTTATTTTCTTGCACTATTTTGTAAGTTCATAGAAGACAAAGTTACTTTTATCCATCTTTATGAACTACTCAATGACTAGCAGATTTTCACAATAGATTCTAAAGGAATATCTGTAGGACACTGGCTAAAACATTTACAGGCATAGTTTAAATTATCTTTGCATACAGAAAAAGATCATTTATCTTAAATGAAAGGACTTAAACACCCCACATCTAACCCTAAACACTAAAAAAATGTTTTCCTTAATTTAGGAAAGGAGTTTGGAAATTTCAGAGAAAGTAACTACAAAACAAGGTATTACACTTGACTGTGTACTTTTTGGTTTTCCAATTTAAGAAACATTTGATTTCCTAACTTGAAATTTTCTTGCTAAAACAAACAAAAAAAACTATTATTTGTCAATCACCTCACACATATACATAAAAATATTTTGTAGGTAAAGTGTCCTAACCACCAGTAAAGATTCAATTCAGAGGAAAAGCAAATACGTTCATTAGCTTATACGTTAACATGTAAACATATCTGGGATTTGTATCAATCCTAGTGTCAAAGTACCACTGCTAGTCATTGGTGAGTATACTAAAATATTTTCTAATGTCATACGTTTTTAAATAGTAGGACATGCAAATACACTTCTAAAAGTTGTATTATGCTTCTGTGACGAATTGTTTTTATGACATGTATATAGGACCAGAAATAATTGTTTTCAACTCAAAATTCCCTATATGATTTAACATTTGAATGTGGCTATATGGCCTTGAGACAAATAACTGAGAAACCTAAAATCTTTTTTAGCTATATTTACTTTCAAATACATGCCACAAACTATATTTTTTACATCGATACTGAAAATCTATAAGGAAGCAGATTACACATAAAATTTTGAAATTGTTTTCATATACTTTCTTTTTTCTTTCATTTATTTATATATATTTTACATCATTATTCATTTTTAAACAATGTTTGCTTCCCACCCCCTCAGGTATAGTCCCCATAGCATTTCCTTCACCAGTTCACCCATGCACCATATACTTTCATTTAAAATTCTTTTTTTTTTAAGATTTATTTGTTTATACAAGGACCAGGGTACAGGCTGGATGTGCGGGAGGGTGAGAGGATTCACCAGAGATAGAGTGGGAAACAGAACAGGCAGACTGACAAAATACATTGCTGAAGGGAGCAGCGGGCGAGACAGGAGGTCTGCTGCACCTTGTGGGATTCTCGCCGGCTGGCCAGGATCGAACCCGCGCTGCAGAGGCTGTAGACAGCTTCACAGTGTGGCACTCAAGTGTCTGTGCCACCAGGGAGGCCCTCATTTAAAATTTTAATTTGAATTTTATTAATTAAAGAAAGCTTTTTAAACATCAATAATTATTAAAATTTACAATATCATAATGGAATTTCAGAAGCAGACTAGACCTTAGAGAGATTTTGCTTACCCCTCTCCCATTTTATTCATGAAAGAATTAAGTCCAAAAAATAAAATGAGTTCCTTATGTACTACTGTCACTTTATATGGATTATAATCAGAATCTGGGTTTCTCTATTTCCAATTCAATGTGTTATCTTCCATATCATATTGAAACCCCTTTTTTGAAATGCATTATTACAATGCCTTACAATGAAATAAATCAGGTGGGCTGTCACTTTGATATTCTTCATAGTAGGAATCTTCATTAATAAATATAATTTTTCAAGAACATCTCAATATTTTTAAATTAACAGACTAATCTTCCTTCTTTGTATAGAGCACTATGAATAATAAGTTCAGCACCTACCTGTCAAAGGAATGAAACTGCATAGGAAGAATCGCTTGCGCTTCTCTCTTCAATGCTGGATCTGGGTATGGGATAGGTTCGGGGCCACACTCTGCAATTTCAACAGGGGCAGCTACAAGACTTTTCAATATTTCCTTTACATTTATGCCTTTGGTTTGACTAATGCTAGATATGGATGGTGCAGATTTCAACATTTCATTGGGATGTTCAGTTAAGCTTTCCTGTGATTTTTTCACTTCTGATGACAGTGTGGATAACAGTTCACTCATGGCATCAGGACCTGCACTAGTCTCTAACTCTGCCCCATTCAGGATACTAGCCACTTGCTCCTCTCCAATTCCTGAATCTGTATGAGGAATGGAACTTTCTATTTGAATTTCTTCACCAGGAGTTGGTGTTTCTTTTTCCTTTATAGTGTCCGGAAATGCAGCAGGTGTTTCTGTAATAAAAGAAACTGGTTTAAACAAAAAGCTTCAGAAGTGACAACCCAATATTATTAATGAAATATTCTCACATAATACAGCAAAGAAAATAAAACATTCAGGAAAAAATGCTAATTGGATTGGATAACAATACAAATCAGTTAAAACATATCATCCAGATTGTTCAGTAAGCATCAAGAGAGCCCTGTCTCTTTCATAAATTAGCTGACATTTCAAAACTGAGGACTTTAAAAGCATGGAAAATAGTGTCTACAACAATTTCCCATAGCAAATTAAAGATAATTATATGAAGTTCCTGTTTTAGCCTTTCATTGTTAGTTACCAATCATGCAAGAGAAACTCTTCAATACTTTCCTAATATTTTTCTTAAAGATATGAAGTCATTTTTTTGGCATCTCAATAACTAATGTTTTTTTTTAACAATTTGAAAATATATTTTAGAATTACATACATAAATACATACAATTTTAAAGAATTATGTGCAAAAACTATCAAATGATTGGGTGAGAACAGTATTTTAGTAATGCTTCTCACTAATTTAGCCTACTTGTGCCTTTACTGTTATTTTAGAATACTTATTTTCATGTTTTGTGAAAATATGTCTGTTTCTTAAAACTGAATCAAAAAACCATGTATATAGGTATGAAATACACATATATTACCAATTAAAAATAAAGAAAAAACATCTTTAAAATGTTAAATTGCTATCAAATTAAAATGTTAATATAATGTTCTCCATATGACAAAATGTTATCAGATTCTAAATGATAGGCTTAAGAAATTTCTCTAATCCAAGTACAAATAGTGGTAATAGTTCTTAACTTAAGGACTTACGTCAAAGAAAATTATATGCAGCTCCTGTATAAGGCAGGTAGTTAATAAACATTAGTTACTTGTATTATTTTCTATGTTAGATTTATCCATTATAAACCAAGAAGGGCAGATCAAACATATTTCTAGGATCTTTTCAAAATTATTATCTCTAAGTTCTTATTAGAATTTATAGCTTTACTAAATAAGTACCAAAAATACAAATATATAAAGTATACAATTTGAATAATTTTGATACATGTGTACATTGGTTAAGCTATCAATAGCCAATCAATATATCCATCATGCCAAACATCTGTAAGTTTCATAAAACTGTCCTTAGTTTTGTTACTGTTATTATCTATTTCTTTATTTCTTTGTTTTGAAAGTTTATTAATAAGGACAAGGAATCAGGAGACTGCTCCAGTTGGGAATAGATTATCTTGATTTCAGCAAGACAGCTCACAAAATCTTTGGTTAAATATCAATGAAAACAAAGAGAGATGTTGTTTTGATGACACTATTGTTGGGTAGGTTCATGACTTGTTCAAAGTTTTATACACATTAGCTAAAGAATTAAAGGCAATGTGAAAGCATTTATTCAGATTCAGGGCTCAATTCTTGGACTTGACTAAACAGTTGTTTATGTCTTGAACATAGATTAATTCATGACATTCAAATTTACTGAGGATGTGGATTTATTAATTTTATCAGAATAATTTTGTGAAGATTTTGAACAAAAGAAAATACATTTTATTTCTTTTATGTCTCCTTTTATTGATTCAAATTATATTACATCCATAAATTAATTTAGAGATGAATAACAACTATGTATTAATCTTCCCATATATTTTCCAGAATCCAGTAGTATAGTTTTCCTCATAATTGTATCTTTAGTTTTGCAGGAATTCAGCAATCAAAAAAGATAAACTAATGCCATTTGCAGCAACATGAATGGAGCTAGAATTATGCATAGTGAAATAGGTCAGAAGGAAAAAGAAAAATATTGGAAGGTTTCACTTATAGGAGGAATATAGGGGTACCAAATAATACATCAGGGGAAAAAACAGTAACAATACAAAACACAACAAAACAAAATAAAAACAAATAGACAATTATAAACCAGAGACATCCTGCAGGGGAGGAGGAGGGAGAGAGATCAGAGGGAGGGAGGAAGGGACACAGGGGACTGTGGTGATGGTGCATGAGTGAATTGGTGGTGGAAATTCTATGGGGACCACACCTGAGGAAAAAAAAAAGCAAGCATTGTTTTAAAATGAATAATGATGTAATATATATATATAAATGAATAAATTTTGGGGAAAAAAAAGATGTGAGATTTGAAAAAAGAAAAGACTATAAAACACCATAAAAAAACATTGGGCCAAAATAAAAATAGGATAGACTTCTTTGTTGTTCCCAAGATAAAAACTTAAAATAGCTGCCTGAAAGTTTTGAAAAGAAAGACAGATAATTTCAATAACATTACTGGCAAAACACAAAAGAAGCAAAGAGGTAATTAGGTAAAGGATTACTTTAAATATTTTTCTTTTATAAAACCTTGTAAAAGAAGACATGTGAGAAGACTCTCTTTAAAAATAATAGCATTAGGAGTAAAATGAAAGGGAATAAATCAAGATGCTTCTCGAATATCTAGCTTAAGATAAAAAAAAATAATGATATACCACAAACTTAAGAGGAAATAAAAGGAAAACATAATATTTTAGGAAAATAATTAAAATTTTAATCAGTAGAGTCTACAGAATCTATCATACCTTAATATCTATACTTCAAGACATTTATAGCCACATATTTTGGGATCACTCAAACTGAGATAACAATTGAAACTTTGAAACTTGACGAAATAACCTAGGGATAGGAAATGAGAAGATAAAATGGCAAAAGCAGTTCTTTCCACTGTTAGAGATAGTATCTAATTTATTTTAATGCATGTATGCCTCTAGAGATCATATTATTTTGGGAAAGAAAATAGCTATGGCAGAAATATCAGGAAAGAATTAAATCTCAGTATTGGCATTTCTATGACAGAGAATAAACAAAGAAACAAAACAAGAACTCTAACAACAACAAAAAAGCTATGTGATGGTTACTAGCATGGGTTAGCTTTTCTTACAGAACTGAATTATTAAAAGGCACATAAATAGAGAGTCAAGTTAATCACTTAATCCGAATTTAGCTAATTTATACATTTGGACCAGATTTTTAGCTTTACCCTAATATGGAATCTCAGTATCTTTATGGTGTGTTTTATATTGAATCACATGAAAAACACAAACTTCAAGTTATACTAGTCTGTAATAGAATCTTGCTGGCATAGTTTCTAAGCAAGAGAAATCTTTGATTTGGTGTCCTACAAGCTACCATATAAAAAGATTATCTCATTGAACTATGTATACTTTTTCACTTTTCTGCTCAACTGACTCTCAATGGACAATCAAAATCTATATCTCATTAGCTAGATACTTGTAACTCTAGTATAAATGTTCACCTCTCAATTATCAGGCACAATTCAAAGTTCATTAAAATTAAATTCTAGAATAATTTCAGTGGCTTTTCAAAGTATTAATGCAATATATAAAAATCTTAATTTTACTTTTTTATTTTATATTTTAAAAAGACAGGTTTATTAAGAAAAAGAAAGGAAAAGAGAGATACCTATATAGTCAGAGGTGAGCAAGGGAGAAAAGCTGCTTAATTTTACTTTTATTACACCAGATGAAAGAATGATTTCAAAAGAAATCTTCCCTTATTCAAATGGGGGGTAATTTTGAGAGTACAATAAGAATTACATTCAAATAAATAATCTTTGTGAAGCATACTTTATGATCACATTACATAGCAACGAAAGAAAAACACCAATGGTAAATTTTGCAATCATAAATACTATTACAAAAGATATTAGTCATGAAAAAATACCTACACTAATTTCCCATTATGCATTAACATCTTTTATGTACTTGCTCTCAGTTGATAGTATAAACTTCACCTTAGATATCTTAGGCTTCCGGAAGGTTTCTTCATAACACTAATGTACTTTGAGGATTTAACCCTAACGATTTCAATAGGAAGCTAAGCATGAACAGCAGAGTATAAACAATTGCATCTGTGTAGGTTATAGCAATGACATGAGACTTGTAACTTTTCAATAGTTCTCATCAGTTTCTATAGTAATAGGCAATGACAGTACAGAAAAATTTACTAGCCTGAGTGATCTTAATGTGAGAAACAGGCAGTTGGATGCCAGATGCCTCTTTTTCTCACTGTTTTTCATTGAACCTAAAGGGTTCATCTAATATATTTCAGGATAAATATGGGGTTAAGCTCAACAAGTGACATGATATCTACATAGTCACCTCATTTATCATACTCCTCCCCCCAAAATCTTATTTTGTAGTGATTTGTAAAGTGATTCAATATGTCTTACTTATTAAATTATTCAAATTGACATTTCCCAAACTATCTAAATATGAAATAACATGAAAGGAACATACAGGTCCTTGTTAATACAAGACTACAAATTGTATTGAGTAATTATTCGCTTTTTCAAATATGGTAAAGCTCTGTTAAACATAAATTAGTTAAACCACAATTTGTACATTGTGTGTGGTTAAAAGTTCAGGTTTTGAAATTATGACTGATTTTCAAGCAAGTCGTATTTATCACATATTAGCTTTGTAATACTGAATAATTCTTTTTTTTTTCAGCTTCACTTTTGGTTATATAAAATGAGCATAATGACAGTACACACATTATAGCTATACGCTATAGCTATACATGAATACAGTAATAGATTATATCTCTGGCCTCTTCAATTTGCAGACCAGTATCTCCTATCCTAATATCCCTACCCTTCCGTTATACTTTTAGCACTTAAGCTATTTTGTGTATTTTTCCATCCTTTCTGAATGCAATGTTATAATGGAACAATCATGGGAATTTAATCATATTTATTAAAATCCCAATACTGCTCTACAGCTTTTATTATTATCCAATACTGGCTCCACAATGCTACCTTGGAAAAATTTGTTAAACTTTCAGAATTGCAGGTACTGCAGTTGAAAAAAAAAAAGTCTACATCAAGTATTCTGTGAGGATTAAGAAATTTGTAAGGCTGTCACCCATAATGTTCTTGCTGTATTCAGTTTTTCAACTTAGGCAATTTCTGCCAACATCTCAAAATTAGTGTATTTAGTAATTCTCTTCAACCCTATTTACCTCCATTCTTGTTCACTTTGATAAATGACCATTTTATCCTCCAATGCTTCAGATCAGATAGCTGAGTATTAACTTCGGAAACTTCATATACCTCTTGCCCCATATTTAATGTGTTAGCACATCCTATCAATTTTACCTCTAACATATGTTTCTAATTCATTTGCCTCTTTAATCTCCAGTGCCACAAACATTAGTAATTAGCAACAGCATTTACCTAGAAAGCAACAGTCTCCAAATGGTTTATCTAGTTCATCTCAATAACTTCTCCAATCTGTCCTTTTTTCCTGATAATCTTTTACATGGTAGCGGGGGCATTAGATGTAAAAGAACATTAAATGTGAAGAAGAGATTATTCTGTAATGTTCATTTGGGCTCTTGAACCCTTTCAAGTAAAAACTTTTTCCAAGCAGTGCTCAGATGTGACTACAGAAGAATAACCTAAATGCACTGTTTCTATTTTCAGAGATGGGAGTAAAATGACCATAATCCAAAGAGTACGAGTAGCCTCCAAAAGTGAGAAAAGGCAAGAAATGTTTTCCTTGAGCACATATTGAAAGGAAAGCAAACTTGATGAGTCTTGATTTTACCTAGGGAAAGCTAATCTGTGGAACTGTAGAATAGGTTTGTCCTGTTTTAGGTCAGTAAGTCTGTAATAACGTGTTATAGCAGCGATAAAACACTAATACAATACTCTTTGGTACAGTTTAAAAGCCAGATCCAGACACACTGCAGTTACTGGCAAAATTCAGTTATCTGCTATTGTAGACTAAAGTCCCCCACTTTCTTCCTAGCTGTAACCCACATACAGTTTTCATCTACAAGATGATCTCAGGTCTCTGTCTCATGATCAATTCTGTATCAGCAATGAGGAACCTCCTTCATGTCATATGCCGCTTCGACTTTGAACCCTCTTATTTCTGTTTTGAACCAGTCAGAGAAAACCCTCTGTCTTCACAGGGCCTGGGTGATTACAGCAGTTACCTAAATAACCACTTTTTCTTTTTTTTTTTTTTTTTTTTTATAGAGGCATGTTTTATTTATTTATTTGTTTGTTTCTTTGTTTGTTTATACATGCACTGGGCACAGTCAGAAGCGCGGGAGGGTGAGAGACCTCACCAAAGTCAGAGCGGGAAGCAGAGCAGGCAGAAGGACCGAAGTACACTGCTGAGGGGAGCAGCGGGCGGCAGGAGAGGTCTGCGCACCATGTGGGACCCTCCTCCGGTGGCCGGGGAGCAGCCAGGGATCGAACCGGCGCTGCAGAGGCCGCAGGCAGCTTCGCAACCCAGTGCTCAACCGCTGCGCCACCGGGGAGGCCCAATAACCACTTTTTCTTAAAAGCAATTGTGCAGTGCAACATAACCTAACACCAGAAGTAAAATCCATTATAGTCACTGTCCCATAAGTTATGCAGTATGTGTACACAGGAAAATCAGTGATGGGTGGGGAGGAAATGACAATTAGAGAAATCTGCATGCTGTAATACTTTGTTCTGCAGGTACTTAATAACATGTTATTCTTACCCAGAGACATCACTTTAGCTAATTTATTTTTCATCTCTAAAACGCCCAGCTTATTCTTTTAAAATTTTCCATTTTCCTCATCACGTTAATTTTTTTCTTCTAAATATAAAAACAACTTGAACATACTTACAATAGCTGTTTTAATGTTCTTGTCTGATAATTCCATCATCTCTGTCCTTTATGATTCTGTTTCTACTGATTGACCTTTTTCCTCTTTCTAATGCTTCACATATTTCTACTTCTTTGCATAACTAATAATTTTTATTAATAATTAATTTTTGCTGAATACGTTTATTCTTTTATGGAGAGAAGGAATTTTGTCCTGACAGAAAGCTAAGTAACTTATAAGTAAGTTTCATGCTTTCAAGGCTATTTATTAATTTTTTTTTGAGAGTCTTGAGTAGCCTTCATCTCAGGACTAGTTTAGCTCCACTACCAAGGTGTGACTGCTGCAATCTCCAGTGAATGTCACCACTGTGCATATTATTATACATATTATTAGGGAGCCTTAATTGGCAGAAGATATTTAAAGAAGTATATAACAAACATAAGGGTTATATTTTGCTCTCAACAGCCAGGTATTTATACAATGTATATCTCCATGAAACCTGAGGTGTATACTTGTTATAGACTATTACATTATGGATATTGTATAACAATTGTTGAAATAAAAATATCCAAACAGGTCAGGAGATAAGGTCAATATTACCTTTGTAAAATGAGTGGGCAAAGCTCTGCTCAGGAATTAACTTGGCAAGGAATCCATGGTTCAAACTTGGATGAGGGATAGATGGTATGACCACAACTGTGGAGAAAATCATGGAATCAGATTTGAGCCAGCATGTAACAATCTGCAACATGATCCACTGAAGATCCATGACAAATATATATTACTGCAACATGCAAACAGTAATAGCAATAAAGATTGCATCTCTGAAGAAAGGTAAGACATTATATATTAAGAGAAAGGAAATAGATATACTTGGTTAAGGGTAGCAATTTTAACAACATACACAAAGACATAAAAACACAGAAGAAAATCAGAACTGGAAGGTTCACTATAATACTCATTTTAAACACATATGACAAACATGTATGCATTAAATGAAGAAAACACTGATTAAGATAAATAAAGTCTTAGTGTTTTATATGGTCAAAAGACAAACTGGAATGGCAGGCGGAACAAAGTCAAAAGTAAAATCATACAATAATTAAATAACACCAGATTTATGTGTTAATAGGAAATGTAGCAAGCAACAGCAAAGTACTATAGCATAATCCATAGTTATGTAAGAACAATAAAAAGTAAATGAAATATGATATGCTTATGGAAAACAGATGCAGAGATTTGACCACTAATTTCTATTTACTTTTTTAAATATTAATTTCTTTGATACATCATTTGCTTGTATTTCGGAAAGGTCATTTCAACTGCAAATCCTGTGGTATATGAAATATCCACAGGACTAGCAACAAATAACCTTGATACAAACACCTGGCAGGAAATGCAACTGACAGAATGCACTCCACTATATTAAAATATAAGTTGTCAGGAAATGTGTTTATTCTTTTTAAGCAGAGTGGACAAAGCTTATTAATGCAAGAACATCTACAACAAGAACATCTTCTGTAGATGAAAAAGAACATGACTCAAAATGATTCATGTTATCTATAATGCTAACTTTCTACAAGTCTTTGATTTTAAAGCAAGTTTGTTATAAAGCCTAGAATGTATGTTTGCTTTCTATGATCTTTGAGGGAATATTTAGATGCTGAAATAACAATAAAGAAAGAAAAAACGAAGGAAGGGAAGAGGGAGGGAGGGAAGAAAAAAGGTAGGGAATGAAGTGTGAGGGAGGGAGGCAGGCAGGCAGGCAGGAAAGAAGGAGAAAGAGATTTTCTTTGAACTTGATTATAAAGATTTGTATTTGGGCTTATTTTTGGTCTTCACCCACTCTATAAAGACCTTCTACTTTAATTATTTTAAAAGTTAAAAAATGTTAAAACTTTTTAAAAAATATTAAAAAGCAATAAGGCTGTGGTTGTTTTGGTGGTAAGCACAACATAGTAATATACATTTGAAGAAATGTGATCTACACCCCTAAGTCATGTAGTGTTGTAAAACCAATGTTATCTAAAAAAAAAAAATTACAAAAAATGCAACACACTTAAAATATGTGAATTATCTATATATTAAGAAATAGTATAAATGATTTGTATTGATAAATGAACCAATAAATGAGAAACATCAAATTACATGAGAGTATAGCAAATATTATTGAAATATCCATAGATTTTATAGAATTAAAGAAAACTAAATTGACATTTATCACCAATTTATAAAGATATAAAGTGATTATGAATGGGACCTGTTTAAATGGGGGTGTGAAAGCGAAATAGAAAGGAAATGAATGCTAAATACTTAAATAAAAAATATCAAGTACCTGTACTGGTTGGCGAATTTATTTCTTGTCTGATGTTTCTACCCGGCTGGCTTCCAGTTCTTGCAGTTTCTCGTTGGGGTTCTAATATGTCACGATACTTGGAAACCATCAGAACCGAAATGAAGTAAACAACAGCCAGAGCTAAGAACTGTGCCTGTTTGCTATCGTCCTGTGTAAAATGAAAAGGCAGTTTGACACCGAAAAATTTTAAAGTATAAGTTCTGAGAGTATAAGAAACCATTCCTATAACAGCATTCATTTTACTTATGGAGGCAAAATATGACACTTAAAACTTGCTAAGTATATACAGTTATTTAATAACTATCATTTTAAATATAAATATAAAATTCAAGGAACATCTGAACTATAGGTTGAAATATAATGTCAAATAACAAGAATGTTGAAATTTTGTTGAATATACTATAAAATTTTATTCTTTGTCTTCTTTACCATTATCACTATTTCCATAATTACGTCTATATATTGATAAAATATAAAAATGGCACAAGGTGAAAATGAATAATTTAATGTCTGAATTTAAAAAGTTAAGAGTTTCTAATGTTACAACTGAATAAAATAGTAAAAAAGTTATGACTGGAACAAATATGTTATTCTAATATACAAATACCTGAGCAGGAAACTGAGTAAAGCACATGGGAGTTATATATAACAGGGGAACATAAAACATGAATTTTATATAAACACAATGCAAGCAGAATATGGAAGTAGAATATGGCAGCTTAAAAAAAAAAGTTAATGCAATCTTTAACTGCAAAACAGATAAAAAAGAGCTAACAGCAGTATTATTCTGCTCTGGAAAAATGACTTTTACACCACTGCCAATATTTGAAATTCCTAATTTCAAAAGCTCAATGACAAAATGGAATTTCCCCAAAAGACAGTAACAAGGTTGGTAAAATCAGGCAAATTAAGATAAAGAATAGTTTTAAAAATCAGAGAATAGTTTTAATAAGCAGATTGCAGCCTAACAGGGAAGGTAACCTTTATAACAAATAACTTCCAAAAATGTAGAGTTTCATGTAATCTTGAAAGTTCCATACAAAAAACTTAAATAATATAGACAAATACTATTAAGAAGTCAAAAGTATATGGCCACTAAAACCACTTCAAATCAGACTACATCTGAAGAAACAAACACAATTCAGTTTAAAAGCCAAATAGAAATGATATTTCAAACCAAAACTGCAAATAATTAGTGTGGCCCATACAGAGCAGATGAAAAATGCTATGAAATACACAAGGAAAACAAATATGCATTAAACTCTAGTACCTCTATTAACAGGCACTTTATATTTATTATTTCATTTAGGTACAATGTAAATAAGATTTAGGATTTATGAGTATTTGTCAGAAAAGCAAACAAATGAGAAATACTGATGATTTAATACTATGAAACAGAATTAGTACAGCTAATAGAGAAAATAATTTAGAACAATTAAATTTGTTCTAAAATATTATGAATTTAATATTCCTTACTCTGGGAAACAGAGAGCTTTTCTAGAGATACAGTTTCTTATGAAGTATTTGAAATGCATACATTTTGGATAAAATGTTAATAGAACACATATGTATGGATGAAACAAAATCAAACATTTAAACAGTTAATACAATGGAAAATGAAGTGCAATTAAATTAACAAGTTACTGAGCAAGAATAAATTCAAGCACATTTCAAGCTGTGCTAAACCATAATGTCACAACAACTTTTATTTTCACCACTGGAAACTCAGTTAGCAAGTACTCAACAAATATCTGTGGAATGAATGAATATCAACCACAAAGATTCAGAACTGCACCTAATACTGTGAATAGCTGGCCCAGTTAAGCTAAATTCTTCCTTATGTATGGCATGAAATAGTTGCCTTTTCAAATCCAGATCTCTAAACTGACTGTGCTGCTTATTCCCAGTTCTGTCTTTGAAAACAAAGCACAGTGTACATAGAAGCAAAGCATCTGGAGAGTGACTAAATTTTTATACAAATTAATTGACTTGCCTAGTATTTTATTATTGTGAAGACAGGAACTCTATTATGTTTCTCCCATCTGCTTAAGAGATAGGTCTCTCCACTATTCAATTTTCGATTAGTAACATAATTAACTTTGAAATCCATTAACAATTTTAATGCTTTAACCAGGATACTAGAAAAGTTTCCAATTCAATTTTTAAAGAATAAAATTACTTCTACTTATATAATTTTGGATACAGGTGACCTAGTATAATCTAGGCTCTCGGGAAACAGAAAAGCACAATGAATTTCCTTTCAAAATTGGTTTACTTGGTAACACTGAAAACAAGGATTTTTTTTTGTTTATGCTACATTTTTTTTCTGACCACATGGAAAGCTCTGTGACATCAAAACAGTCATGTAATTTAAATCAGCAATTTTTGTTATAGAAAACAAATGAGAACAAGAAGTTTTTAAAATTTATCATATTTTCTCTTTGCCAACACAACTAGGAAGTACTGTCTTCAGTGCCAGCAAAACTTAGAAGTTTTTGAAAACCATGAAATTCTTTAATGTCTAAATTTAAAAGCCTGTGTGTGTGTTGGGGGGGGGTCTTACTAAGAAAATGATGTATTTGAAAAGTAAAACAAATGAGAAAATCTATGGAGGGATAAAGGAAAATAACAGTTTTTGACAATACAGTCTATCACTTAATGATTTGGACCGTAGATATACATATACATGCCTATGTATATGCATATCTTTTTGTATATCTATGAGTGTGTACACATTTATTCCATATTATACATTTATATGAATGTACCTATATTTTTCCTTAAAAACCTATTTTCTATCTAAAAATTAATCTCATTTAGAAATTAAAGCCACTGAAAATGACTACTGGTTCATAAAATTTCAAATCAAGAATAATTCTTCGCATAGTATCTGTAATTGACACATGAACACTAACGACTGTAAACCACTTATAAATGCCAGCAATTTAAAAATGGGGGAAAAGTCTGTCTCAGAATTTATGAAATAAATAAATATGGGCACAGGTAGTTTGTAGAGGCAAAAAATATTTACATAATACGGCAATGAAAAAAGAATGATTAGAAAGATCTAACTTAAGATTTTGACTTTACCTCATACTAGTTGTGTGATCTTCATATTTCTGAGTCTTAACTTTTCTTAATCCCTAATCAGAAGCTTAGAATAATATATACTAAGTGCCTAATAGAACAGTATAAATTCAATTAAGACAAATTATTAGTACCTTCATCATGTATGGCAGGTATACTTGGGAATAACTTATTGCTTCACTTTTAGAAAAAAACTAAGCAACAAATGTTGGGTAAATCAACTATTAAAAAAATTAAGAAACTAAGAAAAATATTATAATAATAACCTGTTTTAGAATTTACAAATAATTTACACACAATGTCCCATTCAGCATAAACCCCTTCTATATTTGATGTAAGGCCTGAGTGTGCCTTTTGGAGATGAAGATATGCTCCATGTTTTCATTATTTATTCATTCTGAAAAATACTCTCTACACAACAAAATTTGTAGAATAATTTCCATTTCTAAATAGTTATGAGAGTACAGATTATGGTAATATTCACAGATCATGTTTTTTTGTACTATCATGCATTTATCTTCCTCTTAAAATCCCTTTATTATTATAAATGCAATATTGGTTCATTTAAGAAAACTGAAAATACAAAAAAGGTATAAAAGGACAAAAGAAAAAATAAAAACTGTTAATTCAGAGACAATCAAAGGTAGCAATGCGGTATATATTTTCTGTTTTGTCAAAAATACATCAATTGTTTTAATTTGCTTTTGCTTGACTGCTAGTTACACAGACTTTTTATCACGGATTTTATCTTTCATATTTTATGTCTATTGTCTATTTTTCTATTGGAGTGTTTGCAGTTTTCCTAGTTATATATGATAATCGATATGTATTAAGAAGAATGACTAGTTTTTCTATCATATATTCCTACCATGCAATGTTATGCTGAATAACTTAAATATATTTAGTGCAAAGTACTCATCCATTTATTGTTAAATATAAATTTAAACGTAATTTTTCTTATGCTTCTTAAATCATTAATTAAAATAAGAAAAATAGAAGCCAAAGTGATTGGTAAATATTAACTATATTAAGGTACTGAGTATTGTCAATATTGAATTTGCTGTGAATCAATATATATGTTTCTATGCAATTTGTGGAAGTCTTGATTTTACTTACCTTAAGTGACCATGTGATTGGAGGGTTCCATGAGACTGCCTACTTATGCTATATTCTCAAAATTTATAAAATTTCTTTTCTAACTTAAATTCCCATGGATTTTTTTTACAATGCATATTCTTTCTTTAAAAAAAATATTCCTCTAAAATAAGTGTCAGTAGCATCTTAATGAATGAACTCCTTTTATCAATACAAGGAAAATTTATAATAACAAAATATTTAGTCCCTAGAGGTAGAGCAAATATATTAAAAGAGAAGAGTAGGTGATACAAGATTAAGTGAATTATAATTACTCAAGGTTATCTCTTTCCTTAATACACATTATCAATTATTCCAAAATTTCACATCACTTTAAGATAAACACTTTAAAATCACTTTAAAAGATAAAAGGGACTACATTAAACTAAAAGGCTTTTTAACAGAGAAACTATCAAAATGAAAAGACAACTTATGAAATGAGAGAAAATATTTGCATATCACACTTCTGACAAGAGACGAAAAATGCATAGAACTCAACAAAAAAAGAAAAGAACCCAATCAAGAAATAAGCAGGAGAGCTTCTCCAAAGAAGACATGCAGATGACCAAAGGCGCATGAAAAAATGTTTCACATTACTTATCATCGGGGAAATACAAATAAAAAATCACAATGAGGTGTCATCTCACTCCAGTGTCAATGGCCCATATTAAAGAAACCAGAAATGATAAATGTTGATGAGCGTGTGGGAACCCTCATTCACTTTGGTGGAAATGTAGATTAGTTGAACCCTTATGGAAAACAATATGGAGTTTCCTCAAAATATTAAAAATAAATATACCATATGACCCAGCAATTCCACTCCTTGCTATTTGCCCAAAGAACACAAAAATTCTAACTGAAGGGATACGTGCACTCCTATGTTAATTATAGGTTTATTTATACTAGCTATGTTACGTAAAAAACCTGAGTACCCAAAGACAGTATTGAGTAGATAAAGATGTGGTGGGGGGAGTGGGTGGATGGGTGTGTGTGTGTGTATTCACTGTGGACTATATCTCAATTTGTAAAATCAAATGGAATCTTGCCATTTGTGATGACATGGATGAAACTGGAGGGAGTTATGCTAAGTAAAGTATGTCAGAAGGAGAAAGATAAATATAGGATGATTTCACTTATATGTGGAATATAGAGAGAAAAAAAGGAACATATACAACTAAAGCAAAAGAAATTCCGGAAATATGACTGCAGAATTGAAGATACTAGATAGGGAGAAAAATGAGGGGAAGGCTCATGGTGTATGTTGGAAGACAATGGATATTTTGGTGGTGGGTGTGGTGAGGTAACAGATCCAAAGAGGTATGAACGTTTTCTCCTAAATCATGTGCCATACTGTAAGTCAATGTAACCTCAATTTAAAAAAAAAAAAAAGTAAAATATCAATAAGCTTTCAGAGAAAACTAAGGGTCAACATTTTTATAATCAGAAGTATATTATTAGCCATTAATCATTGGCACCAGGATATTCAGGTCTAAAATGCAACTTTCTTTTAAAATTTAATTATTTTACACAAATGACAAAGGAAGATTTTTTTTTTCCTGGAAATAGCTTACCACATCCCGAAAAACAACAGCACGAAGGCGATTGATATCAACATCCTGAAGAAGTCTATCAGGATCCTTAATAGGAGACAGGTTACCTGGAACACTTTCTAATGGAGTCTTAAAAAAGATAAAGAATTATGAAAAAAAATTGTATCATACAGAAACTTATATAGTATAATTATATATACTATAATTTCAATCACATTACCGAAAGTATTAAACTGGTCACATTTTTTTTTACCTCCTTATAGTTGAATAACATTTACTGACAATACTCTATTATTAGGTACTTTTTTTCTGTTCTCCTCTACTCTTGTCAATTTTATTTACTAGTACTCTTTATCAGCTGAAGATTTGGGTTCAAGTATCTTGTAAACTTAAAATTTTCTAAGTCTCACTACCCCTAACTGTAGTGACTAAGTCTTTGAGTCACTACATTAATCATCCATTAAACATTTTAATATATAAGATTAAAATACGACATTATTATATGAAATTTTATATATATAATCTATAAAAAGTTTAAAAAAATAAACTTCAAGAAAAATTCAGTCATGGCCTTAACATTAAACTTGAAAAACACTGAAGGTCATTATCACCAAAATAATTTTTATAGTTGAAAAACAACAATCTATAAATTTCAGATAATGTCACATAACAAACTAGTGAAAGCCAGGTTCCCTAAAACTTAATCTAGCCTTTTTACTTAGAAAATATTTTAAAAATTGTATGAACATAATATGTGGAGAATTGTGTGGGTTAAATTCGAGAATGCATACAAAGTATCAAATATAATTCCTGCAACTTCTTGTCACTCTAATTACAAATAAATGGTCCTTCTACTTCTCTAGAAAACTCAATCATGATATTGCATTCCAAAATGTCAATATTTGCTTCCTGTACCGTAAGTGTAGTGAAAAGAATACGGTATTGGAAATTACTTGGTTGACAATACAATTCCTAAACTTACCAGTCATATGCCCTTCCTCTATGAAACTCAACTAAATCATCTAAATAACAGGGTAATAGTATTTATCACATGACAATTAAAGAAAATATCACATTATTTATAGCACTGATTAGAAGTACATACTTTATAGCATAAATGAAAACATTTATAAGTATTTTAATTTATATATATATATTTTTTAAAGATTTCAACTATTTATGCATACAAGATCTGGGGTACAGGCCAGATGTGTGTGTGTGGGGGGGGGGGTGAGAGGATTCACAAGGGGAACCGAACAGGCAGATTGACCAAAGTACACTGCTGAGGCGAGCAGCGGGCGAGTCAGGAGAAGTCTGCTGCGCCATGTGGGTTGCTCCCTGGCCGGCCTGGGGATTGAACTCATGCTGCAGAGGCTGCAGAAGCTTCATAAGTTGTGTCTTAACCCCTTGCACCACCAGGGAGGCCCTACATACCATTTTACAAAGTGTTTCTATATCCATAATCTAATTTGATCCTTATAAAGAATTTTTTTAAATAAGGAAAGCATGTATTTATGTTGCTGTTTACAAACTGTAAAATTGAGAACCAATGAAGACACATAACTTATGTGTATCATACAGGTTACTACCACACCAAAATTAACTATGGTTCACTTACTAAAGTGCCACATAAAAATGTATAAACACACCAAAAAAAATCAATCTGGTTCATTTATTCTCTCTCCTGAGATGGTTTGTTACCAAGTCAATGTTTCCCCTAATATTTTTATATCCATCACATACACACTTCTCATTGTCATAATTCTGGTTTGAGAGACACTACTAGTCAATTAAATCACTACAAATATCCTTCTCATTGGGCTTGACCGTTCATATTCTACAGTTACACTTGGTTTGACCGTCTTGAAAAAAATTATATTATTTACTGATTAAAGTGCAGACATCTTTAGGTTCAAAGTTTACAAAAATACAAATTTATTCACTCATTATGTGTATATATTGAGTGGCAAACATAAGCTATTTAAAAATTCAAAAGTGCATTATTAATAAACAATTAATAAAAATTGTTGACTTTGATATATTGAAAAGAGCTGCTAGCTTCTTTTATTTACCCTTCCTCCATCTAGAGAACATACTCAGTATCAACTGAATATCATTGTGTGCCAGGAATTTACAAGTACTTTAAAATATTACTGGTTTTTTCTTAACTGATACAAATAACTTGAAAATTAAAATTTGTATATATTTTAAAGAATGGAAAACTGAAGCATAAAAGACTAGGAATTTTTCTCAGGTACAAACTGTAAGTTTTGAGCAGGTTATAAAGTCAGAATTTCCTAATTTTAGAGTTTATGCTCTTTGGATAAAGTACTCAGAGTACTACACATGCTCTGGTGTGTGTTAGATAGAAGCATGCCCTCAGTAACATTTTTGCAAGCACTATTGCAGATATGCTTATTTTCTAAGCAATGGAGAGACCTGTGGAGACTTGTCAACAGTAAGATAATATATGGTCAAATACTTTCATAAACTTTACTCTGATAGTAGTAAAAAAGGACAAAGGTACAAGACTGTAAATAAACAACATATACACTAAATATGTGACTGTTCTGCTTGAAATTGTAAGTTGAGAGCCATACAACTTGTAAACAAATTAACTTACTTCTTCACTTACCGAGCAAAAAATCCACTGCGATGTTATGAAACATCAAATGTATAATGAATGACTGGAAACACACAAAGTTTTATGAAAATATCAAAGAGAGGGCCTCCCCTGGTGGCACAGCGGTTCAGCGCTGAGCTGAGAAGCTGCCTGCAGCCTCTGCAGCACCGGTTCGATCACCGGCCACCTGCAAGGGTCCCACATGGCGCGACAGACAGACCTCTCCTGCCGCACCCGCTCCCCTCAGCAGTGTATTTCTTTATCAGTCTGCCTGTTCTGTTCCCCGCTCTGGCTCTGGTGAATTCTCTCACCCTCCCGTGCTTCTGACTGTACCCAGTGCTTGTATAAATAAATAAATAAATCTTTTTTTTTTTTTTTTTTTAAAAAAGAAAGAAAATACCAAAGAGAGGAATCTACACTAGACTGAGGTGGTAGGGAAGGTGTCATAAAACATTTTCCTCAAAGGACAGCACTTAAGATAAAGTTTAGAGTTGAATAAATTTTAGCTAGGTGGAAAACAAGAATGGACACTGCAAGTAAGGGAAACCTATATAAAACTATAATGGTAAAATATAAAAAGAATCTTCTGATGAGCTGATTGAAGTCTATAGTCTGATTAAAATGATAAAAGCAAAGATAAGGAGATACAAGCTACACCTGGAGTAGTAACCAAGAGTCAGTCACGGAGGTTCTTAAAAGTCATATTAATAAAACTGGATGCAAAAAACGGGGTCAGTTAAACATACAATATAAACAGCTCATTTAGAACGAGAATGGCTTATATAATTCAAAATATATTATTCATTCATTATAAGGGCATTCAATATATTTGCTGAATGTTATGGGAAAGTCTACCACCAAAAGCATATTCATTTAAAAAGAACATTATTCACATATTGAACTCTGGGAAAATCTGTATAACAATTAAAAACCAGTAATAACTGTTTGACACAGTTATTTACACAATCCTTATATGAACCCAGTGAAGTTGAAATTATTAATATGTTTAGATTAACTAATAAGTACAAGTCTCAGAAAGACAACATAGACTGTTATGAAGAGGAGGAGCCAGCACCTGGCCACAGATCTGTCTGATCACCAAGCCCTTGCTCTTTCAGTAAGCCATGCCATATTGCTTTGATCTATTAGATTAAAAAAAATTAAGGTACATTATATTTAAGACAGAAAATGTTTAAATACCTTTGAGGCTGCAGTGGCAGTTATACTTTGGGGAGCTTCCTGAGGTTTACTGCTTCCATGGGAAGATTTGTTCCCCCTGTCTCTTTGCCTCTGCCGGCATTCTAAACAGTTTCTCACAGCAACACAACAAACTATTAAAGAATTCAAAAGCACAGTATTAATAAAAATTGTTGACTTTCATTTATTAAAAAGAATTACTAGCTTATTTTATTATTTCCCCTTCCTCCAGCTCATTATTTTTAAAATCAACTAGATCAATAAATATTTAGAAAATGATAATACACCTAATGAAAGTATCTATAAAACAAGTAAAATTAAAAACTAAATATCCATATGCTACCTGTCAATTGAAGAAACAGAATATCACTAGTACTATAATACCAGTACTCTGTTATACATATAGTACTAATACTATACTGCTACAGAAGTTTCCATATAACTTCCTTATTCCATCCTCCTCCAAAATTCTGAATTTTACAAAGTAGTAAAAATACATATTTGATTTCATCTTCTTAAATTATAAGTCTTGTGCACTTGACTATCTTGTTATCCACACTGAACATAACTTCCCATTTCAGGCAATGGCTTACTCCCAGTATATGCAAGTCTCATAAGCCCCAATGTCCACCTTTTCTGCATGATGAGAAAGTATAGACATATCAATAAGCATTCAGTAAGTATACGTTTTCTTTTCTCTATCCATCCATTCATCCATCTACCTATCCACCCATCCATCTATTTTAACAAGCAATAACTATAGAAATAAACAAGACAGATTTAGAATCAGGCCACTTGAAATAGAATCCTGGCTCTGATTCTTATGAACTGTATAATCTGGGGTCAACTGTTTAAACTGAGTCTGTTTTCTTATATGTGAAATAAGCATAACGAGTACTTTCCTTAGAGGACTGCTGTATTAAGTGACTTTATATCTACATATATATGTATACGTAAATATATGTGTGTGTATATATGTATATAAAGTGTTTAGAACTGAAAAAGCACATAGTGATACATAGTTGTTTTGCTTCATTATTATTCATTTATAAACTTTTCTATGGGCTAAATCAACTAGGAATTGTTAGAACAGAAATGAAATCAACAGTAAAGTCTTAGAATACAGTCTGAAATAAAAGCTCACAATAAACAAATACTGGTTTCAAGATATTGAGACATTAAAAAATTATTTCTCACAAATCTCAATCTCTCTTATTGTTAAATATCAGTGGGAATGTGTGAGGGCCCACAGTAAATTACCGCACATCTCGTGGCTGTGAGACAGAACTCTGTGTGGCCAACCTTTCCCTTAAAAAGGATAAGCAAGGACTGCTCTCAGGCTGCCTGTCTTTAAAAATGCAAACAATATGTAGCTTCTACCATCCTTAAATAAGCTCCTATTCCTCTCTCATATCGATAATAACTTTTCCCTTGAAACTATATATGTATTGATTTTTATATAATATTTTAAATTATGAGTGCAAAGATAATAGAAATTTCCTCCCTTTCCTATGCCTTATTTCTTATGCCCTGCTCATGTTCTAAGGCAAGGATAAAAACAATAGCTTTCTGGCCCTAGTAAAGTCGAAATTGCATAAATAAATTTTCCCTTTAAAAAGATATGAGAAGTAAGAATTGTTTGTTTTAAAAGCTATACAAAAGTACTGAGCATTCAGTGCTAAATTTTCTTTGCAACACAAGGTAGTAGGTAAACTGTACAGGCACAATAATGCCTGTTAACTATTAGTGTTAACTATTCACCCTTGCCAATTCTATCCTGTAGCATTGTGTGTATGAAGCTATGTCATTAGTTTTCTATCATGGTTGAATACCCAGGACAACTATTCTCTGTATTAGTTTACCAAAACAGGATTCATAAATGGATTAATATTAAAATCACATCAATAGAAAGTGTTGTAGTCCTACTGATTTTGAAACAGTTCAAACTAAATTAAAGATCATTAATTCCATGTAATCTCTAATGTGAAGATACTGTATTTTTTTTAATTTAGTAATTTTGAAGAATTATAAACTAATCTCTATATTAATCTTCAATTTGTTTCATCAATAATTAATGTAACATAAAGCACCATAAAACTAATCTGTAGGCAATCATTCCACTATTCTCAAGACTTACCTAGCCTTAGGCACTGTCGCATTAAACCTCCAGAAGACATGTTTTTTTCAGCTTCTATCTCACTAAAATTTAGAGAGCTGGCAAATACAAGTACATCAACCATAGCCATCAGTCGACTGAGGAAAGTTACTGCTGTCTCAGCTGACATGCCTTGTGTAACTTCAATATTTTCCAATTCCGTCTTCAAAAAAGTAGAAGATTAAAGTATAATTTAAAATTCAGAAATAAAACACATGTACACACACACAACAAGTGAACAGTGGTTCCATACATTTAGTATACTTTGTAAACAAAATAAATTACAAATTAGTTCCATGTATCATAAGAACTGGTTATAAATTTAATTAGTTTACCCATAACATCCTTCAATAATGGAAAGGTCTATTTTTAAAATCAGTGTTAGAGTTAAATGTCATGACTTACAAAAACTACATTCTAAATGTGAGATAATTTCACAAAGATATTTTAAATTTTCTGCATATATGTATTTATACTAGTTCTATTTGATTAGTTAACAAAGATAAGAAATTTATACAACTTTCCTAAGTTTCTCACTCTCATCTACAAGAAGATAAATGTATGATGAAAACATAAAAGATAGCTGGCATTAGAATGAGATGATTGTCAAATTAGAATATGTAATAATTTCTCATCAATTTCAGAAAAATCTGAAATCACTGGGTATCTCACATATACAATAAATCTCTAGGGTAGAAATAATCAAGAAGATTGTAACTCCTCTATAAATATTAATTTATGACCTACGAGACACAAGCAACAGTGTATTCTGGATTGGTAAAATTGCATTTTCACTGAAATATTATCTATGATAAAATAAAATTTCCTCCTTTTAAAGGAGTGCTACAAGGCTCCATGTTTCTTTTGATGTATATTTTGTATTTTATAGTAAAAACATTATTTCTCATTTTTCTTATTTTTCAACTACTTTGGTTAATTATAACAGAACTCATTTTTTAGGAGTCTCAAGGAGTAAATTAATAAATTTACAATTTAAATTTTCAAAAATGGGTAGACTAGTCTTATTGGTTAATTTTACTTATTTACCAAATGATAAATTCATTACAAAAGTAGGCATATATAATAGCCATCTGTTCCTATTCAATGTTCCATTTTGACATTAGTTGTATCCACCATACTACTTAAACATCTTTCAATAGACATTAAAGTGGAAATATAAGTGGGAAGTATTGGTTTGAGGGAAAAAAAACTTCAAATACTTCTTGCAAGAAGAACAAAATGGGTAATAAAAAGTACTACCTCAAGTATTATGTAACTAAACTTAATTCTAAATGAAGTACAGTACCTAACAACCTTTTCCTCTCACTAACATCAAAATAATGTTGAAACCATAATCTCAAATGAGGTCGAAAGCAGACAAAAATTTGTTTTCAATTGGTGATTTACAACATTATGCCTATTGAGTATCAATAGCCTAAAGAAATAATTCATTTTGAGGATTTTTAAATGCAGATTCTTTATCTTCCAGCACCTCTCTGATAAATAGCATTACTTCATGGCATGAATTTAAAATCTGTGACCATAACACAATAGTTTAAAATAAAAAGCTAAGAATTTACTTTATATTTGAACCTTTTTAAAATCCCATTTTTCAATACATGTGTTTTATAATTTAATGGGGGATCCATTCATTATTTAAAATGATCAAATATTCTAAATAACTGTTCAAATATTAGAACTTAGGAAATCTATACAGCTATTTACAAAGAAAATCTTCATCATTTTGAATTACTGAAATTATAAGAAACCCAACCCATGTTAATAATTAATGGCCTTATTTTTTAGTGTTTACAAGTCTTAGTCTTCATGTATGTTTTCATTTTTAAATGAGTAAATAGATAAAAAATTATGAACAATTGTTCAATCATGCAAGAAATCTGCCAAATTGCTATTTCTGACTATATAAAAGTTTAAAATATGTAGCATTCTTAGAACTAACAATAATCTAAACTGGAGTTCTTATATTCTATAAAAAAGCAATTTATAAATATCATGAAACATCATGTAAACATCATAACATAGGCTTAAAAATAAAGATCACTAATGCATAATTACTGTCAATCTTAAAATAACATCTCTTTCATCTAATGTCCTGTCATTGGAATCAATTAACATATGATTGCACATATAACTGAAATATGGTTTTCTTTACATTACTACAGTTTAATCTAAAAATTATTTTAGATAATAAAATAGAATTCATAACTGGGTATCGATGAAGTTAGAGCAATGAGAAAATATTTCTTTCACAGAGCCATTTAAGTATACCAAAGGTATGCCTAATGTTAAAGATGGTATGGAAACTCAAAATATAACCAAGTCAAAAATTTCATAAATAAGCAAAAATAAAATTTTAAACTGAAAACCTGAAAATTACTAAAGTAATACTAACCTTAGACCCCTGGACATGCATTAGACAAAACAGACAACAGACCAAAAAAGTACAAGAAAAGGAAATCATTAAAATTAAATGAAAATACAATGTAAATTGAAACAGAAAATAATATATTAAAAATTATGTTATTTTATCAAAAGCAAAAATTCCCTGGAGCTGTTCATTTTATAAATTGCATGTGATTAAAAATAAATATCAAATATTTAGACATCTATTTATTATTTTCATTAGAGTAATTCTACCCAAAAAAAAGTGTAAATATAGTTCATAAATTAGATATTATGCAATTCTATTGATAAAAGATAAATATCTTTCTTCTAGCAGATAACTATAAAACAATTTATATATATTATATTACACACACACACACACACACACTAATAAAATGTCTCTGTAAAAGCCCTAAGTCTACACTGTTTTAAGCAGAAATGACTCAGGGAAGTAAACTACTTATACCAATCTTCTAGAATTTTCATCAAGGACTCACATTATAATTTGTTTCCTCAAATATATGGAGCTCTTCCTGTAGATCAAACTCCCCAGGAGTTAATAAAAGAATGAAGTAATTGAAAGATTATATCTTAAAACCACTTTGCCTTGCTAGAAAAGAACTTACTGATATACTAAATGAGCTCTCCATGTGAACTAAGATAATTACATGGGTACTGTAATAAGTTTCAAAGATTTAGGAAGAATTATATTCAGTATATTCAAAAATTTGCCTAGGATTAAGTTTCATAATAGAAGTCATTAAGTCATTAACAGTTCCTAATTTCCACTTTTTGCCATACATAAATGTGAGCATAAATTTTAAAATATGCTGTTTTCATGATATACTGTAGAAAAAAAACATAAAAAAGCATCCTAAGAATATTAAAATGTAATCACTGTTATGAGACAAACAAAAAAATAGTAATTTTCCCAAAGCTAATACCTACAAATTTTCCTAAGAAAATACAAACTAAAAGTAAGGCCTTGTCATCATTTTGGACAGTAAAAATGACTTATTTCTTATGACTATAAAATGACTAGGAAAGCCAGAAATGTCAGTCTCTATTATTTTTATATAACAGTGGCAACAAAAAACTACACATTACATTAAATTATAGACAAGTCATAGTTCTAGATGGTTGACCAAGATGGTCAACTGAAAATCACAAAACAATTTATAGTTGATACAGATCCTTTATTTCTTTTTTTTTATATTAAATTTTATTTTTATATTCCCCCATACAATTGCAAACGCCCCATTCTGACCCCAATCCTTCCCCTCCCGCCCCCACCCCCCAAAAAGTGTCTCTGGTTCATAGTTTTTTGTTGATTTTGATTTTCACTTTCTTATATTCATTTTCCTGGTCCCTTATTTAAGTTTTCTAGATTCCTGCTATGAGTGAGACCATCCGGTAATTTTCCTTTATTTCTTTTTATTGTCCCCCAATATTTTGTTTTTATTCATAATCAGCTCAAACAATAAACAGAGATCAAATGAAAGAATTTATGGAAACATCAATGCCCGAAAATCAGCAACAAAAATATCTCATTCCCCAAACCAGGGATTGGTCTAACTACACAGTAAGAGGTCTAAAATTGTCCCTATGAATACCAACATTACATTTATTGTTCTAATTTAGAGACTTGAAACTATTTTCATAGTTTAGGTAAAACTTAAACTCTAATACAGTACTTCTTATTTAAATATATTTCAAGGTGTTCACTGTAATGTAAATATCATACAAATATACTTTTTCTTTAGTTTCCATTAAAATATTTCCTTATAAGTAAGATTAATCTAGACAATTTAAATTTCCTGACACAGTGATACTGCAATACCAATTCACATGTGTTACCCTTAAAACAGATTACTGTATTCACGTAAAGTCCCAGGGCAGAAAATAGACTATCACTATGCCAATTCCATGAAGAGAGCTGATAGAAAGATTATAACACTTTAGCTTTTGCTATTAAAATAGATCACCCATAATAGCTAAGTCTGTCTCTAATCTTTTATTTTAAACCTCAGAATTATGAATGTGACATTTTATATATGGGAAGATAGCATCATGATAAAAATTGTGAATAGTTTCCAAAAAATTAAAATGTTCTAAATCTGCGGACAGCAAAGAATGGCCCACAATCAAATCTGCTGCACAGAGTTTTTAGAAATAGTTTTATTGAAACACACCTGTTATCTTTTCCTTTATGTATCAGACTAAGGCTGCTTTTGCATAATGGCAGAGTTGAGTAGCTAGGACATATTCATTTAGTGCACAAAACCTAAACTACTTACTTTCTTTCTAGCCTATGAAGAAAAATGTTTCCGATCATTATTTTATTTATTCATAAAATTTCTATGTACATATATTGCATGAATATTTTTAAAAACTACACAAACTTAAATAAAACTACTAGTTCACCCAAAGATAGTTTTCAAATGTTTCTATCTCCAAATAACTGAGGTTGAAATTCTAAAGGAATTTTCATGCCATTTCCTTTTGGTAATCTGATAAGCCAAGGTTACCTGTTCACTTATCCCTTCTAAAATTTTTCTTTTGGAATTTATATTTTAAATCTAAGTAAAAAATCTCCCTATTTTTAGTTCTAATTTCTTTATTAATTTAACCTCCTGTTTCCTAATTTTTTCCCCTACACTACATTATCCAGTAACAGATAAAAATACTCAGCAGTCAGTACCAATAATGGTTACACCAGTATGAAGTGGGAGAAAAGCTTCTGGGTGTTTCTGTTAAGGAAGCAGTTAATTCAAAGAAAATAAAATCAGCCAGGCTGCATAACCAGGCATAGGTACCATCAGTTAATGGACTATAAAAATAGAAGCAGTGAGGAAAAGTTACTACAGTTGAATGAATTCTAATGTCTGTTGAGAATAGTCTAGGCAATAAGTAGCTTCAAATTCCAAACAACAGTGGTCAAAACTACACAGATAATTATGGGAGTCAAATCTTAAAATGTCAATATTGTATTATACATTCATTGTAAAATAAGAAATATGTGAATTTGGGTAAAGAAAAGTATATAAATTATGCTTAATGACAATTTACTTGATTAAAATAAAACTTCTCTTGATAGAGTTCTTTTAGCTTTAAAATTTGGAAGACTAGTAAATATTCCAAACATATACAAATTTTAGTACCTATTGTTATTTTTATAAAATATATTTTATTCTGCTCAAAATTTTAAAGCATTGTATTTTAGAGTGAATTTCAATACAATCTTTTAAAATCTGACAACAAAGTATGATTTATAAGACATAAAATAAAATTTCAGTGATGAAAAGAAATGTCAGGAAAATCATTGATTTATTCAGCTTTTAATGTATACATATTTTTAAAAATTCTCCCTGACTCAATATTAGGATGCAGTCTTAAAATTATTTACAACTCTCAATTTGCCAGCAGTTGGGATAAGTCACCAGTGGAAATCACATACTAAAGAAAAAGGATGCTACATTAACCTTATGGGATACCTGAATTCTACACACACCATCAACTATTTTTCCTCCTGACCCTATTCCATTCTAGCTGCTAATTCCATTAAGGCCCCAATGATGCCTGTTGTGCATACCCTTCTGTACAAGCCTATCTGCTCTTAAAGAAATGCAAGAATGAAATACTGGTAAACATAACTGCCAGGGAATAGGGTATTGAGTATTAAATTTCAATGCTGCTTTGGGGTAATAACTTGACAAAATAATAGTGAGAATAAGAGGCATGTACAGAAAGCTTGTAATGATGAATTGATCAATGTGAAACAATTGATCAAACAATCAAATCAATTTGATCAAAACAATCAAACAAAAAGATCAATGTGAAAACACTGCTTCACAAAGAAGAAATCTTAAAAATCAATCGGTTTCTTTTTGGACAAATGTATGTATTTTGGACTTACAGATGAGTTTCAAATGGGAGCAAGAACACAGGTAAAATGAAAAGAGAGTTCTATATTCTTTCCCATTTGAACAAATAGTGGCAGTCTGCTGTTTGATTGTTTTTTTAATGCATAGAAGAATTGATGTATAGGAGAGGTCTGATGCTCCATGTGGATTAGCTCCCTGGCTGGGGATCCCACTCATGCCTCAGTGGCTGGTGATAGCTTGATAGTGATGAGACTTTAAGCCCTACCCCACTAGGGAGGCCCAAGTCTGTGGTTTTTTGTTTGTTTGTAATCTAAATCAGAGCCACTTTTAACTAGCAGCCAAATATAAAGCTGACTGACTTACTATATTTTAAATGAAATGTTTAATGCACATTAAGTACCTCTCAAACTTATCACTAAATTTCAATATCTTATGTAGAAAAAGAAACATGGTTATACTTTTTTTTTAAAGTTGAACCAATAAGTAATATGAGATGAAAGTACTATTAGAAGTTATGTACTAACATAAAGTTTTTTTAGGTTTTTAAGGATCATGAAAATTTTCAGGCTGCATCAAAAAATGTTAAGTCATTTATTTGTATTCTACCTGAGGAACCTAAGTTTTAAATAAGAAACAATATAGGAATTTGTTCATATGGTTCCCATTTTGAAGCAAATCACTGACTTCAAGATTAAATCAAAGAGAAGAGGAATGTAAAATTCCTATACAGTTCTAAGTAGCATTAAGTTTAGAAATAATATTTTAAACAATTCATGAGACTGTATTATCTAATAATGATTTTTTCTAAATTCAGATTCATGACTATTATATTATAACCAAATGCTTGTACTTACAAATTCAGTATTTACAGAATAAGGATTTTTACTACTGTACTATAGATCTGAGGGAATAGAGAAGATATGGGAAATAAAGTTAAGTCATGTATAGGCTAGCTCTTCTGAAGACATATTCATCAGAAATATCAGAGAATTATTTTTATAAACACATATATCTGGAAGCCAACATTGACAAATAAAAGATGCAAGGATATAAATGTAAACATAAGTTTATAAATAAACATCTACATGGTTAAAAAGTGCCATTAGGGGTACATGTCTTGTTAAAACGCAACTGTTTACATTGCCTTGCTCTAGTCATGTAATTACAAAATAGAACCACTAGATGGAGGCAAAGTACTTACAGTTGGTGATGTAGCAGCAGAGAGCAAAGGTAAAATTCCTCCACAAGCAATGATGATATTGTCTACCATTTGGGAAATGAGGTGAATTGTGTTATGTACAAAAATAATATTTTCATTACTATTGACAAAATCCATTACAGACTTTGTGGAATGGCTAAAACAGAAAAACAAAACAAATATTAACATTTTACTGGCTTAAGAATAAACTATTTTTAATAACTTTTATGGAAAAACACTGAAGAGTTTGGCAAATTTAGAATATTTATTAAAATAGGAAAATAATTTTCATTTGATATTTCAATAATGTTACCAAAAACTTAGCCTTTATTTATGTTGGGTTTTTTTTGTGTGTGATCCAAGGTACTAACTCATTATTTTGTTTCTGTTAGAAAAATGCAATGTACTAACTAGATTCCAACACATGACTAGGTCAATGAATTGGCTAAAATTATTTTTTCCAAAACTGGCAATTCTGTGTTGAAAAGCAAAACAATTAGAAAGTTAATTGAAAAATTCACCTATAAGCTGTTTATCCATCACTAGATTGAATTTGACCATTTACCAGTTAGTTGTGGAAGTGGTGTAATATGGGAGTATAAATGAATCAATAATATTTCAAGGGATTCATTAAAAAGGGAGAATAAGACCTCTAAATAGTTTTGTAATACACCTTTGCCAACAGAAGATGCAATGCATATACCCAAAGAAATATACTGCTTTCAATCAAGAATATGAAATGCTTTATAATGGGGGAGAAAGAGATGACTCAAGATCAAATTTAGGTCACTGATTCTCACCTTTTTAGAAGTGTAAACATCTTTTTACATGTTACATCTCAAGATGTTTTCCCATTTTCTAAGAATAAAATAAAGTATCTTTTAAGCAATTTAAATTACATAAAATTCTGTTTGGAGGATTTTATAAGAGTCCATGAAGGAAACAGAAAAAAAGAGTATTTTAAAATAAGGAAAGCTGAGTATCACTCACTTGGGCATTTGGGGACTACTAATATTGTCTTGGTAATTACAATTGCATATCTCCATACACTGATACTCATCTCAATATTAATTATGTCAGAGCACTCCAATTTCTTTATTTACATCTACAGGTATAACTTAGTGTATAAAAATATCAGCAATGAAATGATCATCACTTACATCATGTGAGTAGACTTTGGACAAATCATTCAAATAAAATTGAAAACAAGAGACCCATGGGGAGGTTAACAATAGCAGCTTTTATTTTGATTTTGATTTTGCTCTTTTCCTCCCAGACTTGTCTACCTGTTTCTGACCCTTTTCTATGGGTCCCCATCAGAAAGTGCTTTAGATTTGTGGTGGGCATTCGGGCCTTGCTCTAGGCCAATCCTGTTTGGGTGGACTTTTACCCATGAGGGGGGTGATGTGTGTGGGTAATTTTGGGTGCTTGATTTAGAAACTAGTCTTTGTCTTTTCGGTATCGTTCACTAACTGTATTAAAGTTTCTTTCCATTTGAAAAAAAAAAAAAAAACTTTCTGTGGCAGAAATTACTGGCTTCTTTTGAGATAGTGAGACCTTCTGCCCCACAAACACAATCTAGATGTTGCTCTATTACTGAGCTAGACTGGATAAAGGAAAGTTTGGCTACAGCTCAGGTACTAGGTTATTTATCAATATTTCTCTACATTAAAGTCAGTCATTATAATTCCATTCTATTCTACTGATGACTAACAGCAAAGAACAGGTGATCCTGTTGTTACATCAGACGTAGGAAAAATTACTCAAGGGGCTCCTTTTAGAACAAAAGAAGAAACAAAAGAAGAAAGATGAGCAGGAATAAGAACAAAAAGAGGAGAGAGGAGGAGGAGGAAGAGAGGGGAAAAAGTGAGAGAAGGAAAGAAGAAGGGATAAAGGAGGGAAAAATCACTGTCTTCCATATAGTTTGGGCAAGTTTCCTCTGTTGAACTGATGTTGGGAACTGAGGCAGTGACTTTGAATCCTAGAAGGCAAATTAGGCAAAGCAGAGAAACCCATGGTGTTCTGACAGTGCCGTGCCACAGATTGTTCAAGTGTTGATGGTGGGACTCTGTGTTACGTATGACCACTGACTTCCCAACTTTTATCAATACACATATAAATGAAATTCTCATAACTGATTAATTTTTAAAATATTTACTATTGGAAAATTAAATTTAAAGTAAGACAAGTAAATGCCTTAATTTCTGTATTTAGACTTTGAGTTCTTTTGCTTTTTGTTTTGTTCAAGTAAGTATACTTGAACCGTACCTACTAACTGCTTAAATTGTAAAAATAAACATCATAAAGTAATTTCAATTTAACATTACATGCTAAAAAACTTACACCAAAAATAAATTTGGTATATGGTATTAATTTGAACATGAAAAGATAAAAATGTGGAGGTTCCTTTAAACAAAGCTGAACATTATTTTTTTATTAAATCTCTTTTTTATATAAAATAGGCAGTGCAATGAAGGTTTTAAAAATTTTGCTTTTTGACTATCTTAAGCCTAAGTTCTTCAATACCTTTTGATTTGAGGTCCAGGTCTTATAACCTTTATAAAAATATTTATGTTTCTACCGAAAGTTTCAGTGTCTGACCATTACAAGTAAATTTGAGATTTATTCAGGGAAATAATTCACTTACGGCTCAGCTGATGGCAGTAACAGAAAATATTTATTTTTTTATGTGAAAGGGGCCTTGTAGAAAAGAAATAAGTATTTCTACCTCCTCCAAACATGTACATCTGTTTCTAATGCAAACAGCAAATCGGTGAGAAGTCGCTGGTGCATTGGAGACCATTTAAACTCTGGAATACGAAACATTGTAGTACGTGGACCTGGGCTGAACTGACGTCGCTGCTCCTCAGTCATTGGCATTCCTCGAAATCCTAAATCAACTCGAAGATCTCTATCTTGTTGTGTGACAGACCGGCCCTGAACAGCCTAGAGAAAGAAAAGATGGATCTTTGTAGAGAACAAAAGAAATACCAGGTTGAAAATGCAAACATTAAGTGGCTAAGTGGAGCTTCTGCATGTGATTTTAGTAGGTTAGTATATTTTAGATAGTATTATTCACCTGGTGAGTCTCTGCACAGGAACCTATTTAAGTTAAAAAGACTACTAACGTCACTTTTATTTTACTGTTCAAAAACTAGGCAAGGTAACCAAACACCCACGTGGCATACCATATAGCACACTGAAATCCAGAGCCTCTTTATCCCTATTTATGATGTATTAATAACATTAACCACCTTTTTCCTGACGGTAGTCAGCATGTACTCAAAGTGAAGTATATCACATACTCCACTCACTAATTGTAATTAAAAACACAACATTAAAATAAATATTCCTTGAATAGATTAAAGTTAATTTCAAAGTTTATGTCACTCACAATACTTCAATTTAGAAAAACAAATGTATTTGACAAATTAGAAAACCAGAAAAATACCTATGAACTCCATGAGTGAAAACCAGGCAAGCCTAGAGATTACTGCATTCAATAAACAGTGTACCACACTTTCTTTTATTTTAAATCTGACCTAAATCAATATTCCCTTCACATGACAATTACCACTATAGTATAAATGCCTCAAAAATGTAAATTGGGGCCTCCCAATTTACAGCCTCTGCAGTGCCGGTTCGATCCCAGCCACAGGCAAGGGTCCCACATAGCATGCAGACCTCTCCTGCAGCACCTGCTGCTCCCCTCAGCAGTGTATTTTGTCAGTCTGCCTGTTCTGCTCCCCACTCTGGCTCGGGTGAATTCTCTCACCCTCCCGTGCTTCTGACTGTACCTAGTGCTTGTATAACTAAAATAAATCAATCCTTAAAAAAATAAAAACATAAACAGGATGTTAAGAAACTTCAAAACAAAATTATAAAAAAAAAGTAAATTGGAAGTTAATAGAGAAAAACAAAATGTCTTTCCCATATGTAGAATATGTCATTAAGGATTCTCATGAGAGCACAAAAAACCAGTAAGATACAGTTTAATTTTTTTTTAATATTTATACATTAAATATTTTGGCATTTATTTGAGACAACAATTGTTTATATCATTGTTTTTATTTTAGAAGTACAGGATGCCACCTCAGGTTACCATACCAAAACACCCAGAGTCCACCACCAGGTTCATTGTTTTCTCTTGGGCTTTGTTGTCGCCCCTCCCCTTTGGTCTCCAGGAGCCACAGTTCTATAGTCAGCTTTCTAGGTTAGTTCTCAGTTCAGCTTTATCTGACCCTTTGTTTAGTCTCTCTACATGCCACAAAGAAATAATACCATCTGATACTTGTCTTTGTCCCTCTTACTTATTTCACTAAGCGTAACTCTAATGAAGCCATGTTAAATTTATATTCAATGACACTAAAGGATGAGTAGAAAACCCAGAAAATATAAAAATAAATGACTGATGGTAAAGGTATTCTTTAATTTCTCAATTTCTTACATAATATATTGTTTAGTCGAGAATATGAGGAACAGACTTCCAATTCATAACTCAACAATTAAAATCCAGATCAGAAAATAATTTACCTATATTCTAGTGAGACCAAAACTACAACACTAACACTTCCTCACTGCCAGCCCTAACTATCTTTAATTTTCTCATAACAAATTCCTATCCACAGGAGGTTATAAAGAAAATTCTCGCTGCTAATAATTTCAAATTTTCTCAGTTATTACCTACCTCACAGGGTTGTTGTAAGGATTAAATCTGAAAATTATAGCACAGTGCCTGGAATATAGTAGGCACTTGATAAATAACAGTTCCCTTTCCCTTCCCCTTCATTTCATTTATCAGTTCAATCTGGGATCCAAGTTCTCTTTTCTATAATCCAGAACAGGGTTGGGCCTGAAGCTTAAAAGGTTAAAATTAATCAAGCATTCAGAATGAAAATCTTGAGTACAAAATGTGCAAATGCAGTCACAGAGTTATAAAATGCTACAGCTAGTAGAGACCTTAAAGGTCAAATTTTAATCTAATATAACCTTGCAGTTAGTCTATAAGGACATTTAGGCCCAGAGATGTTGAGAAAGGTACACAAACAGACTGTGGCAGAGTTGGAAACAAAATTCAGATATTTGAAATTTATTTTATTTATAACCCCACCCTACTCATTCCATAAATTACCATTATGTCATAATTAAATATAAGTATGATGAAGTGTTAAAAAATCACTCTTCTTTGGCGATAACAACTCAATCTATTCATCAGAACTCATGTAGAATAACTTACTTGTGTCGTAGTAGTAGTCTGGATTTTTCTAATTTCCTTTCCCGATTCCTTGCCATCATCAGATCTCTCAGTATCTGAAATTATACTTCCTGCATCAATATTTGGTGCAGTTTTGCTACCAGAAGACTCAGTTTCCAGAGTTGTAGCAGTCATTTCAGCATACTCTAAAGCTTTAGATGATGACGCTAAGTCTCTTTCAGAAATATTGCTCATCCCATCTGAAGTTGTGTGGATTTTGAACTCTTTTTCTTCTATTATATTTGATGCACAACTTAAGTCTACACTACCAGTCATATGAGCAAGCAATCCAAGATCATCATTAACACCAATATGTACCTGTGTGTCCTGCATATTTGGAATAATGTGATTGCTAGAAAGTTCAGGAAGCAGTTTTTCCTCCTGTTTAGGTATTTTATCAAAAAGAAATGATGCACTACTATTGGGAAGTTCATCTTTCTCATCTGCTAATGTTATCAATGGACCATTATCCTTTTCTTCATTTTTTTTAATAATACCAACACTTCCATGTACATTATTCTGGAGTTTCTCAACAGCAGCACTATACACATTATCTAACAAAGACTCAACTTCCACAAGGGCACCATTTTCTCCACCGACTAAAGTCTCTGGTGATAAATCCATATCATCAAGCTTTACTTCTGTTGCTTCCACTTTCTCTGCTTTTATATCAACTAAAAGATCATGAACTTCCACATGCACACCACTTCCTGGTCTATCTGAATTTCCAAGAATATCATCTGACACTTTGGTTGACATGAGCAAGTCTCTAGTATCTGTGCTGACAGGGTAATCTGTCTCACTTTCTGGGCTCTGACTCTGAGAAAGATCTTCTATTTCTCGTATTTCCATTCCACCTTTGGCTCCTGTCGTCTGTGATGAAAGACCAGAGATGGTGCTCACATTTCCTTTTTTTCCCTTTTTAATGTTTTCTTCCTCTTGTCTCTGATATTCTTCATACATTTTGGCTAGGTATTCCTTGTGTGCTTCATAAGTGACCTTAGGAATAAGTAAAGAAAAGAAAACATTATGTTTTCTTCTTCACATATGTCATGAAGATAAACTGATGGCACACATAAAATTACAGTAATAATAGCAAAAATGGTGCCAAAATTTTAAGATTTTACAAACATAGCATATACCAATCCTAAGACAAGTGTTTAGTTTCATCAAATAACTGGAAATACTCATCAAAAATGATGTATGATTCATTAGGTGACTTGTTCAATGGTACAAACTTCGATAAACTAGCAAGTTAAAGTTTTAAATAAAGTAATCTTTTCTTTTAGACTAAGTATTTCAGCATTAACCTAAGCTAATACACCAGTTGAACTCCTACATATTTTAATTTGTGCCAAAAGAGAGAATTGGGTAAAAAAATAAACATCCAAAGTATTACTAATACATCAGTTTTCACCATATTAACTCATATATAACCTACTGCAACAATTAAGGTTAAAAATTCATAAACATTTATGAATATATATTAATAAACTGTTAAGTGAAATAAGTAGAACATCACCATTTATTTTATAAAGACTAATCTGTTACTTTATGTAAGACATACAAAATGTTTTTTTCCTGTAAAATACTATTTTCAAATTTGTTAATGCAATGATAAAATGAAGTGCCAATATAGTAAAAATGGAAATTTCTAATAGAAATAAAAGTTCCTCTAAAATTAAAAGTTAAAAATCCTTCTTTATAAGCACATATATTAATTTATACTTTAAGGACATCACAAAAGAAATTTATGTTGAGTACAACCCTTCTCCAGCTATTCTGACAGAAAACTCCCTTCATTTTACAGAAGAGGAAATCAAATACCTTAAGTAGTATTTGGCAAACTATTATTTAGGTACCAATCTACTTATCTATTTTAGTAAATAAAGTTTTATTAGAACATAGTCATGTTCACTTTTTACATATTATCTATGACTATTTTCATACAACACAGCAGAGTTAAATAGTGGCATCAGAGACCATAGAGCCCACAAAGCCAAAAATACTATATCTATCATTAAAAATAGTTTTCTAGTCCAAGTGCAATAGGACTAAATTAATTTCTCCTAAAATTACAAAACTGACTTGCAGCACAAAGTGGATTAAATGTCAAACGGGACATCCATGTTTTTTCTATGATAACACATGATACCAAAGTCTGAATTCTGAATTTCCAGAAACCAATGTATACATAACTGTATATTTTAATTCATTATTTCATTTTATAAGATTAGATAATACTTAAAATACAGACATATCAAGTCTTAGGACTGAAAATAAAAAAAAGATTATACAATTAAAAATACCATTAAACTTAAATACTTTAAATATAGTTATGATTAATTTGTAAATATAAACATTATCTTAAAGCCTTTAAGAAGTCTTAAAAAGTATATTTCAGAGTCTTTTTTATGAAATATTCATGTAAGAAACAAATAAGTATATTTTAGCAAAAAAAGCAATTGGCTCAGACTGAAGTTCTTAGATCCACTAGAAAACGTATGTGGGGTCACCTCTGGCCTAAAATTCTCAATTAAATAAGAGTACATTTTGAATTAAATCATCTATATGATGCTTTAAGCACCACACTTCATGATTAGGGGGAGGAGGGAAGAAGACAATTTTGGAATAAGGGAATCAGTCATAATGCAAGATGGCCACAAGATGGCAGCAAATGATGCCAAGATGAGTGTTTACCGTCATTTAATCCACAGGGGAAACTCTTGATATAAAATGCTAAACCTTATTACCTTGGAATGGGCTATTGACAGTGTATCCACCCAAACTCTCCAGCCTCCCCATTCATATTTTATTGCATGATACAAAAGAATCCGGAAGATATTGTAGACCATCTCAGTAATCTTCTGTTCCTCGGAATTTTTAGGATTGATGTAGCCAAGAGAAAACATCCAGTCCTGCCATACTGAACACTGCAGTAAACATCTATTTGGGGGAGAAATCGCATTAAAAATGTATGAATCACATTAGAATTTACTATTTTGAAATTTAAATAGAGAGTGAAAGTATGATCTGACCTAGGTAAAGCATGGTGTACAGTCATCCTGCACATTTTATATTCTATACCTGGAATGACTTTCCCCCATTTTCTACGTGGAAAAATCCAAATTATCAATGAAAATTGCTTTCCTAACACTGATTCGGATTTAGTTAGTCTTTCTCCGCTCTCTCATCACATGTCGCACTAATAATGCACTTAATAAATTATAAATTAATCATTATTTATCTATTATTCCCACTAAGTTGCACTAAGACAATTTGTATAGCACAGTGTTTTATATTTTATACATAGCTCTTTTAACCAGACAATCAGTATTGTGAAATGAAGGATTCAGAAAGCAATCATCACTTGACAGTAACCCATGTCTTAGCAAACCAACATAAAAATATGTAACAATGGTCAATTATCAGACAAACTTGAGAAAAGCACTAATAATATGAGCAAATTGAACACAATTACAACTAAATGAGTAATTGATAGCTGTAGACAAAAGGAATAATGCATTTTATGTGAAAACTTTGTGGATATGCCAACTAACATACAATACCCATATAATAACAAAAAAGCATATATAAATGCAAGTGTAATGAATACGGATTATATCAAGCAGAGGAACACCACCTTTTATAATGATTAAAAATACACAGCGATATGAGAAAGATTTGAAAAGTTTTTTTCTTTGAAAGAGACTGAAAATAAAAGAGAAAGTAAGATTAACTGTGGAATAAAGTTCTGTTATAGCATACAAATTGCTTACCTTCTATTTTCACGGCTATTACTGAAAAGTTTTATCATGTCAGATAAGAATAATCGACGAACTTCCATCAGTTCTGCACTTGGTGCAGAATTTTTTAACAAAGTTGCCACTACCTTAAGAATCACTGAATGAACAAAAAAAAAGTAATTATTACTGCATGACATCTACTCAAAAAGCATTTAATGGTTTCAACTAAATGGTTAGCACCATGGTGAGTGATCAGTATCATGAATCAGATAAACAACATAAAGATTTCAGTGGTTAGAAAAAGTTTTGATTTACTCTCACAAGTTGCCATGTTTCTACTGCATTGCAATAAAGAACTGCTATTTGCTCACTTGGATTCTGAATTTTCACTGTAGAATCTGGCTCTGGATGTGGTTTGTGTACAACTTGAGTGCATACTTGCTCTGTCAAGATCTGAAAGATGAAGAATTTGAACTCCATTTAGAAAATAATTTAAAATATAATTGCAAAACATAGATGAACACAGAATCTGTGAAAAAAAGTCAATTCTTTCAAAAGAAACATCTCTTCTAATGGGTCCAGAGAATTCCACATACTTCTAAACTCTTTTAACTTTGTAGCCTTCCTTTTTTTAAAAATTATTGATAAAGACAATACCAGGACCGATATCTATAGAAGAAAAGATTAATTAGGAAATCCAAGAATTTATTGTTTGAAATATCTTTTCACTGTATATCCTTTACATACCTATGTTGTGAACTGTAAAGAATTTATTCTTTATGTGGTCATTAATTTGAAAAAATAATCTTAAAGAAAAAGTAATTTTTATCTGAGTATGGACCTCATTTCAAAGTGAAGCATGAAGGGAAAAATCTTCATGAAAAATGTGCCTTATTGTCATTTGCTATTGAGCTTTTTTAAAACTTTCAAGTAACACAAAAGTAACAAAAGTTGACCTAGTAAAGGAAAGGTAGAATTCTAAAATATTTTATTAATTTACTAATTCATTAAAACACAGGCTTATGAGCACAGGGTTCTTATACATCTTCTTCACTGTTAAATTCTTAGCAATTAGTATAGTGCCTGACATACTACCAGTACTTAATAAAGATTTGTTAAATTTAAGATGGATAACATTTTTATATATAAATAATAGATATGTATCTCAACTATACTTTAGACTTTAGCTGTATTTGCTTGTATTCTTAAATACATAAAAAATTCAAAGAGAGTGCTTAATAAAGACATGTTATATTAGTGATTTGTCTGATTTTAACATGTTAAATTCCAAGTGAACTTCTGAAATAGTTTAACCTAAATTAAGGTATGAACACTATGGAGAAACCATAAAGACATCTGAGAGTCTAGCTTTACATAGCTATATTGAAAAGTCAGGGATGAAGAAAGTAAATAATCAAAAGATAAGGACAGTTCCTTCTGATTAAAAAAATAAAAGATCATGATATTCACAGTGACATTTTCTTACCTTTCTGCTCAGACTTTAAAAAAAAGAAGAAAAAGATAGGAAATTTACTTAGGTATATTAGGAATGTATATCAACGTGGTATTGACTTGAAATAAAAACTATCACTAATATGATAAATATAGGGCATAAGTGCTCCTCTTTCTTATTCCCATACTTTTGTTGAAAGGAAACATTTTGTTGTTAAAACTAAACAATATCTCAGTATATTTGGAACAGAGCACTCCAGACATGAACTAATTAGACAGAGCTGACACATGAGACAAAAATTTAATTCAAATCCACATGCCAAAGAACAATCAGGAATTGATATAGGCCTAAAAGGAATTTCACAACAATCTGTCCAAAAGGCCTGGTATAGATCTACAGCCCATTGGTCAATTCAGCATATTTACTAGGAACCAGTAAAGCACCCACATTCTGCTACATGTTCAGAAGTGGGAAATGCAGTTGTTAGCTGGAACTACATTTCTAGCATCAATTTACTTAATTAATATTCCATTTAGTGCCTCCCTTGTGGTGCAACGGTTGAGCGCCACACTGTGAAGCTGTCCGTAGCCTCTGTAGTGCCAGTTCGATTCCCTGCCAGCCAGGGAGAACCCCAGATGGCAGAGCAGACCTCTCCTGCCTCGCTCGCTGCTCCCCTCAGCAGTGTCTTCGGTCCTTCTGCCTGTTCTGCTCCCCGCTCTGGCTCTGGTGAATTCTCTCACCCTCCCACACTTCTGACCTGCACCCTAGTTCCTGTATAAAATAAATCTTTTAAAAAAAATTCCATTTATAGGTATAAATCCATGTCTCTATTAAATAAAACATGGTAGATTGTCATTAAGAATCTATGTGAGTTTTAAAAATGGGGAGAGAAATAATGATAAGAATAAAAAATGAATGTAGATGTAAACATTTTAATGAAATGGTATGACTAAAGTTGAGCTGTGAAGTAACTGGACTTTACTTGAGGTATTCACAGGAAGTAAATACCCAAATCCACCAATACAAAATAGTACAGAAGGTTCAGAGCCAGATAGGAACATGAAATCCAATGTGTACTTTATACTTATAGCACGTTACAATTCATGAGAGCCATATTTTTTAGCTTAATAGCCATATGTGCCTAGTAGCTATCATAGTGATAAGGCTGGGAAAGAACAATGAATTATTATTGAGGTAGGTTGATACATATGTTATTTACAGACATAAATTTGAGCCCTGTATTCTACATCAAATTTTATTTTATAAATGAAATTATCTCCTAATTCATGGGTCACAGAAAGACTAGGCTTTAAGCTGCTGCTATCAGAGCTTCCCTTTTGATCTACTCACTCATTATTCTTAACATGCATTGTGTTTTAGTAGACTCCTCCTTTGAGACAGAAGTGGAACTAGTTCTTTTTTTTAATTTTTAAAATGGCAAACTATTAACCCCATTGTTGCAGTTAACTGCCATTGTAGGAATGTGGGAAGTCAGAGAATCTTTGTTTGTTTATAATTTATATAAGACATATTACACTTTTTCTTTATCTGTGAAAATAAAACTTGCACAAGATGTGGCCTAACAGACTACCTGCCCATGTCTTAGATTCCATAATTCTAAGAAAATGATTTTATTATGAGTTATAAAGCGGACTACCATTTAAGATGGAGAAATCATGTAAAATAAAGCAAGTTAAATTTAAAGATATACATTTTACAAATAGTACAATTCCCAAAAATTATTTCCATAAAAAAAGCTGTACCACTTCTTGATCTAAAAGAAAAAAAAATCACCTTAAAAATTAGGAGTCAAATATATTTCCTTAATAACTTTTTAAAGTATCAGGATAATTAAGAGATATTTTTATTTTTTTCACAACTTATGCAAAGTTGCCTGATATATACTGCGAAAAACCCTAACTCTCTTTGTCCCTTACTATTTATTGTTTACTCTATAACAGAGATTAGATTTGGAGTTTTTAAAGATTGCAATGACATAGTCCTTAATTCAAGTAAACCTGCAAATATTTTCTGAAAAATCACCTATTCTAAAACATCATTATCGACATGTCAGGTTTGACAGTACTTGATTTAATAAATTTCCACAGCTGTAGTGATATTTATTTTGCTTGGGGTTAAGGTAATTTCCCTTGAGGAAAAAAAGAAAACAAACAAGGGTTTTAAACTCCAGATTATCAACCAAATAGTTCTTACTAGGTGATGTTCACAAGGTGAATTAAACTCAAAGTGCACATTCGAGGTTCAATTTTTTTTAGTTAAATTTTAACTTACGGTGTTAATGAGAATTTAAGTTCAAACTCATCACAAGTTTTAATTTTTTACAAACAGATGTTACCCTACAAAATCATGCAATCATTAAACTTTGGTGACCTAGAATTAGTCATCTACCATCCTGTCAGAAAATACCCTTTCCACTGTTATTTGGAGTCAACAAGTAACCAATCAAATCAATTTTTTTTTTACTTTTTTGCATACGTATATTAACATTTCAAAGTACCATAATTCAGTTTTTCAAAATATATTTCAATTTAACGAGATTACCAAGCTACATTATAAGAATACATTATTGCCGAATCACAAAGACAGAAGGCCTATAAATTAGCTCCATCATTATTTCAAAACCTCTTCAACATCTAATACCACAGAATCTAAACTCATCCTGACCAGGATTCTGCAACAAATTGGCTTTATTTAATGTAGAATTGCATCAAAAATCAAAGAATGAATACCAATAACACATATGAAGGTAGCTGGTAGGTAAAACTGTTGCTGTACTTGCTATTGACCCATTTTTTAAGAAAACAAAGAGAAATATGTGCGTGTTGTGTACATGTGCATGTGTGTATATGGAGAGAGGGCATATTCTTAATTCAAAGGTTAATAGCACAATATGATTTTTCAAATTCAACATGTTATTATGACAGTTTTAATATGTTTTCAATGACCACAAATACTTTTTACTCTATTGATATTAATAGGCCAAATTTGCATAAGCAAGAAAATGATTAAAAATCATTACAAAGGGCCTCCCTGTTGGTGCAAGGGGTAAGACGCAATCTATGATACCATCTGCAGCCATAGCAAGCATGAGTTCGATCCCCAGCCTGCAAGGAAGCAACCCAAATGGCACAGCAGACCTCTCCTGACTCGCCAACTGCTCCCCTCAGCAGTGCATTTCAGTCAATCTGCCTGTTCTGCTCCCCACTCTGTCTATGGTAAATCCTCTCACCACCCCCACCACCTCTGGCCTATACCCCAGTTCTTATATGCATAAATAAATAAATCTTTAAAAAAATCATTACACATAGGAATCATGAACCAAAGCAATTAATAGGTAACAAAACCAAGATGTAAAGACACAAGCTGACCAATATCAGACACTAGAATTCAGAACTCCAAACTAATATTGTAGCAAGGCTTTGGTTTAGAAGATTCTAGTGCTGTCTACTATAGGTAGATTCTAACATATTTTGCCTAATGCATTTAAATTATGGATTCTGTTTATTTTATGACCATTTCTTAGTTGGTATGAAATGGAATTAATTCCCTCTGAGTCTCTGTTTGCCTAAAAAGGATATAAAAATAGCAGTTTCACAGGGACATTATAAAGGTTTGAGGCAATATATGTAAAATGCTGAACAAGGCAACTGTCAGGAAAGTACCCCAAAAGTGAGTAACCATTATTAGGGAAATATAAGGATCAAGAGAAGTAAGAATCTATCCATGTTCTGCATAGGAGAGGTCATATTATTAGTTCTTATTCGGTTCTGTAGGCCAAATATTAGAGCAAGATTAAAAAAAAAAAAAGAAAAACCTACTGCAATTCAAAATAGGACTGTGGAGGACAGAGTCTATAAATCATGTGATTTGGAATATGGCTAACAAAGTTGGAATAGTAAGCTTAAAAACAAATAAAAAATTTTACTTTTATATTGTATTATTTTTTATTGGAGTAACACTGGTTTACAATACTGTATATGATTTAGAGGTATAAATTCACACTTTGTCTACTGGGCAGCCACTCTTAAATTTACTCTTAAGAATATAGAACATAAAAGGATGAACTAGTACAGCTAAGAGTAATGTTAAACAAGGCCATAAACATTAAGCCTGTAAGTCAAATCAAGCCTACTGTTTATTCTACTAAATACAGTTTTATGGAACAGCCACACCTATTATCTATGGTTGCTTCCAAGTCTAAACTGCAGAGCTGAGGGGTAACAACAAACCATATAGCCTGCTGCTACAGATTGGGTATTTTTTTCCCTCAAAACACCTATTTTGAAACCTACCCCCAAATGTAATGATATTGGGAGGTGCAACCTCTGGAATGTGAATAGGGATGGGATGGGATGGAATGTGAATAGGCTCATGGATGGGATTAATGCCCTCATAAGAGAACCAGTGAGCTCCCAGGCCCTTTCTACCACACAAAGGTAGAGTGAAAAGATGGTCAATGAGCCATGAAGTGAACTCACCACACCCCAAATCTTCCAGTCCTGATCTCAGACTTCCCAGCCTCTAGATCATTTCTGTTTTGTAGTGCTAAGAATTCTGAATGGGATAAAATGCACACAAGGCTACATATTTTACTATCTGCTCCTTTACCAAAAGAGTATGACTTCACCACTTAGGATGGACATTTTGTAATAAAAATATTTGCAGCACATTAAGTGGGGCACAAAACTGTGTGTGTGTATGCATGTATGAGAAAGTTGAGAAAAGATATTATATATACTTAAATATAAATGGAGAGATGCTGAGTAAATTTTACTTTGCTGCTTTTCTGTTTTCCAAATTTATATAGTGAAGCATATTAATTTATATTAGATTAAAATGACATTTTTAACAAAAATAACAGATGGCAGGTACATTTCTCTGTGTTTCAATAAAGAGAAGATTTTAAATTTGCAGCCAAGTTTTTAAAGAAAGTCACATAGTAAATATTTTAGTATTTGCAAATCATGCAATCTCCAGAAACTATACAACTCTGGCACTATAGCATAAAGCCACATGAAGTCTTTCCTTAAATTAACAGCCATGGCTATTTTTTAATAAAACTTTTTTATGGAAACTACAAATTGAATTTCATAAAATTTCATGTCACAACATATTCTACCGTTTCCCCATATCATTTAAAAATGTAAAAACCATCCTATGCTTGCAGGTCATGCAAAAACTAGAACTGAGCTGTATCTGCCTTATGGCTAGATGAAAAAAAACGTAGTATTAGAAAAATCTGAATTTGTCCCATGTAATTTAAAATTACAGTAGAAGTACACTCTGAATCTTAGCATCTGCCTCCTAAATGCCACTCATTTCACTTCATAAGTTTTGTGAAGAAATCTGCAATGATGAGACATTCTGTTTTATATTTTCTGACCATAGTATTTCTGATTTAAGAATACTACTATGGGGCCTCCCCGGTGGCGCAGCTGTTGAGCACTGGGTTGCGAGGCTGCCCGCAGCTTCTGCGGCGCTGGTTCGATCCCCGGCTGCTCCCCGGCCCCTGGAGGAGGGTCCCACATGGCACACAGACCTCTCCTGCCGCCTGCTGCTCCCCTCAGCAGTGTACTTCAGTCCTTCTGCCTGCTCTGCTCTCTGCTCCCCGCTCTGGCTCTGGTGAATTCTCTCGCCCTCTCTCGCTTCTCACTGTACCCAGTGCTTACATAAATAAAAAAATATAAATGAATAAATAAATCTTTGGAAAAAAAAAAAAGAATACTACTATAGGCCCTCTCTGCTAGCCTAAGTCTCAGAGCTATCACTGCTACGGCCTGAATTCCATCTCCAGTCAGGCATCTAATCCACACATGACACAACAGACCTCTCTAGTCTTGCCCACTGCTCCCTGAGCAATGTATTTCAGTAAATCCGCCTGTTCTGCTCCCCCATCTGTCTGTGGTGAATATGCTCACCCAAAGCACCACTGGCCTACACCCCAGTTCTTCTACACACACACACACACACAGAATATTATGATGAATGCTTGATCTAGAAATTTCAATGTTACAGCAAAACTATAGTGTCCTTCAATAATAGACACAATGCTTTATTACCTAAGCCTCTCACAAATAATCCTCATTCCACTGTATGCTAAAAGTATGAGTTTTGAAGTCCAATTTTATCTTCTTGACTTCACCTGATGGATGTGCACTGGTAGTAAAAGAAAAGCTACATTCGGCAATACATATGGTATACGTGTGAAATCTGTCAGTTATTTCATCACTGTGATTTTTACTACACACTAAACAGCAATGAAAATGATAGAGAGTAAGACAAATATGCTCTGTTCCAACTACTCAACTCTGACACTATACAGCAAAAGCAGCGCATTTATAAATAAATGAGTATGGCTGTGTTCCAACAAACTATCTATGGACACTGAAATTTGAATTGGAAATAATTTTCATACACCATACATCACTTTTCACTTGGTTATTTTCAACATTTTAAAAATATAAAACTATGCTTAGTTCATGGCCATACAAAGATGAAGGAAGAACTATGACCACTGTAGATTAGTTGCAGGAGAGCAGAATTAAGATTAATATAAGGGAACATGCCTAATATTGTATTAGTATTTTAAAACAAAATATTTAAAAACAAAAAAAAATTAAATTTCATTAAAAATACCACACTTAAGCTACATGGACACCTATTAGAAATGATGAGAAAGGGATTTCTGAATTGAAATGATATCTAGGGCTTCTTCCAAATATAATGTTTTATAAATAATTCTTACCTACAATTTATATCAATAATTACTCTAGGTTAATGTTGGAAGTGACAACATATTGGGAAGAGAGGAGAAGAGAGGAAAAAAAGAAAAAAAAGAGGAAGTTGAGGGTAAGAACTAATTTATAATATATAATGGGTATAGATGATGTGGGAAAAACTGTATAAAGTCAATTAGCCTCTCCATACTCAAAGAAAAACTCTTAAAACATTAAAAAAATTGACAAATGGCAATTTGTCTTTGATTTTTTTGAACTCTATACAAAAATCTGTATCTTTAGGTTTAATAAAAACTCCTGGGTACTGACACACACACACACACACACGCACACACACGCACACACACACACAAATGCATTTGAATATGCTTCAAAATGAAATTTTTAAGTATATGTTCATCTTTTTTTAATGATTACTGATTTTTTTACATTATCTGCTGATCTCAATCACAGGGGATTTCCAATGGATACATTTAAAATTATCAGACTTTTTTTTCTATTTTACCTCGTAAAGAGTGTTGTACGTAGTGACAGTCACAGTGTTTGTATGCAACATCAGTCTTTCTCCCAGAAGAGTGAAAAGACTATGAGTATGCATAATTTCAACTTTTCTCCTAGAGAAAAAGGGGGGAAAATATTATGAAATACAATGAATCTTCTAATTATATAATTCCAGGGTTAAAAAAAAAACAATCTATAAGCAGGTACTAAATTATATAAATAATTGCTTTTACTAAATTCCATCTACAAAAGAAATCAAAGTTTATAGAAGGGCTGTTTTCTAAAGTCCCAAAACTAATATTTAAACACTTACCAAATAAAATATCTGAACAAACTATTGTTACCATAGGTTTCCCAACAAAGCACCTATTGTGCTCTCCTTCCTGCCCTTACCCCACCATTTTCTACTCGTCCCCTCCTCTCTTGAATGTCTCAGATATGTGGTAGCTTTCAAGGGTCAGTCTTATAGTTTGTCTTTGTCTGATCCTTTGTTTTATTTCTCTAGATTCCACATATAAGTGAAACCATCATGACTTTCTTTTTCTCCTTCTGGCTCACTTCACTTAGACTAATACTTTCAACTTTAATCCATGTTGTGCAAATGGCATGAATTTATCTTTTTTAATTGCTGAGTAGTATTCCATTGTGCATATATACCACATCACCTGGATCCACTCATCTGTCCTGGGGCAGTTAGGCTGTTTTCATATCTTGTTTATTCTAAGTAGTGTTGCTATAAACATAGAATTGCAGGTTCCCTTTCAACCTAGGAGTGGAACTGTTGGGTCACATAATAGATCCAATTTTAGTCTTTTGAGGAATCTCCACACTTCTTTCCATAGGGCCCAAAAGAGTCTGCATTCACACCAACAGTATAAAAGGGATCCGTTTACTCCATACCCTCAGCAGCCCATTTTTGCAGTTTTTGATATGGGCCACTCTCACAGGTATGAGGTGTTATCTCATGTAAGGTTTTCATTTGCATTTCCCTGCTCATAAGTGATGATGAGCACTTTTTCAAATGTCTACTGGCCATCTATATATCCTCTTGGGGAAAGTGTCCATTTTGTTCTTCTGACCACTTTTTGATAGCGTTATTTGCTCTTGTTGATTTGTTTGAGCTCTTTGCATATTTTGGATATCAATTCCTTGTCAGATGTATGGTGTGCAAATATTTGCTCCCATTCTGTGGGGTACCTTTATGTTTTAATGATAGTTTCTTTCACATTGCAGAAAGCTTTTAGTTTGATGTAGTCCCATTTTTTTTTTTTTATTTTTGCTTTAATTTTACTTGCTGTTTGAGTTCCCAAAGACATCTCTGAACTAATGCTGTTAAGGAGCTACTTAAGTTTTCTCTTCTGCATTTTATGGCTTCAGGTCTTACAAATCTTTAATACAATTTTAGTTAATTTTTGTTTACACTATGAGATAATGGTCTAATTTTATTATTTTGCATGTTGCTGTCCAGTTTGTTGAAGAAATTTTCCTTCTCCAATGTATTAGTTCCTTGTCATAGATTATCCACATAATTGTGGGTTTCTTTCTGGCCACTCAATTCTATTTCATGTTTGGTGTATCTATTTTTATTCCAATACCATATAGTTTCTACAGCTTTGTAGTACAGTTTGAAGACTGGAGGGTGATACCTCATTTCTTCTTCTTTTTTGTCTGGATTGTTTGCTATTTGGAGTCTTTAAGGTCCCATATAAATTTCAATAGTATTTGTTCTATTTATTTAAATAATGTCACTGAAACTAATAGGGATTATACTGAACTTGTATATTGCTTTGTGAGATGTGGCCATTTTAACAATGTTTATTCTTCCAATTCCCAAATAGGGAATATCTTTCTATTTTTTTTGCATATCCTTCTATATTTTTAATAAGGTCTTATGATTTGCTCCTGCTTTGTTAAGTTTATTCCCAGATATTTAATTCTTTCTGATGCAATGATAAATGGAATAGCCTTCTTGATTTCTCTATCTTCTTGTTCATAGTATGCATATAGGAATAACTGATATTTTGGAAACTGATTTTATAAATTGTCACTTTGCTGTATTAATTTATTGTTTTCAATCATTCCCTTGTTTCAATTTGAGGTCAGTCCAGACCGTCATTGCTAAACGCACATATGCACGAATCTGCATTCTGGACATTTTATCTAAGTGGAATTATATAATACAAGTCATTTGCATCTGGCATGTTTCACTTAGCAAAATATTAGAATTCATTAATGTTATAGTATGCATGAGTAGTTGATTGCCTTTAAATCATGCAATAGTATTACATTGTATATTCATACAATTATTTTCTTTATCCAGTCATCAATAGATGGAATTCTGCCTTGTTTCTACTTTTTCCTATTATAAATCATGTTGCTAAAACCATTCACACAACAGTCTAAATGTGAGTCTATGTTGTCATTTTGTTAGGGGGAAATGATGTCCTGAGATAATCCCATACAGGCTTTGTGGACCCCACCCCCACTCCAGACTAAAGCCATCAAGACTCTGGGAAAGACAAATCCCATCACCACCAAGGGAGGGTGGCTGGGACCTGAGGGTGGAGTTGGGCAGCCAGGTTGGATATAAAAAACCAAACACGTGGGCCTTGGGCTCTCTGGCTCACAATCGCTCGCCTCCTGGCTTCACCGCTCCTGGCTGGCGGCCAACTCTGAGAGCGCCATTTTGGGATTCCTGATCGGCGGATCGGGTAGGACTCATTTAAAACTTTGTCTCCCACTTTTCTCCCAGAGCTGTACATTTCCTCATTTCCCCTTCCCTTGTAAATAAACCTTTTATTAACCTTTCACGTGTGCCTGCAGTACAGCATTGATAAGTCCTTTTAAGCGTGCGGGTGAGGACCCACAGTCAGGCACCCCGTTTTGTATCGGGGTTGCTCTACAACAATTTCTCCTGGTAGATAACTAAGCCTGGAAATGTTAGGTTCTATGGAGTTCATTATATTTTTTAATAAATTAGAAAATCCTTTTGGAATGGTGGCTGTAGCATTGGAAAATCCTGTTGGAATGGTAGCTGGAGCATTTTACATACTCATAGTAATGGAGATTTAATAAATTGTTAAATGTTATAGTTTTGCTTGTACTTAAAACAAATTTTTTTTATATTTTTATTGATTCAGGAGTTATTTACAAGTATGCTATTTTCCAAATATGTAACAATTTCCCAAATTTCTTCCTGTTGATTCTTATTTAATTTTATTGTCAACATATTTCATTTGCTCTCAATTATTTTTTAAAAAGTTATAAACATCATTAATTCTTTAATTATAAAAGTAACATAATTGTGTGAATTAAAATAGGGGCAAGGAAAATAACCCACAATCCACCATTCTAATATGATCACTGTTACCTCTTCATTTGCAAATGTTCATATGGTTATAATAATGATGTCCATATAGTTTAGAATCTTACTTCATAAGAAATTTTTTTTAATTTTATATATATTTTACATCATTCTTCCTTTTTGGACAATGTATGTTTTCTCCTCTCAGGTGTAGTCCTTGTAAAATTCCCACCACCAATTCATCTGTACACCAGCACCATTGAGACTTATTTAGAATAAATCATTGCGTCCAAAAAATTTTTTAAATTTTCAATAAATTTCAATAAAATACTAATTCAGCCTAATGCATACTATAATCCAGGGAATGTTGTATATATGTACCTGAACACAATCTTCTACATTTAGGTAGAGTGTTCTACAAATGTCAACATACATACAACATGATGTGGGTCAGGAATGGTGAAAACAGGCTTTCATTAATTGTTATTAGTTATTAAAAGGAAATGATTCTAATATTTTATTACTAAATAGAGCTGTGATAAGGTTGTGGCATTGGGTTAAAGAAATCTCTTTTTATTCATGATTTCTAAGGAATTTTAATGAATTTAATGGCTAATATATTTTATCAAAATGTGGGTATCTATTATTATAATTATTATTCATAAAATTAAAATCATATTAAATGATATCCTGATTTTAAACTATCCTTATACTTTATAACTACACTCAACTTTGTTACAAAGTATACTTAAAAAAATGTATTTTTATTTCCAGGGGAATTAAGCTATTCATCTCCTTTAACTACAGTTTATAACCAGTTTTGGCATCAAGTCTGCATTAATTTCATTATGTGAAACAGTGGCTCCTTCTTCTATCTTGTCAATGGAACACAAAATGAATAAATCAGTTTTGGGATTTGGTTGTTATTCTGTTAATATTCTTGCTCTGTTAATTGGCATCTGCTCATTATTTGTTTCCTTTTACTATCTAAAGTTGAAAATTAAGCATAAAATTGAAAACCTAGTGGAGAAAAGGCCAAAAAACATTTCTTCTTTCAATAAAAATATTTACAAAGAAAAATTCCCTCTACCAGTTAGATCAATGCTCAAACTATAAATAAACCAAAGTTTCAGTATCTTTTGAGTCTAAGCATTTCATAATTTACACAATGATTTCTTGTTATGAATTATTTTAAGTATGTATAGTTTTATTTTCATAGTTTGAATTTTATCATTTTTTTCTGTTTAACTGCACTGTGTGTGAAAATTCATTTGTAATATAATAACTTATTTATATTTATGGAAACAATTTTATGGCTTCATTTGAACAATTAGTGTTTTTTTGCTTGAGAAATATATATATATATACACACACACAATAATCAAGCCAATTAATTATATTGTTCTCATTTATATTGTTCTTTTGTTGGTGTTTTTAAAAAACAGAAGACTGCTAACATCGCTGAACTATTTTAATTTGTCTTCAAATTTAGTTAATTATGCTTTCTATACTTCACCTACACTGTTAAGTGTACAAGAATTTGAAAATCATTATCTTCCTGGTAAATTGGACTGTTTTCTATTGCATGGTGCTCCTCTTTAAAAGAGTCTCATCAATTTTTTTGCCTTACAATGTTATTTTAGTATTCTTAAATATTGGTCTACCAGCCTTTATCATTTATTTTAATATAATTTTTACTTGTCTAAATGATAATGATGGTGTAAAATATTAGAGCTTTTACACCCAATTCATATCTTCCCCCTCAGTCAGATCTTCCCAATATAGGTAATCATTTTTCTTGGATTCCTATTTCCTTATCAATCTCACATTTTAAATAGATGTTAGTTTTTATAGCAGTTTTCTGGTATACAGCAAAATTAGGCAGAAAATACAAAGATTACCCTATGTATTTTCTGACCCAGGTACACAAGTCTTCCCCCATTATCAATATCCATCTACCAGGTAGTACACTGTTACATTACAGATCAGCTTTCTGTTGAGATATAATTGACAAGTAGCATTATAGTGATTTAAGGCGTATAACACTTGATTTGGTGCATATATATATATATATGTGTGTGTGTATGTGTGTGTATGTATGTATGGAAAAATTATCACAGTAGTTGAGCTAACATCCATCAACTCAAGTAGTTAGAATTTTTTCTTGTAAGAATTTTTAAGATCAACACTCGGTAGTTTTTAAATATACAATACAGTAATGTTAACTATACATGACATTCATGGAGTTATTACTCTCAATGGTTAACTTTTCATTTCCAGAAGTTATGTTTGATTATTTTTAAACTACATTGTTTCAGTACTATCTTGCTTCTTCAGAATTATTTCCCCTATTATGCTCAAATATTTTTGTTGTTTTGATTTTATTTTTGCAGGTGAAAACTTTCTTTTGTGTGTAATTTCCTCTGGAATTATTTGGAAAAACAATCCCTTATATGGTTAAAATTGTGTGGGAGCATCTTTTTTTCCTAGAGGATACTTTGGCTCCCTTTTCTGCTCTTTAATATCTTACAGTCACTGCTTTACATTTTTTGTATTTGAAGTTACAGAGAAACTTAAGGACAGACTCAACATCTATCCTTTTATTTGCACATTGCTGACCAAAGAATTCTTTACTTGCATTTAATACCAACAGTATAGTGTCCTGATGACTGTTTTAGGAAAAACTTTGTTAGCACACAGTACGCTACTGTAATATATTTGTAACTTTTATCATTTGTGCCTTCTATCGTTTTGTCGTTTTGTCTCTAATCCTTTTAGAATTATATATTCTCATCCACAGATTGTATATTATAACAACAGATTTCATGTTCCTTTGATCTTCTTTCAATTTCCTTTATAATTTATGTGATGGGTTTCTCCAATTTTTCCCCAAGTTTTGTTAGTTCACAAGTCAAAACTGACATGTTATATTCTACCATTTCTTACAAATTCTTGATATTGTCTAGTACCTGTTCTTTCTCTGAAGTATGTTTATGTCTTTATTTTTAAACTTACGGTAAAAATTTTAATCACAATTATTATATATTACAAAGTAATATTTTTCTAGTGAATAGTCTTCCTCTATTGGTTAGTTTTATTTATCTTTTCTATACTTGTACATTTTAAAATGTGTTATCTTAGTATTTTTTTAAATGTTGCATCTAAGGCTATAATTCTTTATTATCTTTTCTAGTTAATTTCTTTTACATAATCAAAGTTAAGAATAATCCTTATCTCATATTAAAAATATATATGCTTTTCACTTCTAGTATTCTATAACTTCATATACTTCTAATTCCTCACATATGTGTAACTCAACAATTCTAGTTTTGTTGCAATTATTCTCTATATCTACAATGTCTCTATTCTCCCTCACTTAACTATTTATTTGGTACCAAAATGAAAGCAACACCTACTCTTCTAGTCTGTCATATTAGAGATGTCTTATCTGGATTTTATGCAGTTTTTATGCATGGTATCAATAAAATCTTGACAATTTGAATAACACAAAGAATTATCAATGATGAGGTTCTAAGTAGAGCAGCCATCTAGCAATACTTAAATGGCATTTTTACTTCTTTTGGCTTATGTATATAGAAAATGGATGTAAGAATATTATACACACATATAATAACATACTATTAAAAAAAAAGCCTGCTTCAATAAATTAGTAGTTGTTCCTTACTGGAAAGGTCATTTTAAAATGCATCTAAGTTCTGGACATTAGGGAATAATAGACATAGTCCAGGATCTTCAAATCACAAAAGTAATCAACAAATCTCAATGTGAGAAAAGAACATAAACAAATAATAAATTACTTAGCATGTAAGCAAAAAAAAAAAAAAAAAAGCTTTCAGGGAGACCTCAATATACATGGTATTCACTATGTAAAAAAACTTTCACTAAAATTATATTTGTCTTTACTACTTTATTTAGTAAAAGATTTTATTACATCCCTAAATTAACTATAGTCTCTTTTCAGGAAACAAATAGGAATAAACTGCATTACTGAAATTGTGATTCTGTTCTTTAACCTACTAATACGAATGTTCTTCGAAGCTATTATTTTTATATTATAAAATTACCCAGTCAAATTATGTTACATTTGACACAACACTTGTCAGAATACAGTTTAGGCAGATATTTCTACTTACTTGTGGCCTAAATGCTTCAGGAAGTATCCCAGAACCTTCAAAGCTTGAACCCAAATACTTTCACTTTTAGAAGCCAATAATTTGTAGATTACCCTAAAAATATATAAATGTTATCTTTTAAATACCGATAAATACTAAAAATACAAACACTGTACACTTTACAAATAAACCATAAATATATAAAGTATCCCTCAGATGTTTAAATTCTCTGAAAACATTTAAAACTGGCATGTTTAATATTTCTTTAAACTTGGCCTTCAAATACATACCAAAACAGGCAAAGTGAAAAGTTGTTTATAAATACTCCGTCCCAGCACAATGAACAGAAACTTCCAAGTTATAAGCTTAGTTAAATTACATGTCCTCTTCTTCTAGGATTGCCATCATACTCGTAATTGATGACCAATGTCTTTCTGGGTGTGGCTAATCAATCTATGGCTAGATAACTGCCCTATTATTTATCTTTTTTAAGTATTTGGAATTAGGTATAAGGAACAATAACTTGTCTTTGTTGCACTTTTGAATTAGAAAATGATTTAAAAGGGCTAAACAATGGGATAGCTTTGTTTTGTTTACAGAGACAAAACTATATAAGCAGAGCAGCCACAACAGCAGTAGAGAAGACTAACTTGTTTCCTGAGAGCTTTCAAATTTCCGGTTTCATAGTGAACCCACACCACCACTTGAAGAACATATCCTACACAAAAAATGATACAAGCCAATAATAACTAAAAAATATTTTTTTAAAAATTCTTAGTTTCAAGTAAATAAATAAATCTTTGGGCCTCCCCTGGTGGCTCAGCAGTTGAGCGCTGGGCTGCAAAGCTGTTGGCAGCCTCTACAGCGCTGGTTCGATTCCCAGCCACCGGGGAGGGTCCCACATGGCGTGCAGACCTCTCCTGCCATGCCCGCTGCTCCCCTTAGCAATGTACTTCGTCAGTCTGCCTGTTCTGTTCCCCGCTCTGGCTCTGGTGAATTCTTTCACCCTCCCACACTTCTGACTGTACCCAGTGCTTGTATAAATGAATAAATAAATCTTAAAAAAAAAAATTCTTAGTTCCTCTCCTCTTGAGATCTCTGTAACAAACAGAAGTATTCTGTTTTTGTTAAATTAGATTGAAAAGTTTTGGGCCTCCGTGGTGGCACAAGGGGTTAAGTCTCAGCACTATGAAGCGATCTGCAGCCACTGCAGACCAGTTCCATCCCAGGCCAGGGAGCAAAGCCACATGGTGTCACAGCAGACCTCTCCTGCCTCACCTGCTGCTCCCCCAGCAATGTATTTCAGTCAATCCGCCTATTCTGTTCTCCACTCTGTCTCTAGTGAGTCCTCTCACTCCCTGCACCTCTAGACCATACCGCAGTTTGCATAAATAAATAAATCTTTAAAAGTTTTCTATTATTTAAAGCAAAAAAATCTCCACTAAACGGTAAATGAGTCTAACCTATGCTTCACTTAAAATATTATGAGCAGGGGCATATTTATTATAATATTTATAGGTGCTTTAGAAACTTTATCCCATCTTTTTCAGGAAATATAAGTTTCCTAGAAGGAAGAAAGGGAAAATAGTAACTATATTCTTTTGCAACTAATTCTAGAATTTAAGGAGGTGCTCTGGGTGTGGCAGTGGTAAGTCTATAAAATGAGGGTGTAATTTATTATATTCAATACCTTCTGAATAAAATGTTATACTTAAAAGATGATAAACTGATGATAAAGGATGTAGTATATTTCTTATATCCTTTTATTGACAAAAAATAATGACATCTATTTTATCATTAACCAATTATAAATTAAAACAGAAACTATTTATACTGCTTTTATGATTTATCAACTAAAGAATAAACCATGAGAAGAGGTAAACTTTAGAGTGATTTTTTTAATAGATTTTTTTCAAGAGCTTCAAGTCTCAAAGTGAATGTACATTTATGCCTATATCTATTTTCAGAATTTTTAAGAATCAAGATCAGAAACAGAAAAATGCAAGTATGACATAGAAAAGACACACATGTTCAAAAAAGAAGTATTCAGGAAATCATGAGAAATAATATTTCAAAGAAAATATATCCTGAAAACCAAAGGAAACTCTCACAATCTAAACTGTGACTATACTCAAAGATATGGAATCAAAAACTTCCATATAACTCATATTTTCTGGGAATAATTTTGACTTGAGCGAAAAAATTGCAAGGTGTATACAGAGTCAACAGAAATTATGACATTTAAGACATGAAAATATCTAAGGCCATTACACATCCTCAAAAGGGTTTTCTTCACAATTAGGCAAGGGTTTCCTGAGAAAAAAGTTATAGACACAGTATTGCAATAGTTTGAATATGAAATTTGCTAAATAATCATTTAATGAATGTTTAATTGTAGTGTAATAAGATAGGTGAATCCTAATTCATTTTCTCAAGCTTACTTACTATATTCAGCCAGAAAATTATCTAATCTTTGTAAGACAAGTAATTGTCTATTCTTTTCTTCAAGGATTTCCAGGTATAAATTTATCACATTTTTAGCAGCCCTTTTCTTATCAAAAGACCTTCCTTAAGTTCAGTTAAAATGTCACCAGAGTTAAAATAAATTCATTCTCTTTATTCATTTCTTAGTTTGTATGAATTATCAGTAATCAGGAATTCTCCTACAAAACATTACTTGAAATATCTTTACCATAGGAAGAAGGATTTAATTACTCTACTTGAGTCATAACACACTTTTTATATAGTTCATCACTTTCTTCCAGTATTAGAGATTTAGTAGCAAATTTTTCCATTTATTTCCTTCTTATGCATAATATTTTGCTATATGTATTCAAAATTTCATAGAATAGAGGTGATTCTTAGGAAGAAAAATTGTGTTCAATTAAAGTCTACTAATGTTACTAATGTAATCTTACCTTATTCCATTTCTTTGATCAAATGCTGGTATCATTGAGGCTGGGTGTTCTGACATTAAAGCCACTAGTAGCTGTAACACATCATGAATATTTTCATCCTGCATAATAAGGATCATCAACATTTATTTAGTTAAACTTGTATTCTAATGCTTTGAATAAAATAATGAAAATGAAAGAACCAGACCATGTCCTACCTCATGCATTGTAAGTAGGTAATTCAATATACTCTGAAGTTCATCTTCCTTGACTCCACGATCCTAAATATAAAAAAGTATTATCTAATTTAAACCTAATAATTAACTTTAATTAGATAGGCATTAAAATCATTTTAAATTAGTGATGTTTCATTTAAAGTATGTTACTCATAATTTGTTATCTACCTTAATTGAATTTAAATAAGTAAATATTTAGAAAACTATTTTTTAAAGTTGCTAGTATTTGGTTCACCTTTACCATCAAAATTTAGTATATTGTAATCATCTAACACTATCGAAATTACTATTTCTGAACTACTTATTCTCTCTTTAAAATAGGACAAATTACTACAAAACTTTACAATACCAATTATTATGCACTTTATTTTTACTTTCAATTGTCTTTAATATTTTAAAAATTCTGTGATTAAAATATATAATATGACCTTTACCAAATAGTAATATATGCCATTTTCTAGGAACATAAACCATTTTCTAGAATATTAATGTTATGCAATTCTTAAGCACATGTTCCCTGTCCAATTACATCCCATGTTATTAAAGATCTCAGAGTATTTCACACAAAAATTAAAATGCAACAAAATTACTACTAAGATTTACAGAATTTTGAAAGCAATTCATAAACCAGTTACTGCAACTTTTCAATAATGATTTTAAACTATGACAATTCTTTTCATGTAATATATTGCAATTATAAAACATGTAAAATTATTTTACCTTTAGAATGAGTTGTTTTAGAAAAAGAAGCATAAATGCCCGTAACGATATAATTTCTTTTTGTGATGGCCGAGGACCATCTAGAATAAAACAGAAAACAAATTTAAAAAACAGGAAAAAATACCTCATAATAATAAATTTCAGATTTTTGGCCATTGAAAATTAATCACTAATGCAAGACTAGGAGGAAAGAATTACTTTTTTAAAAAATTATAATATATTCCTATCATTGATAAACATATAATGAAACATTCATATGACACCTTTTACCTACTTTAACTTTATAGGATTCCTTTTCCCTCCTCACATCCAAGTTTTCAATCATCAATTACACGGTCTTAATTTAAAAACTGTCTCAAATTTCACTTTCATATATTATAATAAACAGAAAATGACCCAAAATTCAACTGTATTTATTTGTTTTGCAGCTTTTTTCTTCCTCATAACTAGTATGTACCAAATACATATTACAGTGTACACTCAATGGATGCTTATGTGTCATTAAATAAAAATTACTATGAATAGTCAAAATAAACATATCAATTCCATCAAAACATCTATCAGTTAATTACACATAAGAAATTACCAATAAAAATGAGAAAATGCAGTGATATATGCAAATTATATTGAACATATGATTACACTTTTAAAAATGTAGTCAGAGTGATTATTGTCTTTAAAAATCAAACCTTTCAAGAAGTAACCAGGATTAATTTGGCTTCTTCATAAGTTTCAAAACTGCAATCCCTTTATGTATAATTTACCATTCATCTGCCCTTAATATTAAAAATGTATCTTTTGATCTACAAACATATATATTGAATGTCATTTATTTTCATCTGCCTATATTCCAAAATTAGTATTACAAAGTTATAAACTTCTTCTTTACCATACACACACACAAAAAAAACCTCACATACCAGTCTACACCATAGGAAAGGCAACAGTTCAGTAATAATTTCATAACCATGTACACCTAATCGCTACATTAGTTCTTAGAATATACAATAATAGTAGTAACTAGAACAGTGGAAATATAGTACTTACCTAGTCCTTTAGGTGTAATGCCACTACTGTCAGCAGGATTAATGACCCAGTAGTAGTATTTTAATGTGTGCATTAGCTGTAATACTGTTCCTACTCTGCGTATGGTGGTGTAAATGGTAGCAGTTCCAATAAATTCAGCAGACAAATAGGTGTATAGGGAAAGCTGAACCTAATACAGATATTAACATAGCATTAACATAAATTTAAAATAGCTCAACTGTCCATATTATAAATATATATTCTATTCATTCTAATTTAAATGCAAATTAGTAAAAGTGTAGAAACTAACATTTATTATGTAAGAGTAATAGTTTATTAAATACTCATATTTTAAAAAGAAACTAATCTACAAGAAACACATCCCAGTATAATTTACTCTAAATAAGATAATGAAAGCTATTAACAAAGAAATAATTTTTAAAAATTCAATTCACAAAGTATCTGATATAAGAACAAATTATTTAAAAAGTCAACTAAACTAAAGCTCTTAATCCAAGTACATTTCAGAAGCTCAAGGTGTATATATTTCTTCAGAGAAATATACAAATATCAATCAGCTATATCATATTTAGAAATATATAATTATCACGGATTGAAAAATTAATGTAATTTCAAATTTTCTTAACTTATTCTTAAAATATTAGTATCACATTGTACTCATTAGCCATGTGAGTACAGAGGTAACAATTCAAAACTTTGTTTAATAGTTAAATTAGCACAATAATTAACATAATAACCCATAATACAATCAGAACTTAAACATTATTTAACCAAAGTTATGTGGGAGATTTGAAAAATATAAAAGGCAGTTGAAATTTAAGAAAAATAACCCTCATCAGTTTCCATTAGAGTAAGACTAAATTCAGGTATGCAAAATCTTAAAACATTTATTTTCATATCAAAGTTGTATTAAGAACATATTATTTAAAAAAATTACAAATAATGTTACAATTTCTATTTATATACAAGCAATTTTCAGTCATAATATGATACAATTAGTTACCATTTATTTTCTCTTGTCTAGTCTTTTAATAATCAATGCACCAAAATCTTTTCCTTGGAAAGGTGTGAATTATATCTCAAGACCTCAGAATGCAGTATTAGATCAACCCTATTTTTTAACTATGTTTTCACTTATCTTAATATTTTCATATCAATATTTTCATAACCAACACTGCTTTGGATTGATTGTAAGATAAACTGAAAAATTCAAACGTTTTCTACTGTATAGTTTAGAGCCAATAACTATAATACATAACATTACACTAAAGTAAAATTATAAGAATAAAATGTGTACTTTTGCAGGTGTGTGTATCCAGATGGCTGGGTTGAATAAAATATGATCACAAAGCTGCTTCAGCAAAGGTGCTCCATGAGATAAACCATCAAGATATTTTGCAAAGGATAAAAATTGCTCCAGGACAGCTCTAGTTATGTGAACTCTTGATGACTAGAGAAAGAAAAAAATATCATGCTAAACATACCCAGAATAGAAAATATTGAATATGCATTATTTCTGATTCAATGCAAGTAATATGGATTTTTCATGACATCACTAAGTTCAAATATAAATTTTGTTATTGTTTTGGTAGTCAAAATTTCATTATATTAAGAAAGTTAGAATTTTAGCATATTCTTTGAATAAGTTTGTTGTCTTAAGTCTTCTCCAGAACAACTGCATATAAATAGCTTATATAATGGCCCCTCAAGCTAAAGAAGTAAAATTGATTATAAATAAGATTTTGTTCTATTTTTGTGGGTATTGGCTAACAAAAAGAGATTTTACACCAAGAAAATTAAAATGCAGTAAAATTACTATCATACTACATAAGCAAGTGTAAACACACACACACACACACACACACACACACACACACAGGGAAAGAGAAATGCTTAACTCCAAACAGTTGCAAAAGTAAATTATACTGAATCCTTTCTTTAAAAAGTTAGAAATGAGTTGTATATCAACAAATGCAATGCATCCTGAGCATTTAGCTTAATCTTTTCTGACCATCTGAAAAAGCAGATCTCCTATCAAGGAATACTGTTCTCATCTGGATTTCATGACTATATTATTTCTCAGTGTTCCTTGAGAACTGCTAAATATTAATTCCTTGTCTTTTATTTTCCATAAATATAATTTCCCTGGATATTTTATGTTGCATAACTTAATATAATGTTCACTTTAAACTGAATACCCAAACATGAATTTTCACCTATTATCACCAATATCTATATATCACCAATGGTGTTTAGATAAACAAAAACCTTCCAAAACTCAAACCAAACCTTAAAGCTACACTAGCCAGCAAAGCAGCCACTAGTCAAATGAGGCTACTGAGCTCTTAAAATGTAGTTAGTCCAAGGTGATCTGACTCTAAGCATGTACACACTGGATTCTAAAGACTTGAAATGAAAAAAGAAAAATGCAAAGTATCTACTGATATTTTTCATTGAGAATATGTTGAAGTGATAATATTTTGGATATACTAGACTACATACCTTTCATAAAATGTGAAAATATTCATATATAATATGAAAATATTATAGAGGAAATGCTATTCAGGGAAGCTTAAATGTTAAACATATATTTCTCCTATGAAAATCTTATCTTTCTCAACTAGTGACCCTTTCTGTGGTATCACTACCCTTACTAAGTGAAAGAATCACCTACCAATGAACAGCTCACATCATATCTTTAGCCCCATGATCCACTGACTAAAGATCAAACACCAAGACAAGACAATTCAGGTCTTAAAGAAATTAAACTATCTTACCAATGTTATTCCCATGTGATGTATTTATAGACCCATCATGGTCTAGCAAGAGCACATCAATAAAATTTACCTCAGCAGAATATGCATTTTAATACTTCTACATAAATGATCACAAATTCAAATTACTACACTATGTAGTAATTAGCAACATGTATGAATTAGGATAGGAGACAATAACAAACAATGAGGAGAATATAAGGTGCCAAAAGGAAATGAAATTCAAAACTAAAATGTTTTCAATAAACCAAAAATAAATTCTCTTTGAATAAATTTCACCAATACAACACCAGTTTGCTTCACCTATTTTTTCTATTATGCTCCCATAACTTATAATACCCTTGCATTCATTTCTTTTCCTTCAGGGCAGAGTCCTATTTTTCACATAGTCACTCAGAAAACATACATATGGAGTATTTATTATTGGTCAGGCAGTCTCCTTGCATTGTGGAAAGGGGAGTTAACAAAAATGAATAATCCCCTGCCCTCACAGAACTTTCAGTCTAAGGGAGGAAAGGACAGGGATACATAATATAAAATAAGATGGTAAAATAGATAATGAGTTAGATGATCAACTTATACATTTACAACTTATACTTTACAACTTAAACTTATACATTTAAAAATCATGGCGTGGTAAGACAGAAGAGGAGATATTTGTGACATGTTTCCAACAAAGGATTCATTAACTAGGATATATACAGAATTTCCATCAATCAAAAAGAAAATCATAAACAATCTAATTAGAAAGAAAAATAACTGTAAATAAGTTTTTAACAAAACAATATAATGAAAAGCAGAGTATGGAAGATCATCTTTGCAAATCACATATCTAATAAAGGATTAGTATACAGAATTTTAAAAAATGAATTCGATAATAAAAAGACAAGTATCCCATTTTTTCTTAATGGGTAGAAGTTTTGAACAGACATTTCACTATGAAAATATGCAAAGAGTATGCACATGAAATGATGTCTAACATCCTAAAACATCACAGGAATTCATATAAAAACAGGTTTGCCATTTCACCCCCACTAGGATGATTACAATTGTTGGCATGGATGTGGAAAAAAAAAAAATGAAACCTCACACACTATTGATGAGAATGTAAATGGAGCAGCCACATCAAAATCAATATGGCAGTTTCTGAACTGGGCAAATAAAGAATTTTGATAGGATTCAGTAAATCAACTCCTAGGTATAGCTTCCTAAGAGAAAGGAAAACCGAAGTCCACACAAAAAAAATATGAACATTCTTAGAATTATTCATGACAATCAACAGATACAAAAAAAATGTTTACTTTGACAGCTGAATAAAAAAAATGCACTATATGCATACAATGGTATATTATTCAGCTAGTAAAAGGAATAAAGTTCTGATTTATGCTATAACATGCATGAAATTTGCAAATGTAATGCTAAATGAAATAAGTATATGCAAATACAATACGATTCCACTTATGTGAAATATATAGAATAGACAAAAAAGTAATTACAGTTAATTGCTTAGGTATCAGTATCTCAGAGGGAAATAGAAGAAATTGGCAAAGGATATAAAAAGCACTATATAGAAAAGGAAAGAGAAGGACCTCCAATAAATACATATATGGAAATAAGTCCGACCCTATTCAAAATGTAAAAAAAAAACTACAATGAGATTATTTTTTTTTCTGAGGTAACAATGATTTATAACTTTGTATATGATTTAGATGTACAGGATCACATCCTTCAGGCATATATTATCAAACCATACTTACCACCAAGATACTAAACCTTCCATCATAGTCCTACAGTGAAATATTTTATATCCTCTGAATTGACAGTAGGTTTTTAAGGGCATTAATTATGAGAAAGAGAAAGAACTAATTTAGAATCATGCTGATCAGTAAAACTATTAAGTGTATACTTAGGGCTATTCCCTAATGGTGATCTTTCCAGGCACAGTAACGTTTCAAAGTCACTTCATGATACTTCATTCTTATCAGAGGTAATAATTAAATATCCCAGTAGATTTTCTAAGCAGTTATTAATACTGTAGATACAGAAAAATAGTTTCCAATGATTAAAGAACAAGTAAACAGACTTAAAGTTCTCAATAGTATTTATGGAAAAAAACTTCAGTAAAGAAATGCTGCCAATGATTGATTTAGTGGATAATCTATTGCTCCTTCATCACCAATCCTTCAAAAAGAAGAACACTCATTTTAAATAAAAGACAAGATACAAGAATTTCAAATAGAGGAAAACCAGAGGTGAAAAGTCTCCAACTCTTCACCACTATTATTTCCAAAGTAGTTTCATTTTCAGGGCAGATGAAGATAAAGAGTTTACTGATGAGAAGAAAGCTAATGAAAGCACTACGTTATTTCTTTGGGGAAAAACAACCGCTTAATACAACAAAACTCTTGTGAGTCTACAAATAAACTCAATCCCATAGTAGTACAGTAGTGATTTAAGCAAAGAGTTTCAGAAAAAAAGATATAAATGACACAAAATGGGAAAAAAATACAATACTGCAACCAATTGTTATTGTGTGTAACAATGTACTAAGAAAAACTACTTTAAATATTCAAATATAAGGAGGGGCAAAGAACACAATATAAGGTGTTTTCACTATAACATACTTTTTTTTACTTTATAATTGAAAAAAAAGAGAAGAGGAAAAAAGTAAATTCATATAAACGTAATAAAATATATACGATTTCTAAGAAACTTAGCTTGGACATAAAAATAGCAAAGCAGCAAATAAGAATTATGAGAAATACTTGTAAGCTTGATTAAAGTAGATGAAGTAATTTTTCTTTCATTTCTATTTTAACTCAACTATAAATATATAGATCTTTCAGACCCAAATTATGCACAGCAGACCTCTCCTGTCTTGCCTGCTACTGCTCCCCTCATCAGTGTATTTCAGTCAATCCACCTGTGCTGCTCCCTATTCTACAGTGAATCCTCTCACCTCCCTGAACCTCTGGCCTACACCCCAGTTCTTCCATGCATAAATAAATAAATCTTTTTTAAAAAAGACCCAAATTACTTCAATGTCTACACATACACCTAAGTGCATAACACAAAAATGCTAAATAGCAAACAATATTTGCCTCAGTGAGTCCAAATGGAACCATCTATGAAGTCTATGTAACAAAATCATCAACACAGATGTCACTTACCTTTTCAAGTAAGTAGCCAATGACTAAAAAGCCTTTTCCACCCAGCATCTGTTCTTGCATGGCTACTGAACTTTTAAGGAGTTCAACCAGGAATGCCAAAAGAGTAGCACTGCATATAAAGTACAGATAATTTCATTATATAAGCATCAAAGGTATATTATAATATAGTGCTATATTTCGTATTTTATTATGACAGGAATTGCAGCCACATTCAAATATAATCTCTATTTTGCTGATAATGAGTATTATATGCAAAACGTTTTTCACAAAAGTATGAGAAAATTAGTTTTCATCCTTCAAAATTAAATATCATAAATTAAAATATAAACTGTAGTTTTTAAATTCGAGGGTGAAACCTCAAAGTTTATCTCAACATAAACATATATATCTGCTGCTTCGAGTAAATCTAACATAAGTTAACAAACCCACAAACATATGACTTCCACAGTAAAGACTTTTTCATAATATCCTTTGGCAAAACATGCAATTTTAGAGAAATTTAAATATGTACACAATATTACCTTGAAAGAATATGCCTAGTAACATTTTCATTTAGAACTACTTTTCAAAAACAATTTCTATTTGTTTCAAAAATATCCAGAGAAATATGCAATGTTACTTATGCCCATGTATGCCCTCAGAATAGTTCATGAGAGCAGAAAAAATAAATGATTTATGCAATATTGAAATAAAAAGTGGCAATTACACAATGTATACACAAACACATAAAAGCATGCAAAGATATGTGCGAGACAATGATAAAGCACTAGGTAAGTCTGTTAAGTGAAAGAAGAAACAGAAGGAAAACAAATGATTGCATTGAATTAAAATTTGATAATGTATTCCTTTACAAAGATACATAGAAATATTTTCATCTAGCAGCACTAATACACGATGGCTTTCCTAATTAAGAAAATATAAATTTTGCATTATTTATGCATACTGTAGTTTATAACAATAAATGGCTACAAGCCACACTTTATCAGTAATTAAAATTATCTTGATTTAGAATGCTGTATACTATACCCTAAGTAGTCTATTTAGATCACAAGAAAGAGTAAATACAAATTTTTTATTATATTTTTAATGCACAAATCCTCACTCCTACAAGAGACTAGGTAAATTTGTTAAAAGGAAAACTTGAAAAGTATTAAGATCCAAAAGGAATCTAAAGTTATTATATTCTTTGAAATTATTTTAACTGTTCTAGTTTCAACAGGATTAACAAATAACATTTCTCTGATAATGATGATCATGTGACTATGCTTATTCAATGAAATATCTCTTTAAAAATGAATAACAAAATTATCATTAATATAAAAATTGATATATTAACTAGCAAATATAAAGTATATATGGAAATAAAGTATTTCATTACAGGAAATTAAAAAATCCAATCACATTAATTGGTCAATATCCTTAAATCACAAAAGAACATAAGCTAGTATTACAAATCAAAGATGGTCTTCTTCTACTTTTTCCTAAAGTCATAGATATTTACAAGAAAAACAACTACCAAGGAATCCCTTGGGAATTTTTTAATGTTTCTGTAAAGAAAGAATAGCTATTAATCAATCTAGTCCATCTTAAATGAACTGAATCAGTAGTCAAAGCTACTTCACACTGTTACACATAATACTTCTGCCTAAATGTTTGAAAAGAATAAAGAAAACTACTGCATGGAAATTACATAACCCTAATCTGTTCATGGAATTCTTACCTACACAAGTCAGTGACTTAGGGGCAAAGATGACTATAAGCCCTAAACATCAACACTGCCATAAAGAAAGACTAAAAAGGTCACTATAGCCCATGAAAAAATGCAAATCATAGTTTTCTTACAATAAATCACACTCCTATGTAGAACCATATAAAAATATGAGGATGCCATGGATTTTTTTTTTTTAATGTCAAAAGGACTACTCTTTCTCAAACATCTGATGAATTAACTCAGACTTGTAAACACAGTGGAGTTCCATTAAAATCAGAAATATTACATTTATTATTATACCAAAATCTTAAACACATGACTATACTATCCATATAATGTTAATTTCACTTTCTATCGCAACAAATGAAAAGTCAAATACATTCACTAACAAAAGCATTTTTAATTTAAACCTAAAACCCAATGCAATATCAATACCACTTCTTCCAAAAATCTTTAAAATAGGTATATTTGACATGGTGGACGTAATAGTAAATAGATGGCCATCTTCGCAGAGGTACATTTTCAAACATAATTTAACAAACTTACCAGTAACTAAAATGCATCGGATTGCTTCAGGGCTCACAATAAACTTGCAAAATTCTGTGTACTGCCATACAAAATTTCTCTCCATTCTTGCCTATTTCCAACTCCCCTAGATACAAAGGCAAATATAAAGGATACTTCAGCCCATTCCTATATCTCCTACATACCACTTCCTTTCTAGACACATCAGTTCATCTGTAGATGATCTAAATGTTTAGGATAAACCAAAAAGCAAGTGCCTATCTCACCCAAAACTAGTATACACAACATAGAACATTCTCTTGAAAAGTATAGCAATACCTAAAAACAGATTTTCAGAGGGATACATTACTTGATAGACAAAAAGTATACTGATGTTTAGCCTATAAAATTGCTAAACTTTTCAATAGACAGAACTGTAACAATACATTTTCTGTAAGTAGTAATTCTACTTGGGAATGGTTAAAGGTTTTTAATCCTGTCTCCTTATTAGAAAAATGACACTAATAACCTATAGTTATTTCTTAAAAATAATTACCATCTTCCAATTCTTAATGAGCATGAATTAAATTAGGAATTAAAATTTATTTCAAGTATCATTTACAAAGGGCTAGATCTTAGGAAATCTGGAAAAAATAGTATAATACCTCTAATGACTTAGAATATTTATTATCTCTCCAGAGCTTTCTGGTCCATATCATTAAAGTGCACCACAGCAGTCTTGGTCCACAAATACCTGAGAATATTTAATAACTATGTATGAATATAACATTTGTTTCTAATGAAAATATATGCACTGCATTTAGGTTCCATTAAATTTATATGACTTAATTTTAATATCATTTTATCCATCAATGTCCATTACTCATTTTTTTAATAAAAATGTAGATAACTCATGTAATATGATCCCAAATGTTTTATTATCTTGAAGATATTTTATTATTTAAAGATGAAATATATCTTAAAGATAGACATAATTTATAAATGAAATGATTGAGACTGAATATAGAACCTAAAGTTCAAAAGCAGTTCTTAGAATACAGAAACTAGGTTTTTTTTTTTTTAGTTCTTCAATCTGTTTTGTCCTAAAACAAGCAATGTACCACAGCCAGACAGAATGTTAAATAAACACCTTTTAAGTAAGAATAATAAATTAATATAAAAATTAAAGTTCCCCCTGAGATGCAACACTTCCTCCTTCTTTAAAAAGTATTTTTAATTCCTTAAGAAACACTACATGCAAAGTAAATGTTAGAATAAATTCAAAAGCAGATTAAGTTACAGCAAGACTTAAGATACTAGTACCCGAGAGGAAATTTTTGATTTTTTGTCATTCTATTCCATCACTGAAGTAGGCTAATAGAGTACTGGATACATTTAACTCTTATAAGAGGTGATTAAAATTATATAAAATATCCAATACCATACATTCAATTATTTGCTTCTTCCTAGGTGAAGTGATCACAGAGGTATGAAACTGTAAAAGAAATTAACTCGAGTCTGTCCCCAACATAATTTCACACTCAAGACAAAAAAAAACTCACAATAATTTCTTCACAGCCCAAAATTAGAAAAGTGTAGACAAAATGTTTCTAACTCCAGACACATTTAACAGCCACTTTTAGACAATGTATTCTTGAAGAGGCTATCTCAAAAAACACTGCCTGCCTGCTAATCTAGACATATGCAATGCATCCTGCTACACAAACTGCCACATTCATCAGTTCAGATATCAAGTAGAGCTACATACTGAAATAAGTAAAATACATTTATCTATAGGACCAAATAAGGGAAACAGTGAAATGTAACACACGAAAATGTAAGGACAGGTGGTATATACAGAGTAGCATGTCAAATCTAGGCTAAACTTAAGCCAAGAAATCTCTCCTTAATAAATTTAACTTTTCTTTCACTCTCATAAGCAGATAGGCAACCTAACAGACTAAATTGCTACCACTATATTATTTACTTAAGAGAACTGTTCATAGGTCCTATTAAAAGTTAATTATTACACATTTATAAATTTCATATGGTAGCAAATTTCCATTTCAATCTATTTTACTTGGCAAAATGTAGGTAAAAAATCAAATTTCATAAAATTGTGATTGAAATTTGTCTTATGAGGCAATAAAATTTTAAAATGTGTACACATTACAAGCTCTAAAAGTATGGAGGTTTCTCAAGACTACATAGATATGCCACATGACCCAGCAATTCCATTCCTAGCTACCTAGCAGATGAATGCAAAAACACTAATTCAAAAGGAAACTTGCACTCCCATGTTCAACGCAGCACTATTTACAATAGCAGGGTATGGAAACAGCCTAAATGCCCAAAAACAGATGAATGGATTATGATGTACTATACATACACCTACACAATGGAATAGTACTCAGCTACCAAAAAAGATAAATTCTTGTGTGGCAACATGGATGGAGCAGGGAGGGACACTACTAAGTGAAATCAAATATTGGATAGTGTCACTTACATGTGGATTACAGAAAAAACAAAACAAATTAGATAGATAAAGACACACTGAAAAACAGACCCTTGAAACCTGACCGTGGAATGGAGGCAGCCAGAGAGGTAGGAGGGGTAAGAAATAGAGGGAGAAAAACAAATAAGGGAGGGAGCAAGAGTCTATGGTGGTAGACTATTGTTTTTTTTCTGGCGGTAGGTATACTATGGCAATACCTGAAGGAGAGATCATATACTTATATTATGGAAACAACCATGTAAATCAATATTAACTCAATAAAAATACTTTCTAAATTTTTGCACATTGAAGAATTAATTTTAAACCTCCCTTTTGATCAGCTCTATTCATAATACTCTATAGTTAGTAGTTACTAAAAATGTTCCAGTGTAAAAGAAATAAATAATTCTGCAATTTAATCCCAACCAACAAACTACACTTGCAATATTCTAAATGTCATATGATCTTTATGAAAACTTCCCAGACAAGTAACAAATGACAGCACCATCCTAATAATACTGTATAATGTATGGAAAGATACATGATTTCTTCAGAAAAGTAATTATGCAACTTTCTAATACCTAAGAAGCTGAAAATCTCAAAGGGTAACCCTAACTACACATGTAAACTCCAATGCCTCTCAAGGTCAAAGCAGGGCTTAGCAGGGAGAGGCAAATGGCCAGTCACTCATCTAAGTGTTGGCTCTACTTTCAGCCAAGTCCTAGACTATTTAACAGAAGCATGGTTAACATATGTCCCGAAAGTAGTGGCATTAACAAATGCAAGAAAATAAATAGAAAAACAACTAAATGACTATGCAAAAGCTAAAATAATTATTTAATACTTAGGCTTTATGCACACCTAGGAATTTTCTATTCTTTTTATAACCTAAGTTTTAAATGATCATACTGTAAAACTCACTTTTCTTTCTTTTGAGAATGTTAAGAGATATACAGATCTGTATAACTACCACCACAATCAAGACACAGATCACTTCTATCACACAAGAAAAACTCAGTCATGCTATACTTTTATGCCCTTACAGCCACATCCCAAAACGTATAAACTTGGGTAACTACTTATCTCTTCTCCATCACAACAGTTTTGAATTTTCAAGAATGTCACATAAGTGAACTTATGTACTATGTACATAAGTCTTGAGGGAGTCTTGAGACTCCCTGACACTAGAATATTGCCTTTGAGATTCATACAATTAGTTGTATACATCAAGAGTTTATCCATTTTAACTGTTGAATAGTACATGATCCTATGAATGGATTACTATAGTTTGTGTTTATTTGAGTTTATCTAGTTTACAGCAATTATGAATAAGGCTATTATAAATATTAACATAATGGTTTTTATATAAACATAGTTCTCATTTGTTCCTCATAAATATACATTCACATGTAGAAAGGCTGAGCTATACAGCAAATGTAAATATAACTTGATAATAAATGTGGCTGTAGCACCTGACAACCCCATCAGTAATGTGTTCCAGTTTGTCCTCATTCTTCTCAGCACTTGAGACCACAAGTACTTTTCATTTTCTGGTTTCTCAAGAAACCTATTAGGACAGAGCTGGTGTGGGCCCTGCATCTAAAAATAAAGAAGGTATCAGGTCTCTTAGTGGTGACATGCAGCTTGTGCTGGTGACTCAGAACCTGGTGGGGGAGTGGGAACTAGATCTTTCAGTCATGGAACTACTTGACCACACAGTTGTGGTACTTGATAGAAACAACTCCTCCACCCTCACAATCTGAGTGGAATGGGCCCAGGTACCTATGTCTCAGTAGCACCAAATGACAGAACAAGAGGTGATAAAGTTCCACATTCCCAAGACATATGGCAAGTGCTGCTGCAGGAGTCATAAAGCTGCCAGATGTCAAAGTTCTTCACTAATAAGCAGGATTTCTCCTAGAAGAGAGTAATCTTAGAGGGAGTAAAACCTGTCCAGAGTAGACAATATCCCCTGAAGACTTTTTCAGTTGAGGCACAGTACCAGAAATGGAAATTTACTAAGACATGATTAGGTGTGAGAATTCTCATGTAGTAGGTACAGTAAAGAACTAGTTAGAAATTGAACCAATGAGAGTTCTCTGTGTCTTCACAAATATTGGCAAAATGACTTATTAGTACACATAGCCACAATTTTAAATAAAATAATGCATCTATTTTTGCTTGTCTCTGTGTCTTTTACTTCCAGAGAGTTATTATGTTACTAGTAATTATAAATGTCACCTAAATAAATTCAAATATGATGAAAAACCCAAACCCATCTAGAATTTTTGGTAAATAAGAACTAGTTCAAAATTTAACAGTTTAATTTGATGCATGCATATCTTTAAAGCTAAAATGTCTGGCATTAATACTTTCATTCAATGTTTAAAATACATTTAAATAAAAATGAGTTCATAGTGTTCAGCAATGACAAGGTCTATGTCAACAAAGACAGATTTGCTTTCTGATGTTTATATCTAAACTTCTCTCTGTAAAGGTCTTTTCCAGGAAAACTAATTCACTTATCTCTTCCCCTTAGATAAGTTCTTTTGTTTTCTACAGTAAATGCCCTGCTTTTCCTTTCTTACCTCTTTCTAGTTATGGAATTAAAGATGGCATCTAACACATGGATGGAGCTAGAAGGAATTATGCTCAGTGAAATAAGTCAGAAGGAAAAAGAAAAATATCAGATGCTTTCACTTCTAGGAGGAATATAGGGGAACCAAATAAGACATCAGGGGAAAAATAATAACAATACAAAACACAACAAAACAAAAACAAACTGACAATTATAAACAAGAGACATCCTACAGGGGAGGAGGTGGGAGAAGGATCAGAAGGAGGGAAGGAGGGAAGAGCACAGGGGACTGTGGTGATGGTGCATGGGTGAACTGGTGGAGGAAATTCTATGAGCACTACACCTGGAGAGGGGGGTGGAGAAAGCAAACATTATTTAAAAATGAACAATGCTGTAAAGATATATACAATTTTTTAAATAAATAAATAAAGCAATATGGACAAATCACTCAGTCTTATTGTAAAAGTGTAACCTCCATAGAAAGAGGAGGTTCCAGGCTGCCTGCTCCAGCAGAAGGGTGGAGCTGAGCTGCAACAAAGGACTGGGGAGAGGACTGAGAGAAGTGGAAGAGGCAAGTAGAGCAGAGATATGAGAAGTTCCAATTGCTTCATGGCCTTGGACTTCCACCATGGACTTATGGGACATGGAAGGAGATATTTTAAAGACATGGGTGAAAGACCCACTGGGAGGCTGACAACAGAAGCCTTTATCTTGACTTGTATTTTGATTTTGATCCTTTCCTTACACATTCCCTGGCCCCTTTGGCCTCCTTCCTATGATTCCTTGCCATAGGGTACCTTAGACTTGTGGCAAGCTTTTGGGCTTCAATGATCCTGCTTTGGGCCAACCCTGTTTGGCTGGGCACTTACCCATGAGGGAATGGGTAACTTTCAGTTTTCATTGAGAAATTACATTCTTTCTCATCTCTCTATTAAAATAATTTTCTACAGAAGGTTATTCACATTAACATTACGTTTTTTTTTCTTTATGTGGCAGACAGCAGAACCTTTTTTGAGCATGCAAGGTTAGGGGGTCCTGGGTGCCCCTCATTCTTCCCCCTATTAAGTCTGTCCATGATATTTCTTGTATTTATTATTCACCAGCCTAGAAAAACCTTGAGGAATACAGGATGATTCCCTCTATAATCCCAGGATTAAATTGGCGGTTCCAGCCCTAGGAAAAACTAAAGCTGCAATTGGTTTTGTAACAGAGAGGAATCTTAATCCCATAAGCATTTGTTTCTTGTTGGAAAAATAGATAATACTTTGCCTTTTATTTGCATAAAGCTCTCTCTGAACTATGCCATATGATCTACAGCAATATATATCTTTTTATAAGCAAACTGGGACATGTGCTTTTCTCTCTTACTCCAAAATATAAAAACTTATAAGTATGGTTCTATATAGGGCAATGTGTTGGTTTGCATAAATCCAGTAAGACTCTTTCTCTACAGTAAGATGACTGAGACTTTGAAACCACAGTGCTTTTTGGACTCTACAGGTCTCAAAGCCTAGAAACAAAGGATAGCCCAATATCTTACCTTCAGATTCTAGATCTACCAGGAAGACTAAATAATTATACTCCCCCAGGAGACTTGGAAACTCCCAAATACATATATTTACAGGCAAAGTCTGGTGACTGTGGCATGGTCTCCTGCCCATAAGAGGCTTAATCTGAGAATCTTTGTAGAGGTTCCAGAAAAACCAATAAACAGTTATATTTTGTTCTTATTGTACTCATGTAAAAGAACTGGTCATGTTTACTAAAACTAATTTTGTCTTGCAAATGGATTTTACTGTAATCAATTGATAGAACTGGAGTGAGAGTGAAGAGAAATTATATTTCAGTAACTTTGGTATTAGTGGGCCTCTTCAGTCTGCAAATTGGATAAGATCCTATCAGTTTAAAATCTAAATATTGTGCACAAGTTTGATTCTAAGAGGTTATAGAATCTAATGAACATCCCTTTGCAATAACTTCTCTCTTGACAATTAGGTGCTTGTGCCATCATCCTGAAGTCTGGAAAGGATCCTATACGGCCCTTCCTATCACCCACTCTGCCTTAAATTTGGAAGGAATAAAACCTTGGATTCATCAGACTCAGGTAAAACCTTACCACTTAAGAGAGTGCACTGTAATCCCTACTTGTAATTTAATTTTAAAGGTCACCGAACTTCCCCAACTGGAGATCTGTTTTTATGATCTTTCTGTTCCCAGCAAAGCTGGAGACTAATACCTTTCTCTAGTGAGCTTGTTTCTATGCAGACAGCAAACCAAACTTCTTGCTGAGTTTGTAGCCTTATGCTTTAATCCAGCTTTCCAGGGCTCCCTTGGTGGGTGTTGCCCTTGCAAGGAACAAACCAGATTTAAAACAGCTCCCTGTACTGGGAACAGATATCCCATCTGTGTTCCTCTTGGTTAAACGCCACCCAAGAAATGGGTTGTCTCCTGGGTTAGATACTCAGCTCTAGAGGAACATGCTTTGATTGAGAGGAGAAATGTCGTTATGTTAACAAGAGTGGACAGGTAATGTCCAACATAAAAACTTCAAGTGGTCCCAAGAATACTATCTTTCCGCTGCTATATATCTCTCCTCTTTGGATCTTGAATACACAATTTCATTGTTAATTTTGTCTCTTCTTGTTTAGAAGCAGTTAAGGTACAACACCCAGCAGATATACCTCAAAATCTTGGACTCTGCCTTCATCACCTTCCAGAACCAGCATAAAGGACCAACTGTCTGTCATTTCAGGGACTAGCATTATGGAGACCATATCCTAGGCTCCTTAGGTCCACACAGCTCTATACCCTACTCCAGCCTGACTCAGTCACAGAAGATGGAACTCCTGCTTTCAACCCCTCCCTCCCCCAAGTATTTTGGATTGGATATGGTAGGGGAGGTGACAGGGGTTGATGGAAGGTTAAAGTAGAAAAATTTAGGCCAGAAGGTCTCACAAATATAAATACCAGAGATGGAGTAGGAATGATCTTAATCTTAAACCAAACCTCAATGTAGTATCCAGTTCTAAGGTGGGGTCAGAAAACATTATCAGCCAGAAGTGGTGACAGAGGAGATTATCAATCAAAGAAGATCAAACCAACCTGACCCCAAGGGTTTAAATTCCACAATAATTTCAATGAATTACATAATAAAAGAACACCTCTTGCCCTGCCAATCACAGTTCTCTGCCCATCTGTGTCTATACAGGTATCTCTTTTTATTTGCTTTCCTTAATAAACTTGCCATGTGCTGATGAAATAAATTTAAAAAAGACCTCATTTGGGGCCATGAAACATATCTTAAAAAGTTAAAAGAACAGAAATTATATAGCACTTGCTCTCAGATCACAATGGAATTAACTAGAAAAAAAATAAAAGAAGCGAAAAACGCCATAATACACGGGGATGAAATAGCATATTTATTAATAATGCACGGATCAAAGAAGAAATCTCAAGTAAGTTTAAAAATATTTTGAACTATAATGAAAAAAAAAGTAGCATATCAAAATTCATGCAGTGAAGTGAAGCAGTGTTTACAGGGAAATGTATATGTATAGCACTGAATGCATATGTAAGAAAAGAAGAAAAGTCTAAAACCGATAATCTAAACTTTTACTTTTACACTACAAAAAGATGAGTAAGTTAAAGCTAAAGTAAACAGAAGAAAAAGATAATTACAACATAATTCAATGAAATTGAAAAAAGGCAATCAATAAAGAAAATTATTAGAAACGAAAGCTATCTTATGAAAAGATAACGTTCATAAACCTCTAGCCAAGTTGAGGAAAAAAAGGGAATACAAAATATTAATTTAAGAATTTAAAGAAGGGATATAACTACAGATCCTATTGAAATTAAAAGCATATTAAAGAAACAATGAACAATTCTATGATCACAGATTTGATACCCTAGATGTTTAAGACCAATTCCTTAAGACACCTGATGCTAAAATTCACATGAAAAGAAATATTTAAAATGTGCCTACTATTAAGGAAAATAAATCAGTAATTAACTTTCCAAACAGAAAGCAGAAAAATACCTCTCATGAACACAAACATAAATATCAAGAAAATATCATCTAACAGCATAGAAAGAGTCTACCACCACAACCAAATGGGAATTGTCTAAGGTATACGAAGTTTATTCAAGTATCAATATATTCAATATATTGAATATATTCAATAAATATAAAAATATTCAAATATCAATGTAATCCATCACACTCACAGTCCGAAAAAGAAAAATTATGTGCTCACATTACTAGATACAACAATCCAACTATTCATGGTATGACAACTACTCTCTTAATGTACTTTTAATTGTTTGACATACAAAACCATTTATGTCTAGTACCAGAAAACATGTATTTTTCTAAAAGAAATTTTTCCTAAGTCACACAAAGTGAAGGGTATTTTTTGTTTGTTTAGTATTACATGTAGAATTACATATGTTCTTAAAAGGGAAAGAGCAAAGTTGAGAACCATATATCATTTACAGTGAAGGTATATGATCATTCAAATAAAAGGAACATGAAATTTCTAATTTACTGAGTCATTCCTAAACACAAAATAGAAACTAAATGAATACTTTAAGATTGAGGCTATGCTTCTTGAAATCATTCAGCAAGCATTTTTCATTATTTTAGTCATTATTTATTAAATGTCTAATAAACAATAAAATTTGTGTAGCTATTGCTCTCAATTAAAGCATTCAATATATTAAAAAAAAAAAAAACCCTATTAGTTACCCACGTAATGACCAAACATCTAAATAGTCTGATCACTTGGGGGCGTTTCTAAAGGTGATCATGGTGCATGAGAATTACTAGGAATATGGAGAAATTACAGCAGTTAACACATTGACCTAATTTACTATTTAAAAACAAATCACATCAAAAATACTGTATATGTTACCACAAGCTATTTACTCATTTAAATAATATTTATCTACTCGTTTTGCTGGCTAATTTCTTTATACCATGATAAAAGCTAAGAACATGCTTAATGAAAAGACAATAAAAAGGATTTTTCCGGGATATTTAAATACTAAAAACCAGGCAAAGAAAAATCATGTTAAGCCCTCCCAGACATCTGTGACTTGATGTTGGGTTCAAAACGAGACTTAATACATCGTTCAATTTTAAGCCACCATATCTATCAAATGAATATAGTTCAAAACCAGTTTTCACCATAACTGAAATTCAAAATACAAGTCCTACTTAGTTACTTAAATAAGTAATTATATACAATTCATTGGTAGGAAGAAATTCAAATTAAAAGTAATGACTGATGATGCATTTTATATAAAATTGTCATACTAGAGATTACACTGTAGATCACCTAGCAAATTTTTATAACAATTTAAACCAGTATTACTGAGTGTTCACTACGTGAATCTACATATTTATAACATTTAATCTACACAATTCAGTGAGCTATTAGTATTCCAATCTTTTAATGGTGGGAACTGAATTTAAAAAAGTTAATAACATATTGAAAGTTGCAAAGTTGCACTTAAAAATAAATAGTAAACTCAGCATTTGAACTCAAGTCTTTTTAATTTGAAAGTTCACAGATATAACAAGTATAATATGTATCCTTCATAACAAAATGAACTACAAAAAAATCTGCACAAATTAAGTCCATGTCAAAAGGTTTCATAAAATAAGATTACTACTTGAGTAAGTTATTTTAATACTATGTACCTAACATAGAATAAAACTCATTAAGGTTTATAACAATGGCATAGTACTGCCAACAGAGGTGATACTTATAGAAATGTGATGAAGAAAAGTGAATAGAACTAAAAAGTTTCACCTTAAAAGAGAGTAGAAAAGTAATTTATTTAAGCTCAATTTCTGCAAAAAGTAATGAAGAATAAGACAACATTATAAGTTCTGTCATTTTTTTATTAATGCAAACAGATTTTCTGACAAATTTTCTATGTAAGATTAAAAACTTTAAATTGATTCCCATTCATCTAGAACAATTTAATACTGACTAAAGATGATATCTCATTCACCCATATGAATTTATGATATAACCATAAAAAAAGAAATTCTATGAACCTTTACCATAAATGTCTATGTTCTTCAAACAAAATAACAAAATACTGTATTATTGATACACACAGTGTCCACAAAAGAATTAACCTTAGAGACTTGACATACAAAGAAACTACATACAAAGAAAAGGGCTTTGAAACATTTAATGAAAAATAGATAAGCATTTAAAAAAAATTACTATAACACATGGTATTGTTTATATTATTATGACATTACTATTAAAGAGGAATGTGATACTTCACTATATTGTCCCATTGGCTATAAACTAAGAATATTTATGTCACTGAAAAAGTCAAAGTTATTTATTATAGAAATTAATATGAATGATGTAAAAGAACAAACAGATCAAAATGCAAATCAGAATGCTGATCCCTCACTGTCCTTTATCTTCATGATGAAATAAATACAAAATACCAAACCAAAACATAAATACTAAAGTGAGTTTTATAGACAAGCAATGAAAAATAATCACGTGCTTTGGATGAATGGACAAGATAACCTGTCAAATAATGGTTTTAGTACTATAATTTCATAGCAACTATTAATGATGTAAGTTCTTGTGATAATTTTAGTTATAGCATTTCAAACTGCATAATCTTTCTAATGTCTCCAATTAAAGTAATACATTCTATTTCAGGTTAAAATAATTATAGATTTCATATTAATTAATAGGAATTATTTAAATTACACATGGAGTTCTCTACTGCCTGTTTCATGCCCAACTTCTTTTCATAGCACTTACTAGGTTTTAAGTTAATGATCATGTTTCCTGGATCACTCACATAAAGAGACAAGACAATTTATAATTAAATTCATGACTGAAAATTTAAATTTTCATTTATTTCACTACACTGATATGCTTAGCAATTAAATTACTTAAGATCTCATAACAAAGTAGTATCACATAAGGGCATGACCTCCTTTTTCACTTCAGCTTTTCACTTTAAAACTCCAACCTTTACAATGTGTTATTATAAAAGAAAGTATGACCCATAGGTAGGAGTTGAATGTTGCAAATGTACAGGTCACATTTGCATTTATGCTTTACATAAAGAGAGTCCCAGTGTAGCAATAACATTATTAGTAATACCAAACTACAATTTTAATATCTACTATATTAATAGATAATAAATATGACCAAATTATATATTACATTTAATTGGACTTTAAATTTTTTCCCATCTCAAATTCATTCACTAGTTTGTCCATCAATTCAAAATAAGATTACCCATGAAGGATTTCATGTATGTATACATAAAATGAGACATTTCCATCTTACTTTTGGAGTAAAAATTAATGCTTACTTATTAACTTTCTCTTTAAATTCTCCAAACATAGAATATACAGTTTAAAAAGCTATTAAAATTTACATTTAACTAGTTAATATATGTGATTCAGAGATTAAAACATTAGCGTTCGATGCATGAAATATTTTTAATAAAAAAGTGGGAAGCTCTAAAAAATTGCATAGGAAATCAACCTCATCACAAGACATTTAATTTTCATATAAAATTGGATATGCTGGATTCTGAATTATGAGCTACACACAAAGAAAACCTAATATCGATATTGGGCAAGTCTCATGACAACAGCATTATAAAATAATGCCACTATTTAATATTTAAATTAGTCAAGTTATTAAATACAATTCTTGCTAATAAACTTTATCCTAGTAATTTTCTTTAACCTGGCACAATTTCATGGACAATCCAAATTGTAAGCACTTGCAAAGGATATGGTTGGGACTAAAATTTTTCATCAATTGCGTAATAAAACCATTATGCTCCAGCTGGCAAGAATAGTTTAGTATCAAGAAAATGTTTCCTTCAAGTGCCAGGTCTTTTTTAATATCACAGACTTAAAGAAACTTTTTATTAAAACTTAAAGGACAAAAACCAAATACAACATTTTGTACAGCACTGAATATACCATATATAATCTAAATGCTTAAGAAATACCAGCAATTGCACATTCAAAGAAAACTTACCAGACAGTTGTTTCCACTTGACTATCATTGAGTTGCCGATTATCCAGCTGGGCAAAAAGTGGGAAAAGCACTTGTATCCCTCCAATTGAATGAATTGCACTATGAATTGAATGTGTTACTATAGCTTTCACATCCTAAGTCAAAAAACAAAAATTATTAAATTTCTATAGTATATTATCATTATTCCCTTGTTCCAAAAATCTTGGTAAGAAATCAAATAATATAGGTTAAGATATATAAAACCCCCATTATGTTATTTTCAACACACATTAAATAATTAAGTATTTTTGCAGATCACTTTTAAATCTGAAATCTTAAATTGAAAGATTTTACACAGGAATATGAAGCTATAAATCAAAATATATTTTAAAATACGAAATACTGATGGATTTAAAAACAATCAAGTAATTTTTACGTTAAAGAGCTAGGCAGATACATTCTTAAAGCAAATATATTTTTATGCTTAACAATTCATTGTCCATCTGCACAGTCAACTGGCTTTATTTCAGAAGATATAGAACATATAGATTACAGGAATGAAAGCATATTGCTGAGAGACACAGAAAAAGAGAGATATAAAAATGTTACTAAAAGAACTAGAAAGTGAAAAAAGGGAATAAAAGCAATTGTAGACTTATAGATGAGCAATGTTTAATACGTAATGTAACAATACTGTTACTGCTGATGAGAACATGAAAATTAACTTACTATTACCCACCTGGAGCATTAGGGCATGTGGGGAATGCACAAAAATTGATGCATTTTCCTTTGGTGATGATTCGAGGCATAGTTGAGCATCAGTGGCCTTAGCATTATACGTAAATGCAATGCTACTTGCAAGTTTCCCATCATACAGAACCTGTTTATGATGTTCTGCCAAATGAATATCACTCTCAGATTTAAACTTGAAGGTGCTCTGAAAAGATAAAACTAAATGAAACACCATTTTCAAATGTAACATAATAAAACTGTAAATTTTAAATAGAGAAATATTTACAATAAGCCATTATTATGTGTGCCTACCATCAATGGTATTACTTATATTATTTTGTTATTCTCACTTCAGTTCTGTAACAATTAATTATGCTAGAAAAAATCATGCTATTCTTTATATTCTCAATTTTATTATTTACAAAATAATTTTATTAGAACAAATATAAATCCAAATTATATTAAATGTAGATAGGAATTTAACATTTCATAACACAAAATTTAATTTTTCTTCTCAACATTTTAAAAAGCATTTATATAAGTTGGGACTCATGAATTACTAATACATAAAATGACTAATTTGATACTACAAAATATTTACATGTAAAAATATTTAATAAACATATCAACATTTTGAATACCAAAGGTCCTGTACAAGTGTAATTGTTATGTTAAATTCAGAAGAGAGGTTCATTAAAACACATTACCACTTTAAATAATAAGAAAAAATAAAAATGTATCAGTTAAAACAAGAAAGGTATTGTTATAAATGGTTAAAAATTCTCTGTAGATTAAAACCTGAAAAATAATATTTAACCTTTGAAATCATCATATGATATCCATATATTTTTTTAATTTACAATTGTGAAAACAAATGTTGGAGAAATTAAGATCTAGAAGTGATGGAGTCAGGATAAAATATCAAGTCTAGTAACTCATAGTCAGGTTAATGTATATATAGAGATATGACATGATTATAACCCAGGCTCTGCCACTAATTCTTTTGACACATATTTTGAGTCAAAGAAATCATTTAACTCACGTGGCTTCAATTTCCTTACTTTAATGTTAAATTTAAATCAAATGTTCTAAACTCAAGTTCTCATAGAAGACCATTAGATAAGCATGTAAAGTAAAGAAGAGTAGATGAAGACTTCTTCAAACTAATGAATGCATGACCTGTCCAAAGTGACTTTTACTGTTCAGTTAATTATTGTCACATGCTTCCAATTCTTCCATATTCTTAAATGAAAAAATAAATATGGATTTCCACCTAATTTTTTAATTGAATTCAAATATTTTAAAAACCCTGAATACCAAAAATGTCATGCCTAATTTCACCACTTTCCTATTTCTAGACTAATTTCTGGAGAGCCTTTTTATCATGAACCTGAGTGTAAACAGCTGATTTTTAAGCATGTGCCAAGATTTTAAATGGCATAGATGATTAAAAGCATATATATATATATGTTGTAAAGTATATTATTTTTCTTTTAAATATAAATGTATGTAGATATTTCAATATTAGGCATAAACTAACATAACTAAATTTTGTTCTACTTTAAAATTTTGAAAAATCAGTTATATTGTACTTAGGAATAGGTATTCATTACAATAAAAATTGAAAGAATTTTTTAAAATAATAATTAAATGAAATTCTGAGTTAACTACATGAGACACTGGCAATATAAAACATACCTAATTGCCTTACACACTGGCCGTGTTTGTATTATAAACATTTTAATAGATACTTCAGCAAATTATCTTTGCTTTCCCTACACTTAGTTAAAACCAAGGTTAAAGGGTCAAACTGCTATCAGAATCTAGTGTACAAAGGAAAAAAAAATCAAAACTTTTGAGCTTTGCTTTGCTTTCATGAACTTAGTTAGAGGCTTATGGGGAGATGACACAGCCCAATCATTCACAAACTCCACTAATGGTGAACTGAGCCTTAAGCATGCCAAAAATATAGGACTGCTGATACAGAAGAGTGGGGGATACTCAGAAGGTAGGAACCAACCAACAGGAATTTAAAGCTCCAGTTATCTGGAAAAAAAAAAAAAGTCTCTTCGTATTTCTTCGTGTATGAACTGCCCTGGAAACAGTCAAGGGCACCTCTACATTTCTTTGCTTTTAACCCACTCTTTAGTCAACCAAATTCAACTCCTTTGTTCTGAACTACACTCTGCCAAACCAGTATAAACACCTTCTCCTACCTAGACAAGGAGACAGAATTTTTCTCCTATCCCCTTATATACATCAGGCAATGATCCCATTGCTCTATAACATAGTGAAAGTTCAATTAAGATATGATAAATAAGCCTATTCCTTATCTTTCATACTAGGACTGAAAGAGAGAATAAATGCTAGTAAGGCTGTGGATAAAAGGGAGCCCTTGTACATTATTGATGTTATTGTAAATTAGTACAGATGCTAAGGAAAAGAATATGAAGGCTCTCTTAAAAAATAAAAAAACAGATCTAGTAATTCAATTATTAGGATTACATCTGAAAGAAATGAAATTACTATCTCAAAGAGATGCCTGTACCGATATATTCATTGACTCATTATTTAAAATAGCTAGGACAAGAAGGCTGATATTCCAGTAATAGAAATACAAAATGGTAACCACCTTAAGCTCAAACTATTTATAAAAACTGAATACAGTCTTTAAAAAGAGTGAACTTAAATACCCAAAAGTAGCCCCTTCATAAGATTTGTAACAAAAATTATTATGAGTGGGGGTAATAGTTCAAATTCTGTGGTGGACCAAAGAGTCATAAAGTGCTAGCAAGATGGCAGAATTTATATAGTATCTAAGCTATCCTGAAAGAGCTTTGGCACTTTACAATATCTAAAGAGAATATGAAACCCCCTTAGTCACCTGAAGGACAGTGTTACAACAAAAATTGAATGAAAAAGAAAGAGGCCCTCTTCTCTTTATCTTCAAACATACTGTAGATCTCAAAGTAAAAGAAGATTCCATTCAAAGGCAATGCATCTCAAGATAATGTAAATGGCACTATTTTTATCTACTTGAAGTATATAAGTTGCACCATAAATGAAAAAGACATGGGAAAAAAAAAAACCTGTCCATCAATAGGTAAAGAAAATATGAAATATTAACACACACAGAGGAATCATTTGTGACAACATGGATGGATCTTGAGGGCACTGTGCTGAGTCAAATAATTCAGACAGAGAAAGATAAATATTGCATGATCTCATTTAAATTTAGAATCTAAAAAAAAAATCCACAGATAGAAAAACTAGACTGGTGATTGGCATGGGGCAACTATGAAGCTATTCACAGCCACTGCAGCATGATTTGATCCTCTGCCAGAGAGTAACCAACATGGAGCAACAGATCTCTTCTGTCTCAACCCATTTCTCTACTATAAGTTTTCTGATAATACATGAATGGAAAATAAAGCCTAGACTCATTACTTTGATATTAAAAGCCCTTATAAATTTGTTTATACCCTATCCTTAAATTCCACCACAAATCCTACTCTGCATTCTATTATCAAGCTATATCTAATTTATGGGTTAACCCATGAATGCAACAGAATTATATAAAGTAGCAATTCTGCATGTCATTAGAATTAAGATAGTATTAATCTACTGAGACTGATTTGGATAAGTTGAAGTGTAAGCCCTAGAAGGGAAACATTAAGAAATAAGAAAAAAAGAGTGGAACATATATTATAGAAATGAAAATTCTACGCTGGGCTGTGAAGCTGCCCGCAGCCTCCACAGCGCAGGTTCGATTCCCGGCCGCCGGGTGAGGGTCCCACGTGGTGCGACAGACCTCTCCTGCTGTGCCCACTGCTCCCCTCAGCAGTGTATTTCGTCAGTCTGCCTGTTCTGTTCCCCACTCTGGCTCTGGTGAATTCTCTCACCCTCCCACGCTTCTGACTGTGCCCAGTGCTTGCATAAATAAATAAAAAAATCTTAAAAAAAAAAAAAAAAAGAAAGAAAGAAAGAAAGAAAAGCTCTACACTGGAATATATTCACTTAATTAAAAAAAAAAGTAAAAAAAATGGAAAAATTTGCACCTACAAATCCAACTGTATCAACAATAAAATTAAGGTAACAATAAACAATTCAATCAAAAGACAAAGAATTATCAAACTAGCTAATAAAAAATCTAACTTTTTTAATTAAAACAGATACACTTTTTTGTTTGTTTTTAAACATCACTGTTTATTTTTTACAACATATTGGATTTCTCTCCTCAGGTGCAATCACCATAGTTTTCCCACCCTCAAGGTTCCCACAGTCCTCCACTGCTCTCCCACACCCCTTCTCTACTCTCTCACCCTCTCCTTCCCCTCCTGAGTGTGTCAGAAGCTCAGATCTCATTTGTGTTCAAGAGTAACTCTTACAGTTTTTCTTTGAATAGACATATTTCAGATGTAAAGTCACAAAAGATTTAAAATAACACTCTACTCAACAACTGAATACATATTCTTCTCAAGGGTACATGAAACATTCTGCTGGATAGATAGTTTTAAGCCCATAACACAAACCAGAGTGAATTTATAAGAATAGGTATAGTACAGGGCCTCCTCGGTGGCGCAGCAGTTGAGCTCTGGGTTGCGAAGCTGCCCGAGGCCTCTGCAGCGCCGGTTCGATCCCCGGCTGCTCCCCGGCCACCGGAGGAGGGTCCCACAGGGCGCACAGACCTCTCCTGCCGCCCACTGCTCCCCTCAGCAGTGTACTTTGGTCCTTCTGCCTGCTCTGCTCCCCGCTCTGGCTCTAGTGAATTCTCTCACCCTCCCGTGCTTCTGACTGTACCCAGTACATGTATAAACAAACAAACAAACAAACAAATAAATAAATAAAACATGCCTCTATTTAAAAAAAAAAAAAAGAATAGGTATAGTACAATGTATATAGTCTTTGACCAAATTGACTTATTAGACACTAATAGGAAGTTTCAGAAATTAAAAGCACTTTGGAAAAAAATAATATAACCCTAAATATATAATACATCTAAATGGAAATAAAAAGGAAATTATACTGAAAAAAATACTTTGAGATTAATTAAAATGAAGGCATAAATGCCAAAAAATAAGTAGCTCCTTCAGGAAAATAAAGTATATAAAGGAAAACCTACAACTGAATGCATTTATATTTAAAAAGGAAGATCTCAAATCAACAAGTAAATCTTCTACCTTATAACACTGATTACAAAAGAAAAAAACTAAACACAAAACAAGCAGAAGGAAGAAAACAGTAAGGATTACAGGAGAAATTAATAAAAGAGACTAATAAAACAACAAAGAAAAACAATGAAACTAAAAGATTCTTTGAAAAGATTTACAAAATTGAAACTTGTATTTAGACTAATTTAGTAATAGCATCTCAATAGATGGTTGTCTCAATAGATGCAGAAAAAGAAATTTGACAATAAAAAGCATTTGATTGATAATAAACAGCAAATGAGGAATACAAATAGAATTTCTTCAATCTGAAAAAATAAATCATCTATGAAAAACCCCACAAGTAATGACATAGCTAGAGCAACTATGAAAGAAATAAAAGGTATTTGGTTTGAAAGAAATAAATAAAAATTTCTTTATGCGGGCAGTATAATCATATAGAAAGAAAATTCTAATTAATCCTCAATAAAATATTACCACAAGTACGTTCAGCAAGATTACAAGATATAGAATCAAAATACACACACACACAAAACTACTGCTTCTATATACTAGAAAAGAAAATAATATGAAGTTTAAAAATAATTATCGTCTTTTAACACATCAAAATTAGTAAAATACTAGAGAATAAATTTAACAAAGAAGTTCAACACTTCTGGCACTTGATTTATGGCAAAAAGTACATAAAATATATTTGAAAAAAATTGTAAAAAACTCATATAGATGTAAACACATCCCATGTTCTTGTGTTAGAAGATTTAATATTAAGATGGCAATATTTCCCAAATTGATCTACAGATTCAACACAACAGCAAAATCTTACTATTTTATGATTTGTTTTCAGAAACTGATAAACTGATTCTAAAATCTATATGTAAACTAAGTGACCCAGCATAGACAATAAAGGAAAACGCTGTAAAAGAACAAACTTAAGAGACTAATTATGTCTCAATTTTAAAATTTATATAAAAAGTCTAAACTAGGCAAAACTATTGACAGGTTATAAAGATATTAAACACACACATATAGAGATCACTATAAGCTTATATGTAATCAGATGATACATATATAATATCTATATTATATAATATATAATCATGTGTAATACATAAAATAATATATAATCTCTAGAGATTTCAGATTGCTTAAGACTAGGGTAGGACTTAGAAGGAAAAAAACAACAGTAAAGGGTACAGGGTTCTTTTTGAGGTGATGAAATGTTCTGAAATTCACTATGGTGATTTTTCTACATATAAATCTACTGCCTTTTATACTCTACAAGGGAATATACATGAGTTGTATGTTAGTAAAATCATCAAACAAAAAAATTAAGCTCTTTTCCTCTTCCTTTTCCCTACTGTAAACCAAAAAGCTACAGGTAGGACTAAGCAAAGTAAACACCTACATGAGGGGTTGAAGGGGAGTCACAGGGACCAGTAGGGTAGCAGCGCCCTGAACTAAGTGAGGAGCATATACATACAAAAGACCAACACAGTATAAAAGGCAGAGAGGATGTCTACCCAATAAGGCTAGGCACTGGCACCAGAGAGTAAACAAGTTAAGCAAAGCATCTTTGCAAGGAGAGATGGAGCCCAAGAAGCAAATAGTCATACAGGGGAGCTTCTTATCTTGGTGTTTCAAAGATAAGCAGGATGACTAGGACAACAAAGTGGAGTGGGGTGAAAGGGAGTAAGAAAGAAGCAACTTGCTGCAGGATGTCAGATATGAGCAGGGTAGGAAGGGATCCCTAAAAGAGCTGCACAATTCCGGATGTCAGAATTGTAATCCAGTCACAAGGCATTAAAAGAAGAATGGACGGAAATGGGAATAGTCCTAGTGGAAAATTTCTCATAAGGAGGGTGTTCACTAAGAGGGCTTGCCTAACAGGACTCTAGAGGGAAGCTGAGAACAGGAAGTGGAATACAAAGTAAGGTTTGGAAAGCAGTCCTTTAGAATGTGGCTTGGCATATTGGAGACTGGAAGAAGGCATACTAATAAAAAGGCTGCCTGTCATAGATCGCTGCAGCCTGGGGAAGTTGAGGAGTACACTGACACAGGGAAGCAACCAGGCAAGGGCTGGCAGAACACAGGCAGAATAGGAAGCACATCTGCCTATGATGGCTACTCAACATGGAGTGTCACATTGTTTCCAGAGGGGAACAGAACATCAAAACAAGTCCACCAGTCGGTAGAGGAGACTGGAGGTCCAGAAGGATGGTCCAATGTGGGAAGCTGGAGTTGAGGAAGAACCCTTCCTCAGAGGGATCCATAAAGGAGTTGGAGGTGGCCAACACAGCATGCCAAAGTCAACTTCAAGTGACAAAGGATCCACGTGGGAAAAAAAAAAAAAAACAAAAAAACCTGAAAAACTGCTCTATCTAGCCAACTTCAGATACATTATAATGTAAATACAGAGAACTGGATCTTTTTTTCACATAAAGGGCATTATGAGACAACTGGCAAAAATTTAACGAGGTCTGAGAAGTAGATGGCAGTACCACATTAATGTTAATAATCATGTATAAGAATGCTCATGTTTGGAAAGAGCATTAGAATAGAACATTCTAGGGGTGATGGGAGAGCCTATAAGCTTTTACTCTCAAATTGTTCAGAAAAAAATTTTCTTAGAGTGGCGCTTGTAATTTCACTATAGCTTCATTTGCATTTTAAATCTGAAAATAAAAGAAATATTCAAGAGAAAGTGACAAATATTAAATTTAAGCAAATAAATTGAACACACAGTCGTCTCTGAAGAAAACCAAAGCCAAAATATAAAGTAAGAAAAATGTGAAATATAAAATCATGCAAAACTACCAAAAGTACACATGATTTATCTGAGCAACCTCAGAATGACTGGGACCCATCTAGAGAAACTGCTCGACTTGAAGAAAAAGGAAAAGAAAAATTCTTTGAACATGACAGCAAAAACAGCAAGTGCCTTAGAAAGGATATCAGACTGTCATCAAACTGTCAACAAAAGTACTGGAAGCCAGAAGAAAATCAGTAGCATATTTAAGATGGTACAAGAAAGAAAGGGTTGTTAGTCAAGGATTTTATAGTCAGGCAAATGACTTTCAAATCCAATTCCCAAAAATTATTATTCCCTTGAGCCCTTTCTGAGGTATCAACTATACAGTGACCTTCAGATAGTCAAAATACAGCAATATACAGAATTTGATGAACCTTACATATACTTAGAGAACTATGATAAGAGTTAAAGAGGGAATAGTATGTAATAACTTAATACATTCACAATGCAGTTAATGCCTTGCATTGATTTGCTAAGGCTATGATAATAAAATATGCCAAAACAAAGCTACTCAGAATCTGGTTGCTTAAACAACAGATTTTTTTTTTTCATAATTCTGGAGGATAAAAGCCCAAGATCAAGATATCTGTAGGGTTGGTTTCTTCTGAAATCTCTTTCTTGGCTTGTAGATGACCGTCTTCTCTTACTGCATTTCACATGGTCTCTCTGTGCATGACTATGCCCTAATTTCCTCTTCTTAAAAGAACACCAGCCATAGTGGATTAGAACCCACCCTAATGACCTCACTTGACCTCAGTTAACTTTCCAAAGATTCTTGTATGTGTAATTATGGGTTTTTCCAACCCTATCATCCTCAATGTACTTAACAAACAGGATTCTCATGTAAGAGAAAAGATTTGGATTTAACTTAGGTGAAATTAAAACACAGCAAGTCCTGAATTTGAAAGTGAAAGACCTCAAAGGATATCAAAATAATGACCAATTTCACAGTATTAAGCACCCCTAGAATCCAGACTGCGTCTTGAATACCATATTTTGCACTAACAGAAACTAGGGACTCTTGGAATAATGACTAATTTCAGGACAAAAACAAGAAAATGTTCAGGATGGTCTCAAACACTGTCATAGGAAGTAGCAAGGAAACTATCAAAGACTATAGGTTCATGGCAAATGGAATAAGGGGCCAAGAAGAAAATGACCCAATTGCCTAAAAGTGGTACAATTTGATTTTCAAAAGGTCAACATGTGTTACAGATTTAAACATCTCAAATACATTTAAATCCTTGAGTTCATAATGATACTTTAAAAATACTAATTGGAGAGTTTTGAAAAAAGAGGAATGGAATTAGATTACACTGCTTCCCTAAATGACCATTAGGTAGTATTATTAGTGTAAGTTAGTGGAGGAAAAAGCTGTTAGTATATACAAAATGTTCATTAACTGGGTAAAAAATTATAGCAAAACATGCATTTTAATTTAAGGCTAATAAGTAAAACATCTGAATATGGGTAATAAGTCTTGTTGAAGACATTGTACTTTGGGGAAGGGGGAATAGAAACTTCAGAAAAATAGAATACTTTTCTCACCATTCACTGAAATTGTGGAATTCTACATATCTATAAAGTAATATGCCTGATATTTAAAGAAATACGCATAAACAAATATTAATGAACAAGTGATATGTTTTGCAGAAGAGTCATCTTAAAACTACTTACACATTGGGGCCTCCCTGGTGGTGCAAGGGGTTAAGCACCGCACTATGAAGCAAATCACAGCCTCTGCAGCAAGAGTTGGATTCCAGGCCAGCCAGGGAGCAACCCACATGGTGAAGCAGACCTCTCCTGTCTCGCCCGCTGCTTCCCTCAGCAGTGTGTTTCAGTCAGTCTGCCTGTTCTTTTCCCTACTCTGTCTCTGGTGAATCCTCTCACCACCCGGCATCTCTGGCCTGTACCCCAGCTCTTGTATGCATAAATAAATAAATCTTAAAAAAAAAAAAAACAACTACTTACACATTGTAGTCCACTACTCAAAACATTCCTCATAATCCACAGCATTTTTTTAAAGACTTTTATTGGTGCTAGCAATTTGATTTAGGAAAAAAAAAAAAAATTGGGCTCTGCTCCTCCCAGTTCTACAGACAGCTGCCTCTTCTCCTGAAGTTTCAGTGTGATCCTCAGACGCCATAGGTCAGAGTGAACAGATTTGGCTGGACTGGGTGCCTGGTTGCCAGGGCTTCTTTAACTCTGGCAAACTGGATTCCATCAGTGACCCATTCATTGACCTCAACCACATGGTTTACATGCTCCAGTATGATTCCACCCATGGCAGTCCCCTGGAGAAGGGGAGTAGCTTAAGGAGTCCTGCCTTGTCATGTATCATCAATAAAGTACACTATACCAGGCACCCCCCAAAAAAAATCAAGACATAAACTCTTACAACGAATTACAAATAAGATTCTTAAAATCTCAACATGAGCAAAAACGGAAATATTTTTAAACTTTTAATAATATATTAAAAACAGGTGCTTGAAAAATGTCATTACCAAGAAGAGACATCTTTAGGTAAAGATAAAAAATCCTTAGGCTGTGCAAATAATACAGCTAGCTCTAGTGAGCTGGTCAGCGGGCAAAGGTTTTTCAACTCTATCTTGTGTTTATTTTCTATTGCCAAAATTTTATATTCAGGGCCTCCCTGGTGGCGCAAGGAGTTAAGCACCACACTATGAAGCAATATGCAGCCTCTGCAGCACAAGTTCGATCCCTGGCCAGCCAGCAAGCAACTCACATGGCGAGGCAGACCTCTCCTGTCTTGCCCGCTGCTCCCCTCAGCAGTGTATTTCAGTCATTCTGCCTTTTCTGTTCCTCACTCTGTCTCGTAAATCCTCCCATCTTGAGCCTGTACCCCAGCCGCTGTATGCATAAATAATCTTTAAAAAAAATAAAATAAAATTTTATATTCATTCCTTCTTGTTGGATGACTAACCTGAATGCTGGTAGAGACGGTAAACCTGTGTTTACTCTCTTCCTCCCTGTTCACTCTTGGAAAGGATGAATTCTCAGTTGGTGGAAAAGCTGCTTTTGTCTCTGCCATCTTGTAGTTAACAGTTTTCTGGGTATCTTCATCCATAATTGGAGTTGTATACACTTTCGATGTGGCTGCTGATCTTGGGTGTCATCTCCTTTACTTTCCTTATCTTTGGCAATGGGCTCTATGGTCTCTGACCCTGATATATCTTCTCTCTCACTGGTCTACCTTGCTCTCCCGCACCTTGGTCACCAGCAACTTCCATCACATCTCCCTTCACAGGAGGGCTGGGATACTATGGTCAAAAGCATGGGGCTAAAACTGTAGCCAGCAATAGGACGGGAGCTGCTGGACCTAGCTTTAAGAAGCACTCTCTTGGGGCCTCCCTACTGGTGCCGGGGTTAAAGATACAGGACTATCAAGCTGTTGCCAGCCACTGCAGTACAAGTTTGATACCCAGCTGGTCAGGGAGCTAACCAAAATGGCGCAGCAGACTTTTCCTGCCTTGCCCACTGCTGCCCTCAGCAGTGTATTTCAGTAGATCTGCCTGTTCTGCTGTCCAACTATCTCTGGAATCCTCTCACCTCCCCCGTACCTCTGGCCTGCACCCCAGTTCTTGTATGCATAAATAAATAAATAAATCTTTTAAAAAAATAAGAAGTAATCTCCAATCTCTCATTTTCCCCCAGCCTCACTATTCCAGTCACTCCACTGGTAATTACACGAAGAATCCCAGCAACTGTGGATGGCACCTATAAAAGCAATGATCTGCTGCATATTTCCTGCCTTGCACTCCACCAGGGCTTGCACCATTTGCTGTCTTTGCAGTCTTTTCTCTTTTGGTACCACCGAACTCCATAGTGTCTGTCATCTACACTGCATAGGTACTTCCCAGGGTTATTTATGGAAGTCTGGTGTACAAATATATCTACCTTAGTGTCATTCCTATTGATGAAACCATATCCAAATATCATATAAACTATTTTACTGTTTCCCAAATCTTCCATGTGATGACTTTCTGCTAATATGAAGTTACCTAGCAGTATTAAGGCAGATCAAAAAATGGTGCACTGGTGGTGAGCAAGGACAGGTGGAGTAGGCTGTCCAATCACTGTGTTTCAGCTTCCTGGTTAAGATGATGGTGACTGGGTCTCCTCTCATGCTTAATGACTCATAGATATTGGGTCCCACAGTAACTGCAGCATAGGGTTTGGTGTCTGCTCTCTTATTAACAAGCATGTACTGAATTTTAAATTATGTTTTTGAAGGCAAAGTGTCATCCTCAAGGGATATATTTAATTTTTGGAAAGGAAAAATAATTTAAAGCCATGCTTGAGGAATTAGTATGTGCCAGAAAACCATCGTTCATCAAAAAATATATTTCCATTTTAAAGTAATGAGAACTGTTTTTTGGTATCATTTAAAAACTGACCCCACAGGCAATTCCAAAAGAATTGTGACTAACTGGAATATTGATAGCATATTTTGAATATATACATATGTCTTCCAAGAGATATCGAATGAAATGAAAAATCATTTTAAAGTATGACAATTTAAAATTAAGCCCTCACTATTTTACAGAGAAAATTTATATAACCATTATTTAATATACAATTATATTACCTATTTATTTGTGTATCCATAAAATTTTATTTACAAATACATTAGACATAAACATATAACAGTGTAAAGCAAATAATCAGAAAACTGGGTGGGAAACTACAAATAAATATTTTCTCAAAAGGAAAATATGATGGAATTGGAGTAGAGAAATTTAACAAAAGAAGAGAAAATGTGTGTTAAATGTAATTGAATGGTACAAGCAAAACTGAACGACTGTATTTTCAATCATAAAACATTTAATCTTTCTCTTCAAATTCTAAAAGGAAAGTACAGTCTTCATTAAATAAAATATATTTTCCCCATTTTAACTAATTGTAAGGTTTTCTAATCAAGAAGACCCATGACCACAAAGATGTTAAATCGAATAGCCATTTTTCAGTTCTCAATTTTATCAAACTGTCAGCAGTATTGGATAGTAAATCATTTCCTCTTCCTTTAAACACTTAAGGGCACCACACTCTGCAGGTTTTTGCTCCTTACTCCCTTGCTCTCATTTTCCTTTGCTCCAAACATTAATTTTTCCAAGGATTCATCACATAGTCATACTTTGTCCCTGAATTCACTTCAATTTTACCCAGATCTAATCTTCTGGCTTTAAAACTGTCTACATCCTGCCAGCACTAAATACCTAACTCCAATCTAGACTTCCCCCCAAAACTGCACTTACCTCACTTCTCCACTTAGGTATCTAGCAGGCATCTCAAACTTAGTATGTTCAAAACTAAACTCTTGGTCTTCCTCACCAAAACACATTCCTTCCATGTCTTTCCCTATCTCAGTAAATGACAAGTTTGTCAATTAAGTTGTCCAAAGCCAGAATACATTTAGTCACCCTTGAACCCTCCCTTGCGTCTTACCACATATTCACAGTGACAGAAAATGTACTGGCTCTTCCTCCAAAATATATCCAATATCTGACATATTGAAAGTTTTATTTTAGGTATGTCTATTAAAAAATCTAACCAAGACCCCTTATTTTCCACTGTTGTCAGCCCATACAAACCACAATGTACAACTGTAATAGCCTCTTAACTAATGGCTCTATTTCCATCTTGGTACCCTATTGAACAATGTAGTCAGATGATCCTGTTAAAAGTGATTATCAGGCCAAGATGCTCATGACTCTACAAAGGTTTTCCCTCTCCTCAAGTAAAAATCAAAGTCATAACAATCACAAATAAGCCTTTTGTTGCTCTGAATTTACTTGATACTTCTCTCCCTCTCCCTCTCTTTATCTTAGTCACAGTGAAACAGTCACAGAGTTCTTCAATCTACCAAGATCCTGTTAAAGGGTTTTATCTACCAAGATCCTGTTAAAGGGTTATCTGCTTGCCCCCTGGTGCTGAAAACCCTTCCACACATAACCACATGGCTGGATTTTTGACTTCCTTAAGGTCTTTAGTGAGAAATCCCCTAATCACAATATATAAAAGAGCACTTTCTTATTTTATTTTTCCTGCTTTATTTTTCCACTAATGCATTTCATCATTTTGCAATTATGCTAGCTCATCATCTAGAACACATTTTTTTTTCTTTTTTATTGTTTTATTGTCTATCTCCTCCCTTGATAAAGTATATCTTTCTTCCCACCAATAAAGGTAAGGATTTTGGTATGGTTTGTTAATAGTTATATCTTTAGCACTTAGAAGCCCATAATAATAGTGCTAATAAACAATATTTAATAAAAATATTTACTAAGAGAATGGGTGAATCAGTGAATGCTTCTTATACTAATTTACCTTGTTTCCTTTAGGATGCATTTAGTTTCTCCTTTCTATTGAGTATATGTTGACAATATGTTTATTTTGAAAAAGAGGTCTACAGTATGTACTATAGGGAAATTAAATAATTTCATTTTGGCTATTGAAATTTAGTCAGTAATTTATACCACAGAAACTTTGTAAAATATGAAAACTTTACAACCACATAGGTCCATTTATATTACCCCATATTAAAACATTCTATTAAGAGTTGCCATACACAGTATACTTATATACATCATAAACAAAAATGAACACTGCTTTACTCAGCCATACTTATTTAAAAAATATAAGAAAAAGAATCTTTTATTTTTACTGATACACTTATCATTTCTAATATTTTTCATTCTTTCCAAATGATCCAAATTTCCTTTTTCAGCCTATAGAGTGTATCCACAGCAAGAACTGCCCAAATTTTAGTTTTTAAGACTGGAATATTTTCACTGGATGGAGAATTTGCAATTAAGAGATTTTGCTTTAGACTCTGACAACTTTGATTTGTAATGAGTAGTATGCAGTTATTCAAATCATGCTATTCCACTAATTTATGTCTGTTTTTTCTCTGCCTGCTTTCAAAATGTTCTCTTCTGCCAACCTATATTCAGTTCATTTATTTTTCTATCATATCCATCTGCTAATAAGTCCAAACAGTGTAAATTTTGGTTCAAATATATTTTTCAGTTCTAAAATTTCCATTTGATTTTTGTATGTGTCCATAGCTGACAATTCTCACCTCTTAATTTATTATAAGCAGCTGCCAGTTGGAGTTCCTGTGCATGGCAGCCACCCCATTAGGCAGCTGGCCTTCCACCCACCCGTGTATGCCTGGAGGTGAGTGGATTGGTAGCAGCCTGCCTGAACCTTTGCACCATCATTCAGGTAACTAGTTCTTCTGCCTCTATACTGCTAGTTCTCCCTCTACCTTGTTATTGAGAATAAGGCAGCTTTTATCGTCTTTGCTGTAGGAAGGAAGTGAGGGAGGAAGGGAGAGAGGGAAAGGAAAAAGAGAGCACATGTGCTTTGTTCCCTCTCAAAGGCTCACAAATGACCAGTCAGTTCTACCACCTTCCCAGCAGCCCGCTGGTTCAGGACATCAGGGGCAGAGATCAAAACAACCACACTTGCCCACTGGTCTCACATGGCGTGTATGAAAATCAGGGGATGGCGTTTGGCCCCTCATAGCACTGGGTCACTCCAACAATTTATATACAAATGAAAAATACACTGGTACCCATGGATTTATAGGAAACATTCATTTGCCCACTGACTAAACATTAAAATGTTAAAAAAAAAAAAAACTTATTCATGCAATATCGAAAATGTAGAGGTATTTTCTTTTAAAAGTTCTAAGTTGATATAGTTACTCTATTATGTATATTTGGGTGATAGGAATACATTCTGTATTACATGAGTGCATTCATATAGATTAAAGTGACACGATTACTACTCATTTTCATTGCTTTTATAAAAGAATGTGGTAAAAGTCACATGAGAAATTACTAAGATTGCAAATGGCTCAGGACAATGTTTGCTCCTTTCTAAATGGGAAAATTATGTAATTGCTTATATTTAGCATTTTCTTCCTTTTTGTTGCCAGGAAGTTACAATTAATTCTGAAATTTCACTATGGCACTCCGGTTAGGCTTATGGTTTGTATATTTGTATTTTTTTTATTTTATTGTTTTGCAACTCTCCTTAATATAATTCTGTGTGTGTTTAAGGAAAACCACTTCAAATATTTAATGGATCTAGGTAAAGAAGTAGGAAAAGAAGGCAGATTACATATTAATCAAAATATATGAACTGCAGAAACATTCTCATAAAGCCAACATATGGTAGAATTAATACTCAAACCCAACAAAAGGACCCATAAAGAAAAGTGAATGTACCGGCACAAATTCATTTATAGGGATAGTAAACAAATGAAATGATATGGATGAAAGATGGTAGCGTGTGTTGTCACCTTGATATAAAAACAATGCACTTATGGCATTATTATTATGATTATTGAAATCACTGGAAGCAGAAACATATTTTAATAAGTGTAAATTCAAACTGTAACTTATATATCCAAAGTAGAACATAAAAAGAATGAAATATTTATGCAAAATTACAAAGACAAAAGAAAGAATATTTTTAATGTTTAGTCCTCCCCCACAACACAATTCTCATACTGATTAAACACTGAGATTTTTTAAATTCAGCACTTTTATACAAGATTACTTCTTCAGAATTATAAATACTTTGACTTATACCATCAAAGTCTCTTTAAGCTCCAGTTTGCAATGTCATAATTGCCAATGTGATTTAAATAAAGCTCTTAAATATTTCCCTAACCAAGTGTATTGGGCATCAAAAACTAATTCATATATTTGAACGCAGTATGTTGCCTAAATAATTCTTTGTTTTTAAAGTTAAAAAACAGGAAGAATATGATAAATTATCTTTAAAAAATGTTTTTTCAAAATTGAGATACTTCTTCACATAGTATAATGAATAAGCTAATGTGACATTAAGTTAAAAATTAGTAATTTCAGCCATGGTTACATTTATACCAATTTCCTTCTAATTCTTTATTCTCCCCAATCTCTAATTTGAACAGTAAGTCATTTCATTTTTTTTCATTATTTATAGAGTTCAAATTTTGAGATTCCTAATACCACATTAAGTCATATAGACATAAAATTTATTATTTGAGAATTATGTTAACAAAACCATGCCTTCAACATCAGAAAACACTCTAAAATAATTTAAAAGTTCATGATAGGGAAATGTTTAAAGAAAGAAAAAAAAAACCTATAAAACATAAAATAACACTAAGTTCCAAGAAAATAGAGATGATTTTTAAACCACTTTGAAAAACAAACTATCATATCACTTTTCACATATGAAACATTCCATAGAACTTATAATAAGACAGTCATTACTACCTTATATCCAGGTCCTAGCTGATGAATTGCAAATATCTGCGCAGGGTTGAGTGCTTCACTAAATACATACACGGCACCAAGTTGACCACAAAAAACCCTATTTGCATCGGCAGTTTCTGAAGATCCAAGAAAGCACTTGTCATAGCTCTATTTTTGAAAAAATAAAATCAAAATTATTTTGTAATGACAAAATATTTCAGGATAAGTGCCTTCACTTGTCATGCATACCTTATAACAACTGAAGAAAGTATCAATTATGGCTTTATGCAATATTTATATAATAAAATGCAGTTAAAAATTTTTAAGAAAATATAATTGGTTAAATATTTTATATTTATGGGTAAGCAAATAATAACCATCCATTCAATATTCACTTGACCACTTTCCAAATTTTATAGTTGAAAGCAAAAGGGCTTATAATTATTTACACACTCTATTTTAAAACTTTTAAAACTCTACATATAGTTTTAAATATATACATATATACATATATGTTTGAAGAGAGAATGAGATTCATCTGAATCAAGAGAATGACTATTCAAATTTTAGCTATTCCAAAAAACTTTTACAAAGAGCCTAATTTTTTACAATGCTACTTGATTTTTCTACTATGGATATATTCCTCTATTTCTCCACATAGATTCAAGTTCACAAAGAAAATTACTTCCTTCTCTTTTGAACAGGTATTATGCAAAACCAAATAAACAACAGTCACCACAGTCTTCAATCCAAAACAGCACTCTTCTTCTGGGTAGTTCAGTACCTAAGTGCCACTCATAATAAGATCCATCCTGCCTCTGCTCCCTATTATGTAATACTTAGCCCTGCCCATCATCATGACCAGAGAAAGCAGATATTGATCAGTTTCCCTCACTCAGTCTTACAAATTAGTATTGACAAGCAAGATGAATGAAAAGCAATATATGTTTGGAATTCCGCTGGTCCCTCACAATAACAAAAAAAAAAAAAAAAACTGCAAATGAGGTACAAATCACAAACACCTCACTGAATATCCAACCCTTAATTAAAGTATAAGAACTTAATATTTGGCTGCAATAATGTATATGTGTAGATGTACTGTCCTACTCTCTCTATTTCTTGGAACTCTATTGCAAATAATTTTAAAAAAATCCAAGTCTTTTCTCACTTTTTTTTTTTTTTTAATGTAGCTATAGAATTAAAACAGTCAAGAAGCCCACGGGTATTTCTTCTACTCTATAATAAAAGACTGTCCCCTCTGGAGGTTACCTATGAAGGAAAATTCCATCTGTTATAATTCTGACAAAATCACTCTTATAAATATTATTGACAATGGCTTCATTATGAGTTCTAGGACAGTTGTCTCTAACAGACTAGACTAGAAAAATCAAAAGAAAGAAATTATAAATCCTGAGGTTTTAACTCCAGTTATCCTTTATCCAGAATCCAACTGTACTAACTCCTTCACTGCTAACATCTTTGTTGAAACTGTTACAATGGCATAAGTCATTTAAATGATCCACCTGCTTCTACTGTCATTATTTTACCTTCAGAATATGTTAAATACTGCAGCCTGATTGACGTTTTAAAAACATGATCCAACATCACATCACAAGCCTGCTCAAAACCTTCTAAAAACTTATATGCAGGGTAAAATGGGAACATCTTAGCCATGTTTTCACATGAGGCCCCACAAGATTTGACCCTCTGTTATCCATCTAACCTCATCTGTTAACATCTGTCCCTTCAATCCTCTGCTCCAAACAAAATGGCTGCTTTGTAGTTCAATGAACTTTACAGTTCTACTTCAGTCAGTGCACTCACTGTTAGCACTGACTTGGACATGACCCCGAAATAACCACATAACTTGCTCCCTCAACTCTTCTCACTAACATCTCTGAAATATTTGATTTCTCTCTTCCCTAAATTTACACTTCTAAACCTGTTCCCACTTGATTTTCCTCTAGAGAAGTTATCACCATTCCTCTAAAAAATAAGAATAGTCACATGTTATATGTATTCATTCTATTTAAGGTCTTTCTTTCACATCCAAATAAGGGACCAGGCATTTTTTCTAATGCTTAAGGTTAAGGAAAGAGGGCCTCACTGGTGGTGCAAGGGGTTAAGATGCAACCTATGAAGCAATCCATAGCCACTGCAGCACGACTTTGATCCCCAGCCAGGGAGCAACCCACATGGGGTAGCAGACCTCTCCTGACTCACACGCTGCTCCTCTCAGCAGTGTATTTCATTCAGTCTGCCTGTTCTGCTCCCTACTCTGTCTCTGGTGAATTCTCTCACCCCCCACACCTCTGGCCTGTACCCCAGTTCCTGTATGCATAAATAAATAAATCTTTAAAAAAAAGATTAAGGAAAGAATAGAATAATGCACTAATACTTTTGAATGAATACTTAATAATTTGGCCTAGTAATTTTCTTTTTTGTAGTACTAATCATGTCTTTTAACAGTTTTTATTACACTAAATTTAAGACAATTCAGTCATCCTAAAGAAAACTTATCAAAACATTATTTCCACCTATTTTATCACTCATGTAATAAACAGTGATAGATCATATGCCCAAATACATTAAAGCAGAGTTTTTTTTTTAAAAAAACTTACATCATTTGTGTTAACATGCCAAGCCATATCACCATAGGATACCAGCTGTCCATTAACATAACACCGAATTTCGCTGTTCCTCCATCGATTGTAAATATGGACAATGCTTATCATATACCACTTAAATAAAAAATATGTCAATATTTAGTAATTATTATCTAAAAAGCAATCAAAATGTTAGTAACACACCACCAAAAAGTGCTTGAAGGGATATTAATGGTAATTCACTAGCATTTCCTCAAGTTTCCTTTCTTATTTTGCAAAAAAAAGAGATTTATAAAGAATCAATATGTGATACAGTCAAAGTTTAAACCCCTTGAATCCTGGACAGATATTGTTTCCACTGTAACAATATCCACTTATTGAAGAACTACAATTATATTTGCGTCCCTTCATTTAATAACATTTACCCTGTGCCAGGCACTGTAAATACCCAGGATTGACAAATAGAACAAAGGTCCAGTTCTCCTAGAATTTATGGTATTGTGAAAGGACATAATTATGTAAGTAAATGAAAATAGAGTTATAAATAATGATGATTAATTACTCTGGGGAAACAAGAACACTACAAACTGAAAAAGAGTAACCTTGAGTTTTCCTTTGGATTGCATGATCAGAAAAGGAATACCATCCTATTTAGATGGCTTCAATTCCACTGTCTGGATTTATTAAATTCAGTACTAATTATATAGCTTTAATTTAATATCATGTAAAAATTCATTAAGATTTGAGGAATGGGCTTATAATAGTTTTTCCTTTAATTGCTGCTAGTGTCAACAAGAAGTATTTTAAACATCAATTTCAATATGACATGGTTAATAGTTATGCAACAATTTGTGGATCCACCCTTAGTCTATCCAGAGTTGAAAATCTAAAGCAGAAAATATGGAAGTATTTTTTCTAAAATAAAGAAAAATACAAATGATTTAAGGGGGAGGGGAAATAGACTATTTTCTAAAAAAAAAAAAAATACATATATATATAATACAAACTTTTTCCCTGATTACTTATAAGCATTATTCAATCATTTCATAGACATTTTGAGAAATATAAAGGTATAATAATTCTCAACCACTAAAATCCTAAAAATTTCAATATACTGAAATACTATGTACAAAATTTAATTTCATTCATTTTGATTTAGAGAATAATACCGCATAACTCATGAAACAGAATGACACAAAAAACAAAGTTCTCAATTAAAAAATAAGGTCAGGTCAAATCATTTAACTCCTAAAACACTTGTCTTTTTCAAAGTTGTTTCATTATAAGTAATCCTTAATTCTCATTTATTATAAGCAATTTTTAATTGATAAAAGCAAAATAAAAGCTCTAATTAAAATCAGGAGAAAAGGCTTACAGTTAATCATTTATTAACTCATATTTCTAAATGTTACCAAATTATCAAGAAACCAAAAGAAATGAACTTCAAATAATTTTAAGGAAAATTTTATAGAAGTTTCCATACGTAAGAATTAAAATTTATCTATATTACCTTCATTGAGTTTGAAATTTCTCACCCAGAATGCCATGAAGGTATCATAGAAGATAAAAATCCTAATTTATATTTTGGAGTAAAATTTTTAGAATTTTAAATTTTAAAAAAGACTAGGCATAAATGTCTATAAATACAAAAGGATTCTCTACACCAAAACAGTTTCAAATAATATCAGATTTATACTTGTTTTCTCATCTAATACAGAAAAGTGGAAAATGGAAAACCACTAAAATATAGACATAGAAGTAATAACTAACTGAGGATAGAGAGGAAAGGTAAGACAAATGATGAGAAAGAATAACAGAAAAGAATTCACTGAAAGAGTAAAATTAAACTTAAGACTAAGCTTGAAGAATGAATAGGAATCATTCCATGAACAAGGGGGTAAGAACATTACAAATGGAGTAATCTTACTATGGCTTGATACTTAGCTAAGCACAGAGGCTTGATAAAACTTTTATCAGTGTCTAGGTTTAGTAAAACAGCAGAGACCAGACTGTAAAGAGATCTGTAGGACACCTTTAGTAATCAAGCTTTGTTTTTGTGCATAGTGTTGTACCACTGAAGAATTTTGAGCAAAAAGTGAAATGACTAGTTCTATACTTTAGGAAAAAAGGAACACTCTTACACTGTTGGTAGGAATGCAAACTGGTCCAAACACTATGAAAAGCTGTGTACAGGTTCCTCAAATTACTAAAAATGGATTTATCATATGACCCAGTGATTCCACTCCTAGGAATCTACCCAAAGGACACAAAAAACATTAACTGGAAAGGAAAACTGCACTCCATGTTTATTGTAGCACTATTTACAACAGCTAGGATATGGAAACAACCTAAATGCCCCAAAGTAGATGAATGGACCAAGAAGATGTGGTATATATACACAATGGAATACTACTCAGGAATCAAAACATGGATGGAGCTAGAAGGAATTATGCTCAGTGAAATAAGTCAAAGGAAAAAAAAGAAAAATATCAAATGGTTTAACTTATAGAAAAAACACAGGGAAACCAAATAAAAGGTCAGAAAAACCCCACAAAACTTGCAGACAAACTATAGATCTGAAACATACAGCAAGGGGAAGGGAGGGAGCAGGGCAAAACAGGGGAGAGACAAGCACAAAGGACTATGATGATAGTTCACAGGTGATGTGGTGGTGGAAGATTAACAGGGACTACAGCTGAAAGGAGAAATCAAATACTCTATAAAAATGAACAACAATGTAAGAAAATAAAAAAAGTTTAACCAATTAAAAAGTGGGGGGGTAAATTTCTCCTAAGAAAGCAGCACAATGATAAGAGAAAAAACACAAATGAAAAGTTGTTACATACAAATCTGGAGATTTGACTCATAAAAAGAGTTAATTATATGTAAATTCTTAGCATGTAAAATATATACCTATTCAAGTATCCAAGATAAAGAGTGAGCAATACGAAGAATTTAAGCAGCAAATTTTTTTAAAGAATATATATACACACACACATAATGTCCAGGAGATAGAAAGTCTATGAAATAGAAGTGCAGAAGTTGAAAGTTGAACTGATATAAATATCAAATAGATGATGAAGAAAAGCTGACTAGTTTCCAACTACTATGAAGATAGGTGACCTTTTAATTAAAACAAAAGGGTTTTAAAAAATTAGTGTATATGGGATTGGAGATAGTAAACTCAACATTTCTTATTCTGTTGAGGTGCCAGAAATCAATCAAGCGATAGTATCTCATGGGTAGATGAGAACAGAGCTCTGGAAATGAGAACAAGAGTTGATATTGATTATGAAACTGAATAAAAATTCCTGAACAAAATATAAGCTACACAACAGTAAAGATATTGCCTCTTTTGTCACTGTATTAACATCTTCAATGCCTAGAAGAATGTCAGGTTCACAGCAAATACTTTAGTAAGTATTTATAAGAGAATGAGAGAAACTGAAGTCAAGAGCCTCATTTCATACAAAACCAAAGCAGAAAGAAAAAGCAGACAGGAAGAAAAAAGCATTAAGTCATAGAAAAACAGTAAGAGTGAATATAGGGTCTTAAGACAGTGGGAATGGTAAATTATGTTGTTCTCCATAGCAATATTTATTTATACATACCTTGCGTGGTTGAAAATCATATTTCACACAGTGCTGAAAACCTTTTCCTTTGGATTTCAGTGATGTAACTATTAGACAGTTGCCAACAAAATGAGCAGAATAACCAACTCCTTTGCTAGTACGAAAACTGTAAAGAAAGCTGACTTTAGTATAATATCCTCTGATAGAAAGAACTATATATCTAAAGCTCATTATTACATGGTATTATGAAACATTATCATAAAAATAAAATGTGTTCCTTTGGAGTAGAAAGGGTATTACATGTATCCAGTAAAGACTAAAACCTAAAGGTTTAGAATAAAATGTAAGCAATTTAAATCGGGAAAACAGAATACTATAGAGTCTTCTAATGCTTCAATTTAAAATAACACAAATACACAAAACAAATGAATGGCAAATAAAAGCCAATCCTAGTGAATTTCACTTAAGAACTATCTGTAATTAGCAAATAGAGAACTTATAGTGTTCATATTTTCAAAAGCAAGTTATATCCTAATTGTCTTTGAAAATAACTTACCAACTTAAAAAAAATCAAAACCAAGTTCAATAAATAATGTACTTAAACAAGCAAAGCAGTATATTTTTAGCTAAAAAAGTTAAAAAAAAAAAGTGACTATAAAATATAGCAATTTTCGTCTAGAGGAGCACTCCTCCTCCTAAATGTGAATTCAGTCACAGTAATTTTAAAAACTGCAAAAGCTAAATGTATGATCTCCAAAACTAACATTCTGAAATATTTATATTTGGAAGTTTGAATCTTTGGGTAAAATTTCCTTTCATTATTATCCATATATATTCCTGTGTAACATAGCATACAAGCTATTAGTAACTCACGTTTTCCTGAACTTATATTCCAATCACTGTACAAAAAGCACTTTAAGTATTTTCTGATTAAATATCTCATATGTGATATATAGTATTACCTTAATATTAAAGTTGAAGATACCAAAACATAAGATAAATAGTAAGTAGAGAATAGAGGACTTAAACTTGGGCAGTCTTATTTCAGAGTGTGGCAAGTATTAAATGAGTTACTACATGCAAATACTTGCAATGCCTAGTACAACAGACCCTTGAAAAACGTGAGGATTAGGGATGCTGACTTCCATGCAGTTGAAAATATGTGTACAACATTTGACGTCCCCCCAAAAAACTGAACTATTAATAACATAACACATATTTTGCATGGCATATGTACTATATGCTTTATTTTCACAATAACAATACAGACGATGTTTCTTAAAAAAGGGAAAATTCACATATAGCATTTTGCTTCATACTATAAGCTTATTGCAATTTCTAAGAAAATTCACCTATAAGTAGAACTGCACAGTTCAAACCTGTCATTCTAATGTGAACTTTATACAGTAAGGCAGCCAATGAAAGTTTGATATTCCTATTTCTGTTCATTATTGCTAAACTGAAATTACCAAGTTCTCAGTCCTTACTGATGAACCCATTATTATGTTGTTCAACCCATCTATCAGTTATCTACCAAATAACTTATCTGATTAATATTTCCTATATGGCATTAATATTTTTGAAGAATATTGTGTAATATAGAACAAAGTAAGTAAAAATTCAAACTGAATGAAATCTGGTAGGAATTTGGCTCTTTTCTCTCTTTGCCCAGGGATCACCATCTCCACTAAGAACCTCACAACTGATCTCTATTGAAGCAGACTTTGAAGAGAAGGTCTGGAATGCTAAACTTTTAAACTGTAATTGAAGAAAAAATTAAAACAATGAGGCAGGTTTACATAGAATCAAGAGCAAAAAATAGACTTGTATTTGACTTTATTCTGCCCTTATAGTTTCAAGGTATACATTTCTATTTATATGTTGCCTTGACACTATGTTACATTAACAAAAGTAAAATACTAAAGACAATTTTCATACAAAATTAAATATTTTACTTACCAATAAAGATAAGGTTTATCCTTATCAACATTAATGTTATTTAATGGATCCATTCGAAACCAAGTGTTTAAGGTGAAGCCATTCTGATAAGGCCACTTTGCAATGGGAGGCAATGCAATTGCCTATAAGGCAATGAAAAAATAATACCAAAGTATCAGTTAAAGAAAACATTACAGTAACCAAGACCAAGCATGGCTCTTACAAATTAAAAAATAATCAAAATATAAATACTTTGGAAAATCATGGACAAATATAAAAAATAAAAACTATTATCTATTAAAATAATTAAATATTAAAATAACCCACTCATATTATTTGACTATAGAATAACTTAGTATTTCAAATGCTCAGTGAATAATTTCATTGTTATGTTGTTACATATTAGGTTCTACACTGTACACTAAGAAGTCCTCCACCAGGGTCACCAAATGTACAATCCCTTTACATATGCCGCAGAATTTTTACTTTTCTATTACCTCTGTTAAGTTTACAGAAATATTTCATCGGATTAAAGGAAGTCAAATTTTTACATCCAAAAACAACTGTGCTAATGAATGTTAATGGACTCGATATTAAGGAAATACAAATATGAAGGAAATATAAATATGAAGAAAATATAAATATAAATAACGTTCATAATACTAAAATAAAAGAAGGGGAAGCATGAGATTTATTATTCAAAAATTAACCACTGAAATTTATTACCAAAAGAGAATCAAATTCACAAGTACTAAAGGAAAAATACAGCGCTCAGTTAAAACTGTCATCCAAAAAAATCTAGTTACTCTAAGGAAATACTGAGAAAGTGGTTGATTACTTGACCTGATGTCAAGAAACATGAGTGGACAGATCTTCCTAGCAGATATCCAAAGTCCTTCACATAAAAGATAATTATCCATTATGATTTTACAATTGATCTGTTCCCTCAAATAATTCATCACATTGCTTATAATGACCTTCTCAAATATATAACTTCCATATTAAAAATCCTCTGTATAAAAAATTAAGTTTCAATTTCTCCAGATTATACACACACTATGGCTCCAACAAACTCTTTCAAAATTATTCTCTTCTACTACCATATCTGACAATTCAAAGTGTACATCTCCATATACCAGCTGTTCTACCTGCTCTGTCATGCTCCCAATTATCTTTTTTTTTAAGATTTATTTATTTTTATACAAGAGCTGGGATACAGGCCAGAGGCACAGGAGGGTGAGAGGATCCACAAGAGACAGAGCAGGGAGCAGAACAGGCAGATGACAGAAATACACTGCTGAGGGGAGCAGTGGGCATGACAGGAGAGGTCTGCTACGACATGTGGGACCCTCGCTGGCAAGGCAGGATCGAACCGGTGCTGCAGAGGCTGCGGACAGCTACACAGTGCGACGCTCAACCCACCGCGCCACCAGGGAGACCCCCAATTCTCTCAATACCAGGCTACCTTGGTCATCTTCTGTGAAGCTTCTGTGGACTTACTAGTTTAGTTTTTCTTTTCATTGTTTTCCCATAGCACTCAGTACCTAAATCTACAGTAATTTATCATAACAAGTTATTTTTACATCTGCCTACTCATTAGAGTTCCTGAAGAGTCAGGAAAGAAATTTGTACCACCAACATTGTGACTTAAGACATAGAAAACATTCAGTATATGGCTAATGAAAAAATATCTCAAAGCAAGAATTTATAAGTGGTTGCTACAAAAATAGAAACAAGACAGAAAAATACATTCACATACAATCTCAAATGAAAATTCAAAACCTAAAAATGTGCCATAAGATGTCCTTTCAGATTTAATGTTTAAGCAAGTAGTTCAGGCAGTTTCCATGTCAAAATAGCTTTTCCTAACTTTAAAAAGGGAATTATATTATTTTGTTTTGTTTACTATAAAAATGCAATTCTTGGGCCTCCCTGGTGGCACAAGGGGTTAAGCACCACACTATGACTCAATACGCAGCCTCTGCAGCACGAGTTCAATCCCCGGCCCACTAGAGAGAAACCCACATGGTGCGGCAGACCTCTCTTGTCTAGCCCCTGCTCCCAGTGTATATCAGTTAGTCTGCCTTTTCTTTTCCCCACTCTGTCTCTGGTGAATCATCTCACCGCCCCCCCCCCACACATCTCTGGCCTGTACCCCAGCTCTTGTATGCATAAATAAATAAATCTTTTTTAAAAAATGCAGTTCTTGCCAAGTTTATCATTGGTTAATAGTTTCAAAAGTCTCACTAAGCCAGATTTAATTTGATGTAGCTGCTTTAAAATAGCAAGATAAAGAGGAGAAATATTTATTGAGGCTATTGAGTAGCAAAATGACTCTATAAAATTATCTAACTAGTTTAACAAATATGTTAATTTGTTATTAACACCTGTGAAGCAAATCGGTACAGGCTTAGATTCATGGTTTTCAAACTTTTGACAAAATTCACAGGCACAAGTGTACTTTCACGTCAACAACAGGGCTCATTAAGTACCACCACTGGTATGCAGCCTGTAGCTGCCCTTTCCCCTCATTTGTAATTATCCTCAATGTGGAACTGAGAGAGTCTAAACCACATGTATTGTAAATACCAGGGAACCAAAATACAGTAAAAGAAAGAAAATCTCACCTTGAATGATAATGGAATAATAACAGTCTTTGGTCTTACTGAACTGGTATTCAACACCTAAGAAGTTCTAGAAAAGCATTTTCCTTTGATTCATTTTGTGAACTTCCAATAATCCATGAATAAATACGGAACATTATTACAGGCAATCCCTTCAACAAGCTATTTACCTTTACTCAAGAACATTCTTTTAAATTTAATGTGTAACAGCTTGAACAAGTGCTTTAGAGACCTAAGGGCCCCCACTTCTAGAGGGTAGTACTCAACTTCTTGTTCCTATTTACATATGAAAGAAAATCTACTCTGTAATCTACACTGCACTCCTAGCCCTTTTCAACACTTTTTAACTAACACATATATCATCCCTGAATCAATGCACAAAAGCTAACTTGCTACAGTACTACTTGATGTGGTACCCAGACCCATTTGCTTCCAATATTTGTGCCTGCTTTGATAAAATCTATTTTCCTATAGTTTTTATTTCCTTCTAATCCCATTGGGTTAATACATGTCCAATGGAATACCTCTGTGACTTTAGATTTAAAGTGCTTTAATACATTCTTCATATTTCTTCATACAATATTTTGGTACCTGGATTTGGATGTCCCTCACTCTGTCAATTGAGTCCATAGGACTCCAAATCCTATATTCCTCACTGGTTCCTAGTCTAGCTAGCTCCAAAAGCTGCTTTGTTCTATCATAATATAAGACAAAAGTGAATCTGATGTTCAGATGGGGTGCTTTCAGTAAACTATTTTGGTGAGTAGAAAAGTGCACTATTTCCTAAATTAAGCAGACTCATGAACTAGGTCACAATGTAATGGTAGGAATTTTAAAAACAGCTCCTTGCTAAATTTTTTAGCAGTTCAATAGGAGAAGTAACGTGCCTGGGAATAAGTCGGTATACTGTTAAATAAAATATTGCATTTATGATGACACTGATTTTGATTAAGATTGTGAATCTGTTTTATGATCCTGCACAGTACTACATTGTTGAATTTCAGTTTCCTCAACTTATGTAATAATGATAATTCATTAATCTTACATAGCTTGTATAACTTGAATGAAATAATAGCTGTACAAGTTCCAGATCTTTCCTGGAGCTCCCTCCTGTATATAGAAATATGTGTGTGTGTGTGTGTGTGTATAGGTATTGGCACATAATACTAATTTTAATTTTTGAGGTAACACTGAATTACAACAGTGTTTATGATTTAGAGGTATAGGATTTCCCCAATTACCCTTAATAAAAATGAGTGATGCAGAGAGACGATGAGGAAAAGGAAAGTAGACAGGTATAAGTCCATCAATAGCCATTGAACAAAAAACAACTCAAACATATACTCCTAAGGAGATATCAATAAAATTGTGTGTGTGTAAAATGAATTACATATTGAACAGAAAGGTTCACAGATTTCAAGCATTTATTGGTCAAACTTACAAACAGGGTGAGTTGCAACCAACACAATTAAAGCAATTTCACTCTATTTTAGCTGAACATTGTTAATTCCATAAATACATCTGCAACTTCCTTATTTTTCTGTCAAAATGTTTTGTTCCTCTTTTCACCTCTTAGACTGAGATTTGACAGATGTCAGAACAATGGCAGTTTTACAGAATGTATGAAAAGATCTGTATGGAAACAAAACTACATTTACGAGTACCTCTACCCACTTAGGGACAGTGAAAAGGGTTTTCTTTGTTAAATACCACATCATACACTTTATATGTGTTTTACTCTAACAACCTGATATGTAAAAAATGATTAACTTCCAAATGGAAAGTGACTTCTACCTTGTAGGGTAAGTGAAAAAGTATCAGGCTTTTCTGCCCTCCTGCCATTAGGATTGATTATAGATCCTTGCGGTCCTGAATGCATGCCTGATGGCGGGCACCTGGAGTAGGGTGTGGGCATGAGTAAGTGGGTACACCTGTGCTAAGAGATTGGGCTTATAAGGGTGGTGTCACGGGGACGCCAGTAAGACCAGAGGGCAGAAGCAGAGAGAACGAGAGCAAAAGAGAGGCAGGAGCAGAGACCACCAGAGAATGCCAGAGAGGCCAGAAAGAGTATAGACTTTTACACCCCTGCCTGCCCTGTACCCAGTAAAATCCTAATAAAAGCCTGAAAAGCCACCGAGGGCTCCAGGACTCTCTTCTCCTTACCCTGTCTGCTCGGATCATAGAAAACCTGCTCTGGCCCTTCCTACCCCTACATACCTTCACTATTTTTGTTTCACAACTGATGGAAATGGTTAAAGAAAAAAGATTAATGACAATATATTAAGGGAAAATATAACATTAGAGGAATGGCTAAATGAAATGGGAGCTTGCAAGCACTAATAATAACCAACGAGCAACACAAATTTATGTTTGACATAAGTAGATTTAAATGGCATATTATTTCATTACAGATTCACAATAACCCTATTCTAAGATAAAGTATTAATATTTTATATGAAAGTAAGTCCAGAAGCATTAAGGTACTAGTTCTCCACATTGAGCTAGAGGATCCAGAAATCAAAACCAGTTCTTCTAGTCAAAAATTAAACATATTATCTACAATGCTACCATGTAGGTTACAATGGTGAAATCAAGCAGACTGAAAAACTAGTTTTCTTAAAAGAATAACAAAATGAATAAATTGATTAGGGAAAAAATCCAGTATCAAGCATGAAAGAGGAGGCATATTATTCATATTAGGATAGCAAGGGTAAATGATAAACTACTTTATGCCAATAAATTCAACAACTTAGATTAACTGGTAAAATTACCTGAAAGACACAAGCTATCAAACCTCACTCAAAGTCAAACAGAAAAACTCACTATAAATCTGTTATATAAATTAAGTTTGTAATTTAAAACCTCCCCACAAACAAAACCCAAAGTCCTAGATGACTTAAATAGTGAATTTTAGCACATATTAAGAATAAGTAATGCCAATTCCACACAAACTCTCCAACAGACAAAAAGGGATTCTTCTCAACTCATTTTATGATGAATTACATTACCACCAAAACAAAGTGAAAGATATTACAAGAAAAATGCATACCCAATTACTTGAAAATAATTGGAAAATTTCTTTGCAAGGTGTTAGCATACCAAATCCAGCATTACATGAAAATGTTAATAAAAATGATCAAGAAATGCAAATGTTGACTAAACAAGCAATTGTAATTCACTACATTAAAGATAAAGAAAAACATCATGATCATTTCAATAAAATCAGACAAAGCATTTGACAAAATTCAACACTGATATCAATATTTTAATGACTAAAAAAGTAAATAGGAATAGAAAATTCCTCAATTTTATAGAGAGTATGTCTGAAATTCTAATGCTAAATGCATACTAAATGGTGAAATACTGTTTTTCCTAAGACTTAGAAAAAGTCAATAATATTACTGTTACACAACATTGCACTGGAGATCCAAGCTAGAGCAATATGGTAATAGTATGATATAAAAAGGTAAACTGACTATAAGTAAGACATTATAATATAGCTTTTATTTATAAAATTATTATCTCTGCAAATAATGCTATGACATCACTAAAAAACTGCTAGGACTAGTAAATAAGTACTTTATCAAGATTTATTCAAGGGACACAGGGATGGTTCAACATGCGAAAATCAATTAATGTAATTCAACACATCAACAGAAAGAAAAATAAAAACCATATGATCTTATCAATAGATGCTGAGAAAGCATCTGACAAAGTTCAACATCCGTTTATGATGAAGGCCCTCAAAATCCTCGGGATAGAAGGAACATACCTTAATATAATAAAAGCCATATATGGCAAGCCTACAGCTAATATTATCCTCAACGGTGAAAACCTGAAAGACTTTCCCTTAAGCTCTGGAACAAGGCAGGATTGCCCACTCTCACCACTGCTTTTCAATATAATACTGGAAGTCCTAGCCAGAGCAATAAGACAAGAGAAGAAAGACATACAAGGAATCCAAATAGGGAAAGAAAAAGTAAAACTATCAATATTTGCAGACACTATGATAATAAACAGAGAATCCTAAAAACTCCACAGAAGAACTAATCAAATTTATAGACCAGTTTAGTAAAGTAGCAGGATACAATATCAACACACACAAATTAGTAGCCTTCCTATATGCAAACAATCAATCTGAAGAAGAAGAAATTAAGAAAACCATCCCTTTTATAATTGAAACCAAAAAAATCAAATACTTGGGAATAAACTAACAAAAGAGGTGAAGGAAACTAAGTCACTGTTAAAATAAATACAAAGAAATACAAAGAAAACTATAAGACACTGTTAAAATAAACAGAAGACACAAAGAAATGGAAAGACATCCCTTGCTCATGGACTGGAAGAATTAACATCATCAAAATGACCATCCTACTGAAAACAATTTACAGATTCAATGCTATTCCGATAAAAATTTCAATGACATTCTTCAAAGAAATAGAACAAATACTGATGAAATTCACATGGAGCCACAAAAACCTCAAATAGCTAAAGCTCTCTTGATAAAAAGGAGAATGGAGGTATCACACTGATTTCAAACTATACTACAAAACCATAATAATTAAAATGGTATGGCACTGGAACAAAAAAAAGACACATGGACTTATGGAATAGTATAGAATACAAAACCCAAAAATAAACCCACATATTTATGGACAACTAATCTTTGACAAAGGAGCAAGGAATATGCAATAGAACAAGGACAGTTCATTCAATAAATGATGCTGGGAAAATTGGACTGCTACTTGCAAAAGAATGAAGCTAGACTTCTACCTCACACCATGCACAAAAACAACTCAAAATGGATAAAAGACCTGAATGTAAGACCTGAAATCATAAAATGTATAGAAGAAAATATAGGCAAAACACTACACAACATATGTCTCAGTAACATCTTTAAAGACACATCCCCCAAAGCAAAGAAGGTGAAGGAAAAGATAAACAACTAGGAGTACATCAAACTAAAAGGCTTCTGTACAGCAAAAGAGACACTAACCAAAATAAAGAGACACCCGACTGACTGGGAGAAAATTTTTGCACCCTGATAAGGGACTGATCACAAAAATCTACAAAGAGCTTACATGACTCAACAAAGTAAACAATCCAGTCAAAAAATGAGCAGAAGAGCTAAAAAAGATACTTCTCTAAAGAGGAAATGCAAATGGCCAACAGGTATATGAAAAAATGTTTAACATCACCTATAATCAGGGAAATGCAAATCAAAACCACAATGAGATACCACCTTACACCAGTGAGAATGACAGAAATTTAAAAAGCAAGCAACAACAAATGTTGGTGAGAATGTGGAGAAAAAGGAACTCTCCTATACTGCTGGTGGGAATGCATATTGATCCAACCACTATGAAAAGCTGTGTAGAGGTCCCTCAAACTACTAAAAATGGAGCTTCAATATGATCCAGCAATTCTACTCCTAGGAATATATCCAAAAGACACAAAAACATTAATTCAAAAAGATACCTGCACCCCTATGTTTATTGCAGCACTATTTACAATAGGTAAGATATGGAAACAACCCAAATGCCCAAAAATAGAGGACTGGATCAAGAACATGTGGTATATATACACAATGGAATAATATTCAGCAATCAAAAAAGATAAATGTATGCCATTCACAGCAACGTGGATGGAGCTAGAAGGAATCATGCTCAGTGAAATAAGCCAGAAGGAAAAAGGAAAACATCAATTGGTTTCACTTATAGGAGGAATATAGGGGAACCAAATAAGGTATCACAAAAAAATAATGACGACAATAATAAAAACATCAAAATTAGCAGGAAACCATAAATCAGACATTCTGCAAGAGTGGGGGAGGAAAAGGGATCAAAACAGGGGAGAGAAGAGCACAAGGGACTATGGTGAAGGTTCATGGGTGAACTGGTGGTGGGAATTTTACATGGAATACACAATAATGTAAAAGATATAAATAAAAAAATAAAAATATAAGAGTATAAGATATAAAGTCAATATATGAAAAATAGCAGTAGCATTTCTATATGCCAGCAAAAAACAATACAGAATACTTATGGATAAATTCAACAAAATATATTCTTAGGGCTTGTTTGCTGAAAACTACAAAACACACACATTAAATAAATAAATAAATAAATAAATAAATAGACTGGCACAATATGTTCATGAACTGGAATAAATCTATTGTTAATAACGTAACTGAGACATTCCAAGTTTGTTCTATAACAGATTAACACAACAAAATCAAAACCACAACACTTTTTTTTAAATGAAATTTGACATACTTTCCCGTAATGTATATAGAATGCAAAAATCCAGAATATTCAAAACCATTTTTGAAATGAAGAACAAAGTTGAAATATTTATATTTCTTGATTTCTAGAAACTACTGTACAGTTATAGTAACAAAAGCTGCTCTAATTACATAAGGATAAAAATATAGGGCAAAAGAACATAATAAAAAGTTCAGAAATAGATTCATACAACATGGCCAATTTTCAAGAAAGGTGCCAATGAAAAACACAGTTTTTTCAACAAATGTTTATAAAATTATTGGACAGTCACCTGTAAAATCAAAAAACTTAAACCTCCAAACTCCTCTTATAGCCAAACCTTAAAATTTTATACGAAAGGGACTAAAGACCTAAAAGTAAATTCTTAAGCAAAAGAACTTTCAAAATAAAAGCCTAAGAAATAAAAACTGTTGTGACATTGTTTTAAGCTTATTTCTTAAATTTCAATAGCACATGCCATAACGGAAAAAAATTTTTAATTGCATTTCATCATAATTGAATTATTTCCTACATTACAAAATACTGTTAAGAAAATGAAAATGCTAGGCTCAGCTTGGTAAAAAATATTTGACAAATGTATGTCTGACAATTTATATTCCAAATATATAACAAAAAATAGATTTGAACTCAAAACATCACAAAGATATAAGGATGGCCACTAAGCACATGAATAAAATGCTTAATATCAGCAGTAATAATGGCACTATAAAATTAAAAGTATAATGAGGTACAATTACATAACTATTCATGCCTCAAATTAAAAAGACAGATAATTCCAGAATAGAGATCAGTTGGGATTCTCATACATTGCTAATGGGAATGCAAAATTTTCCATTATGGAAAGTAATTTAACCTGATCTCAGGAAATTAAACATACACCATAAAACCCAGTAATCTCACTATTATGTATTTACTCCAGAGATAAGAAAACACGCCTGGTAAAATACCTATGTTCAGATGTTTATAGCAATTTTATTTATAAAAGTCAGAAAATGAAAATCCAGTGTACATCAAATAGTAAATATGTAAATTAACTGTAGCAGTCATAAAATGCAGCATAGCTTTTCTCAGAATAAAAAAATATATTGATAAGCTAAAGCATGAATAATCTCAAAAGCATTATTGTAAGTGAAAGAAGTCTAAGAAAAAAAGATGTTAAGTCATCTTTCATGTATGATTTTAATTATATGAAATTCTAGAAAAGGCAAAAATACATGAACATAAAATAAATCAGAGGTTGCAAGTGACAGGGAGTAGCGAGAGGGGACTGGTTTCAAACAGGCACAAGGGAATTTGGGGGAGTGATGTAATTGTTATAAATATTAATTGTAGTGGTGGTTACAAGACCATCAAAATTTATGAAAATATACTTTTTAAACTAATAAACTTAATTGTATGTAAATTATACCTCAAAAATTGACTTAAAATGAAATAAATAAAAATAAACACATGTATTTAAAACTTACCGCAGCACTACAACCAGGAAAATTGAAAAAAGTATCTGGACCATGTCTTTGTGGCATTTGATTAAGAACTGACAATAACTTTACTGCATGTCTTGGCTAAGGAAACAAGAAAATAAAGAAATGTCATTATACAAATTTAACAATAATATCTAACATCATGTTAACCACTGGACTGTCTTCCAAGTAGAAAGAAAATTAATTTTAAATAATTTACTAAATTCTTTAAGGAGGACAATTTCCAAAACAAGTTCAAGTTTACAGCTATCTAGAGACAAATTGTTAAACATTAAGTTTTAACATACTGATATTGAATACTGTTTCCCTCTGACCACAGCTTACCCAGATTCCACTTTCTCCTCGAAGCATGCTGAACAAAAGCTTCAACTCCTTCACAGTGATGCTGTAGCTGGCAAGAACCCCCAACATATCAACTAGAAGATCTTCAAAGGAAAATAAAGTTATTCTGAACTCTAGTCATGAGCTGCCATCAGTTAAGGTAATACACTTTTTGAAAGACCAAATGTTATCAATTGTCATTTCTCTCCATATATTAATCTAGTATTCCTAAATGTCCTATGAATAGTCATTCAAGTTAGCAACTTGTAAGTCCTCAGATAACAAAAAAAATGTATATTTAATCTGTAGGATTTTTCCCCATTAGATTTACAATTCAAATTAAGTAAATATGTAAAGTATATTTTATGATACAAGATTCATATTTACACACAAAAATCTGCTGTATGCAGGGAAAGGGAGGTAAAATATGCAAAAGTGCAATGATTTAACATTGTAAATTGACTATTTTCAAATGAAAAAGTTGAGAGCTAACCATATTTTCAGAATTATCTAGTGCAAATAAAACATACTGAAATTTCCCTGAACCCATTAACAACAATTTTGAGCACTTTTTCCTTGTCTGGCATTACTCCAAGTAATTTACATTATTTACGTCACAAATCTTCATAACAAGCTTATGAGGTAATATTATCATGCCCTTCTAAAAATAAGGAAAGTGAAGCACAGATAATCACAATTAATCCACAGTGCCCAAGAACAAAGTCTGGTAAGAGTCAGGATTCAGAGCTATGCAGTATGCCTCTAAAGCCCTTACTCTTACCTAATAGTCTCTAAGTGGAAGTAACATATAAATGCATTACAAGTGATACATAGTAACATATTTATGTAGATAAAAGAGACACACCAGCTCACCAAATAGTAAGAAAAATTATACATTTAATATCTTGTTCCTGATTATTTTCTCATTTCCAGACATGTAAGTAGTATTTCTATCAAAATGTTCTTTGAAAGAAATTAGACACCTAAATATTTATATTTAATTTTCTCAGTTTTTTTCTCCCAAGAATTAAAATGTTATACATATTATATGTGTGTTTCTAATACAAATGTATACTCTAAACAATGTATTATCAATTAATACAAAAGGTTAGGATAAGGTGAAATAAATTGTTCTATATTACTTGATGTCACAGATAAGTAGTTGGAATTTTAGTCTTATATACAGAATTTTTAAAAGAAAAATACTAAGACTATAAAAGTATTTTATCAATTTATTATTGATATTTAACCACATTCCAATGAAACTTTCACATTAGTAAATGAAAAGCACTTCTTTGACCATAACATGATACAAAACAGAGTGAAAACTCAGTAGTGTTTTGGTGGTTACTGGTGCTTTTTAGTATGTTATTTAAACTTTAATTTCTGTACTGAAAAGTGAAGTAGAAATATATTTTTGACATTTATTCAATGCAGAAAATAATAACAATACTCAATACTGAAAATAATAAAAAGTGTAAGTTTTTAGTTATCAGTATTATTATTGACAAAATGTGGAAAAGAAACAAGAAGCTTTATATAATAGAGAATGTGAAGATATGAACTTCTGTGGTATTAGCAAACATGTACTGTGGTACTGATCATGAATTTATGTACCAGTAAATACTATATATGTAATTATGGTTCATTTTCTAAAAGGAACTCTATAAGTGTCAGTGATTTTATGTATAAAAAAAAATTTAAGGATTTAAATCCAGATGTAAAGATTTAAAGATCACATTATGTGCTATACAACATGTGTACATACAAGTTTATACAAAAAAAAGTCCCATTAAACAATGCTAGAATTTACAGAAAAGTACCATAGCTTTATTAAAAAGCTGCTTTAAATTTGATTTTCATTTTTCAGTGAGTTAACCATTCATTAGTAATGAATATGGGGAATGTTAAATCATTCTGATAGATATTATTACCCTGAAAGCTATTAGAAATGATTTTAATACACTCTATAAGAAAATAAATACTTAAGTTTAAAAAGCACTCATCCTTAACCAATTTTTCATAACATTACTTCATTTACTGTTTTATTCTAATAATATTAAATTTTTAAATATATAAGTCAAAGTTTCAGAAAGAATTTTCTAGCATCCGAAGTACTTTTAAGGAGAAGGTATCATACTGAAAGGAGTCATATTAGTAATTTTAAAACTAAGAAAAACCAGAAGAAGCATGATAGAGATTTATGGCTTAAATGAATCAAATAAACTTAATTTCTGGGAATAACTGTTACTCTGGAACCATTTTTCAAAACATTTCTACATAAGTAAATCTAATCATAGAGAAAAATGCATTTGAAGAGAGCTAAAGGATTGATGATGAAGTATCATAAATTTAAAAGTTATTATTTGAAATAACACAAGTAGAAACATTAATATTTTGTTTATGTACTACCACAAATATGTCTGTTTAATATTCTGGAAAGATACCAACGTATAATAGATACTTACAAAAAATATAACAGGCTTATCCAAAGTCTTTTTGTACCTCCTGGCATAGTCCCACACATGCCAGAATAAAGAGCTTGTAGCTCAGAGAATTTGGTAAAGTGCTCACTACACTGAATTATAATATGTATTATTATGTTTGTTTTAATTATGTAAAACTTTAATTAGATGCTACATATGAAGGAACCATTTATTATTCTGATAATTTTCATAATATTTATTCCACATTACTGAGATTTTCTAAAATATACAAAAGCAAATTTAGTAATTATTTTTACTAGTAAGTCTTCTTCCATTCTTCAGGTTTTCCCTTTATGTAAAAGGCTAATCCATACATTTCTATTTTCCTATTTAAGTCAAGGTTGCTTCAACAAACCTGTATTAACTATAGAATATAAAGTATATGAATCTTTATAAACATTAAAATTGTACTTTCCTGTCAAATAACTTCATACCTGCTATCATGTCATCTACAGCACTCATTTTCAGCAATACTTGTTCAATTAGCCCAACTTCTGTGCTAGTCTGTAAATTCCGAACACTTTTTCGTAGAATGGCTGTAAACATGCTCCATATTTCTGCTTGACATGTCACATCACAGTGCTCCAAAAGCTCTGTCATGCATGTTATACTCTCAGCATCCTGGATAATAAAGTTCATCTCCAAGTCAAATTCTCCACCAACCAGCTGAAAATAAAGAAATAGACAATGAGGTTACATATAACAATAAAGTAATACCAAGCATTCAACAAACAAGAAAGCATACCTACTCTACAAAATATGAAATCTTCTTTCGTGCCTAAAACTAATTTAAATAATAAAAATTTAAAAGCTACAGGTAAGTGAAATATTATAAGAATGAAATACTAGGAAAGAAAAATCTAAATATTTCAATGAAATATGCATTTTCTAAACTATATGAAAGAACAAAATAAAGCATATTATAACTGGTTGATACTCAAGATGAAGTCCTATTAAAAGGGGTTTGGTTCTTTTTTTATTTGAAGAGTTATTTTTATTCATTTATGCATATAAGAACTGGGGTATCAGCCAGAGATGTAGTGGGGGTGCGAGGATTCACCAGAGATAGAGTGGGGAGCAGAACAGCCAGATCTACTGAAATGCACTGCTGAGGGGAGCAGCAGGCAAGACAGGAGAGGTCTACTGTGTGCGCCAAGTAGGTCAGCTCCCCTGGCTGGGATCAAACTCTCACGGTGCAATGGCCAGGGATACCTTGATAGTGCTGAGACTTAACCCCTAGCCACCAGGGAGATCCAAAAAAGGGTTTGACTCTTAAAAGTGATAATCACTAGAAAAGCAGTGATTCACTAAGGATAGCTTTTAAGACTATTCTTTTTCTCTTGTGCTATTACTAGTCTGACAAATAAAAGAGATGTAACAGGAAAAGAATAGCTGAGGCTAACCTCCAGGAATAGAGGATAAAAAAAAATGAAACTTATACTAGCCAACTTACAATACAAGTTGAAGTGCCAGAATCAATGTTAAAAGGTGAAATATCTACTATCTTGTAATACTTTCCAAGAACACATGAATTGTTGAAAAAAAAGCTGATTCAGTGGCCACACATTTAACTTGTGGCATTATGCCAAGAGTAAAAAGTAATTACAATCCTACCGAAATAATACTTTTTAGTATAGTGACAGGCACAATCAAAAGTAAAATAAATGATGCTTATCTTCCAGTGATCAAATCACACATGAATTGCTGTAGTTTTAGGCATCATTTCTAAATGACAAACTGGGTATCATTTTACTTAGAAAATGGAAGATTCAGGAAGAAAATAATAGCTATACACAAAATACCTGACAGACTCTGTCATTCATTCATAAATTTTATTTATTAAAGAGTAGAACTCACTGTTCTAGAAACGAAGTCTATATGTTTGGACAAGAAAAAACCCAAGCACTAATAGTGCTAAATTCCAGTAACAGATATACACGAACATATATATTTTACTTTATTCCAAAAGATAGCAGTGAGCTTAAAAGTTACATAAGAGAAGCCATAAATTATAAACGATTGCAAAACAGAGTGAAAAGGAAAAAAAATAAGAACAAGGACAGATGGAGCTAGAAGCTAGATTCAATAACTGGATTTTTTTTAATGAATAAAAGGTTTTCATAAATATGGGGACAAACAGTAACGGTAACAATACTACCACTTACCCTTATCTTTAATACTATTCTTAATGCTTTACATGTATCAAATAATTTCATTCTCACAACAACTTATGAGAAACTGTTCTCTTCTCCTTTTTTTTTTTTTTAAAGATTTATTTATTTATACAAGAACCGGAGTATAGGGCAGATTCACAGGAGGGTGAGAGGATTCACCAGAGATAGAGCGGGGAACAGAACAGGCAGACTGATGAAACACACTGCTGAGGGGAGCAGTGGGTGAGACAGGAGAGGTCTGCCGCACCATGCGGGACTCTCGCGAGGCGGCCAGGATTGAACTGGCACTGCAGAGGCTGCGGACAGCTCCACAGCGTCGCACTCAACCGCCTGCGCCACCAGGAGAGGCCCAAAACTGTTCTCTTCTTTTTCCAAAAAAGAATCAAAGACATAAGTAACTAACAAAAGATAGAAAAAAAATTAGTAGGTAAAGGACCAGGAATTAAACCCAGTAAATGTGTATTTTTATTACTGTGTAAGAGCAACAAATCTCATTTAAAAATATTTTTAGCATCTACAAGTTGAGAATTTTGAAATATGTACCTCATTTTTCAAAATATTTTATTTTCTATATATGTGTATATATAACAACTCCCATTTTCAACTTTGTAAGAAAGCAGCCCTTATGCTAACTTCTGACCTTTTATTGGCATACATATTCTCTCTTCTTAAAGTCTAGTTTTACTTCTGTGTATGAAACAACTTCAAGGCTTGTATTATTTCTGCTTTATTCACAAAATTTATTACAAGAATATTTAGAGATTGGTTCAGAATCCAGACTTCACAGATTCAGATTTTAGCTGGACCAGGCATTCACAGTTGGTTCTTGATAATGTTACCTCTCTAAATCTCAGTTACATCATTTACAATATGGGAACAAAGTTCCCATCTGATAGGGTGATTACAAAGATTAGATGAAGTAATGGGTTATAGGCACCTAAGAATAGTTGATCATATAGTAGGCATTCATTGAAGATTAGCTATTATTCCTGATCTTGTAACTCCAGATTTGTGTTAAATAATTCAGTTATCTGATGACCTCTGGAGTACCATGATACAGTCAACTTAAGGTTTATCTTTCCAGCAAAGGCTACATTATTGTGGATCATATAATCCACACTTCCATTTATTGTGGAGACCTGGTAATTGGATTAATAGAAGCATATACTGAGGTTTAAGCTTATATCTGAATAAACCTGTGTAATAAGAAACATTTAAGAATTCTTTTAGATTAATCTCTTGAATGAGTCTTCTGTTTTTCAGTGGGTCTGGTGTAACCAAGTACCATTAAATATATATAAATAACAGAGTTTTTTTAAGTAGGAATTAAAAGACATAATAATATGCTCTTTCTGGCTTTTTCTCTGGTTATATTACCAGTCTGACAAGAGATGTAAGAAAATAAGAATAGCTGGGGCTAGTCTCCAGATAGAGAAGACGGAGAAATATGTAATAATTCTAACAATCATGCTCTTTCATGTAAAGCCAAAGGTTCTCTCACTAATTTAAAAAAAGCACCTTTCTATAAATAATTTAATTACAAGAGTACATTGCCAGCAGTTATAAAAATATTTATTGTAGATGTAAAGTGATCTTATGTTTTCAATGATCTCGCTAACCTTTATTATAAATTTTAATACATTAGTGTTAATGAAGACAACTACGAACAAAATGATCATTCCAAGATTAGGGGAAATTTTATTCTCCAATTATAATGAGCTATTCAATATTTATCAATTAAAATATATAAAGAGTAAAATAGTCGGCTTTTATTACTTAAACGATCTCTATCATTCCTCTGAGGAAAGGCAAAATTGTCTTCATAGAAGGAAACAGAAATTAAATGAGGTTCAGCAACATGACCAAAGTCACACTTAATTAGGTAACACATTCAGAATTCTAATCTAAACTAGAAAATGCAATTTAAATACTTTTCTCTGCAGTCAGAAGGGTGGACTTGGAGATGGGGTGTTTCATAGTAGTTCTATGAAGAAATCAGTGTTTTATTATGAACATTGTAAGGGGTAAAATGAAGAAAAACAAATGATTCCCATGGGTAAGAAATGAAACATCTGAAAACAGCAAATCATAAAACAACCAATTTATTTAATGTTATTTCAGCCAAATGGTAGCAGATTTTAAAGACTCAATTACAGGAAAATAAGCAATTAATACTAAAAAGGAAACATTTTAAAAACAAAGAAAATGTCATAAAGCAGAAACAACTGGAAGATTCATAAATCAATTGATACTTCCAACAAAAAGTCCAAATGTATCATTATGGTGCTCTAGTTATACAATTAGGGGAATTTTTTTCTCCAGATCTATTCCCTCAAATTTTAAAACATAATGCCACTGAGAGAAAAGTGGCCCCCAATAGTGCTTACTACTCAAGAATCAGTCATAGTGAATTTATATCAAATAAATATAATAATTGAGCTTTTAAAATATATTTACATAAAATTTGGAATTTAAAATGTTGACTTAGAAATACATTGTCTTCTCAGGGTATTAAGATTTATAATTACTAGCAATTTAAGTATCTTTTGTTCATTTTGATCAGTATAGAGTTTTTACATAATTTTACCTTGAGATCTTAGATCATTATCAATAGTTAGGATCCTGTGGGATAATTCAGTCAATTTCTTTAAAATGTATTCTTCTGGAAAAAATTCTAAACTATATAACAATGCTGATAATGTTCCAATTTTGGGCCTCCCCAGTGGCGCAGCGGTTGAGCGCTGGGTTGCGAAGCTGCCAGCAGCCTCTGCAGCGCCAGTTCGATCCCCAGTGCTCCCCAACCACCGGAGGAGGGTCCCACATGGCGCGCAGACCTCTCCTGCCACCCGCTGCTCCCCTCAGCAGTGTACTTCGGTCCTTCTGCCTGCTCTGCTCCCTGTTCTGGCTCTGGTGAATTCTCTCACCCTCCCGCGCTTCTGACTGTACCCAGTGCTTGTACAAATAAACAAACAAATAAATAAATAAGTCTTAAAAAACAAAAAGTTCCAATTTAACACCCCAGCATTAGATTCCTCTATTTCCCATGGAACATGCCTGTGGGGTCATCTCTCTATCATCCTAAACTCTTCATATACATGTAACACCCTGTGCATGCCATAGGGTTCTCTTCCAGCTCTTAAATTTGTTAACTTCTGTTAAGCTTCCAAATATCTGTTTAGATACCACTTAGTCTAGAATGTCTTCCCAGGGTCCACAAGGATGGCCATTCTCTGAATTCCTATTACAACCAATCCATAGCATAGTAATCATTAAATAACAACAAAGATGTTAGATTTCTTTTTATCTCCCAAATTACAACAAGCTATGTAAGGGGAAGGACTTCTATCTAGGTACCCACTATCTCTAAAAGATAAACACACTACACCAAGTCCATATAAATTAATTAATATTTAACACAGGATATAGGAAGATGGCAAGACTGGAGGCCCGGAGAGACTTCACTAATTCAAGGTCAGTTGTCAAGTTATTAGCCTGACTTTCTACTGTACTCTGCTTTTTCCTCCTTTAACAATGAATTGATCTTATCACCATATAAGTATCACCTCATATTATTTCAATATGAGGCCATATAAGATGTTTCTCATGCCTGTTTATACTTCTCGGTTGCTTTGCTTTCGTAGTTGCTTTACGCTTTCATTTATTATGACTTGGAAAATATGTAAAATTCAGGAGACTTCTGACGAATTTTGGAGCAAGTAAAAAACACACAGCAAGGAGAAGACTTGGTAAACAAAGCAGCTACTGTTTTGTGTTAAAAAGCACTGACAGATCTACAGTTTCCCATCACCCATACTGCCCAGACACCTGAGCATCACCACTACAATCATGGTGAAAGTTGCTAGTTCCAGAAAACTGTAGGGACCGACCTTCAAAGAATTTGAATGCAGATTTCCTGCTATCTAGTAGCTCCTTCAAGTACAGCCATAACAATCTGTTTAACTGGGAATTTGTTTAACTGGAAACATCCCCTCGTATACTTGCTGAAAGCATTTATTTTTTATTTTTTTTAAAGATTTATTTATTTTATACATACAAGAGCTGGGGTGTAGGCCAGAGGTACAGGGGGGTTGAGGGGTGAGAGGATTCACCAGAGATAAGAGTGGGGAGCAGAATAGGCAGATGTATTGAAATACACTTCTGAGGGGAGCAGCGGGCAAGACCGGAGAGGTCTGCTGTGCCATGTGGGTCAGCTCCCTGGCCTGGGATGGAACTTGTGCTGTGGATAACTTCATAGTCCTGAGACTTAACCCCTTGAGCCACCAGGAAGGCCCATTAAGGCTGGATTATTTACTGCAGTGTCCTGGAGCAAGAAACAAAACTTGCCACAAACAACAAACAGACCTGAAAGCCTGGGAAGGAAGCAGGAGAAAAGATGTGTGGATATAATGTCTTAAAAAGCAAAGCTGTATACGAGGAATCAACCAAATGCATGCCCAAGGTGTATTGCACATTTAGAAAAGAAATAAAAAGAACCTAAATTTTCACTAGTAACTGGCCTTTCTGCTCCACACAAAGAGAAAATAAAAGCTAAGGTAAAGTTGCAAACAGCAAAGGAACTCTTGTAGGGGTATCCCAATACAGCAAATCTGCAAAGATAGGTAAAATTTTGTTGTTGTTTTTTTTTTCTTTCTTCTTTTTCCTTTTCCTTGGCTCCAGGAATTTAAGGTAACTGTCAAAACATTAGCTGACCACCTCACTAACATAATACAAACTTCATCAGACACACATGACTAGGAATACAAATCTTACAAATATACTTTAGAAAAGTTTCTAAGTGAACAAGTAACCCACATAGTAACAATAAACACAAAAGGGAAAAAAAGTATGCCTGCTATAGTTACTACATTTTAATATTCAAAATTTTTACTTTTCAATAAAAAAATTAAAAGGCATGCAAAGAAACAAGAAAGTATATACAGGGAAAAAATAATGATCAAAACAGTAACCACATAATTATGCCTTGATTATCATCTTCCTCCATTCTATCTTACTTTTCTATTTTCAGATATCTTTTACTATAAGATAATCAAATTGCCAATGCAGTGCAAATTATAACTCTTAAATTATTATCTAAAGAATGGCTGATCCAAGATAAAGCTGTATCTGCATATAATTTTACAAAGAAATAAAAAAGTGGAAACATATAATTAAGAACCACAAATTTGTAAATGTTTATTATGTACTGAGTAATTTATTTATATAGCCTCATTTAATTTTCATAACTCTGAGATGAGTAGTTACAAAAAGAAAATTGAAGTTAGCATAATATTAAGTAACCTGCACAAGTTCTCAATGCTAGTTTAAGAATCAGTATCCTGTTTCTATCATAAAGAATTAAGAATATATCAATGCCTAGCAAACATCCCTAATATATAAATATGCACTTCTACAAGTAATCTAACCTTCAGACTTTGCTGTTAAATATTCACATGCACAATAAAAAGCTTTTAGACATGTTTATAAACAACAGGAAAAGACATTATACTTTGGACAGGAACATAAGAAGAGTTAATGATTCTAAACCCAGCTGACAAACTAAGGGAAGACAAATAGAAAATTTCTGTTAGTTTCCTATTTTTTTTATACTAGTCTTCTCTACAAGTAATTCTTTTTTTTTTTTTTTAATAGAGGCATGTTTTATTTATTTATTTATTTGTTTGTTTGTTTTGTTTATACATGCACTGGGTACAGTCAGAAGCGCGGGAGGGTGAGAGAATTCACCAGAGCCAGAGCGGGGAGCAGAGCAGGCAGAAGGACCGAAGTACACTGCTGAGGGGAGCAGCGGGCGGCAGGAGAGGTCTGCGCGCCATGTGGGACCCTCCTCTGGTGGCCGGGGAGCAGCCGGGAATCGAACTGGCGCCGCAGAGGCCGCGGGCAGCTTCGCAACCCAGCGCTCAACCACTGGGCCACCGGGGAGGCCCTCTACAAGTAATTCTTACTGGCAATCTTTCTGTGGTATAGAAATAACTATACCCAAGAGTATTACAAATGTTGCTACAAATACAGTCCATTAAAACTCTAGGGAAGGGCAAAAACACAGGAAGTGACTATCATACAATAAGTGTCTTCTTAAAATATATTTAAAATGTTCATTCAAATATAATTATTTTTATAATTCTTTATATGATTATAACATATTAAAGTAAACCAGGTTGCTCACTCACAGTAAAAAGAAGTGAAAATAAGTTAGTTGCCAAACCATACTATGCTTTTAAATTCTAATTCCCAGCCTAACAATGAAAACCCTAATCCATTTGATAAATATAAACCAAATAATACCTTTGCAGACAAAAGAAAATTTGTTGCCCATAGAATTTTACCACTGAAATGTTAAAATAAGGTCTTCCCAAAAAAGGAAAATGAAATAGAAAAAAAAAATTACAGCAATTTATAGGAAACTACAAAAGATCTCAAGTAGCTAAAATAATATTGGAAAAAAAGAAATTTGAAGCATGATGTTACCTGATTTTAAACTAAATTTTAAAGCAACAACAATTAAAAGAGTATGATATTGGAATAAAAAGAGACAATAGGTCAATGGAACAGAATTAAAAGCCCAGAAATAAATGCACACGTATATCAGTATCTAATTTATGACAATGGAACCATCACTATACAATGGATCATACCATTTCCCAAATAATGTGATAATCCAGTCACAGAAAAAAATTAAACAATCACTCTCTAATACATACTCAAAATTAAATTCAACATGGACCTTAGATATAAGACCAAAACACATAGAAAATATATAAAAGAAAATATAGGCGATATATTTCTTGATATCAAATTTCATTACGCAACCCAATGACAAGGAAAATGAAAGTAAAAATAAACAATTGGGACAACAACAAATTAAAATACTTTTGCACAGCTAAAGAAAATATTGGCAAATTAAAAAGAAACCACTGAGTGGAAGAAGATATTTGTATATTATAATGGGTTAATAGCCAAGGTATATAAAGAATTCATCCAATTTAACAACAACAATCTAATTAAAAAGCAGAAGGTCTAAGAGACACTTTTCCAAAGAATATATACAGATGACAACAGACATACGAAAAAATGTTAACCATCATTTCATATTATGGAAGTGTAAATCAAAATTTCAATAAGATATGATCTCACAACTATGAGAATGGCTTAAATCAAAAGAATTGCTAATAAGTGCTGGAGAGGGTATGAATAAAGAGGAATTCTTATACACTGTTAGTAGGAATGTAAACTGGAGCAGCCGTTTTGAAGAATTATATGAATTGCCTCACAAAACTGAAAATAGAGGTACTATAAGATTAAGCAGCCCCTATTCTAGGTATCTACCTGAAAAAGAAGAAATCTTCAATTAGAAGAGTTATATACACCACAATACTTATTGTGACATTATTTATAAAAGCTGTGGATTATTATTCAGCTATAAGGAAAAATTAAATTTTGTCATTTATAGCAAATGAAAGGAACTCAAGATGATTATGAGAAGCAAAAATAGAACAATGAAAATAAATATTGGAAGCATTAACCTATAGGTGCAATATAAGGAAATAAAGTGGATCAATGAGCAAAACAAAATAAAACTAAATCGTGGACATTGATATCTGACTGAGGTTAACAAAAAATGTCTGAATAAACATGGAAGAGTGTCAGTGTTGGGTGCAAGGATTAGGGGGTATAATGGGATGTTTGGTTTTGTTGTATTTTGTAGAAAGAAAAAAAAATTTCAACAAGCAGATTGATGGGTGCCAGCAGATTTATCCCTTCTTTTCCATTCCTCACTAATAGATTTTGATACCTGGTGTGGGTCAAGATCTCTGGACAAATAATCTGGCTGGGAAGCAATAGTGGAATGGTCCTCTTTTTCCACATCTGCCAATATTCCTTACCATTAGGGTGTGGACTAAGACTGGCTTAAAAATTAACATAATTAAAATAATATATTTCAGAAACAAAAAAGGAAAACAAAGGTCTCTGAATAAGTAGAAAACCCTTATAAATTTAAAAGCAAAGATTGGTAAATGTGGTTATATTAAAATACAGAATTTTTAGTCATCATAAAAAGACTGATCACAAACTACATAATAATAACTAAAAATATATATGCACAGTAAAGATACTGTTTTATGCACACATAAATGTGCTCATAACCTTACCTATAAATCGCCCAATAATTGATAACTATGTGTGTATATTCCTCAATAATAACTCAAGTAAAAACTAGACCTGCCATAAGCAGCATTTCATATACAAACAAAATGAATAGGAGAAGCAACACTGACTAGATGGTCAGGGAAATACCAATAAAGTGTGAAAAAAATCACAACAGAAATGAAATAAAAAGAAAAACAAGGCAGTACAAAACGGTAATGAAACCTAAAGCTGGTTCTTTGAAAACATAAAATCAAGAAACCCCGAGCTAAGCTCACAAAGAAAAAATGGGGAAGCCTCAAATATTAAATAGAATCAGAAACAAAAAAGAAGTTACAACAAACATTTCAAAAATTCACAGGGTCTTAAGAGATAAGTATGAACCTATTTATGCTAGTAAAAGTTGAATAACCTAGGAGAGACAGACAAATCTTTAGAGATATACAACCATTTCAGACTGTATCAGGAATAGAAAATCTGAACAGGCCAATTATAAGCATGGAAACTGAAACAGTAACCAAAATTCTCCTAAGACACAAAAGTACAGGACCAGATGGTTTCACCAGTAAGGTCCACCAAACCTGCAAAGTTAATAAGCTAATACCTAACTTTCAAACTCTTCCAAAAATTGAGAAAGATAAAGACTTGAAAACACATATTATGAGGACAACGTCATCCTGACACAAACACCAGAATAAGACACCATCAAAAAAAAAAAAAAGCCCACCAAACAATGACAAAAAAACTGCACACTAATTTCCCTAACTAACATAGATGCAAAAATCCTGAACAAAATCTTATTAGCAAACCAAATCCAACAATGTATTAAAAGAATCATATACCATGACCAAGTGGGATTTATTCTAGGGACAGAGGATGGTTCTACATCTTAAAATTAATCAACATAATTCATCACATCAACAACAACAAAATGATGAAAGTCATATAACAATATCAATAGAGGCAGAAAAAAACACTGGACTAAAAAAAAAAAACAACAGACACAAGGACCACTGGAACAGAGTGGAAATTCCAGATATAAATTTATGTAGAATATATTAACACTTAATTCAAGATAAAGGATCCACAACCACACAGTGGGAAAAAAGAAAACAAGTGGTACTAATAAAACATATATAGGGCCTCCCTGGTGGCGCAGGGGTTGAGCGCTGGGTTGCGAAGCTGCCCGCAGCCTCTGCAGCGCCGGTTCGATGCCCGGCCACCGGGTGAGGGTCCCACATGGCACGCAGACCTCTCCTGCCACCCGCTGCTCCCCTCAGCAGTGTACTTTGGTTCTTCTGCCTGCTCTGCTCCCCGCTCTGGCTCTGGTGAATTCTCTCACCCTCCCGCACTTCTGACTGTACCCAGTGCTTGTATAAATAAATTAAAAAAAATAAATAAATCTTTAAAAAAAAAAAAAAAACTAGACAGTCACTGAAAATGAATGGAGTTGAATCATTTCTAACTCCATTCACAAAAATAAATGCTAAATGTATTAAAGACTTAGACATAAGATTTGCAACAATTAAACATATAAAAGAAAATACTGGCAATTTGTTTCAAGATTCAATATGAAGAGGTATTTGGATACTTTATGGCTTGAACATCTAAAAAAAAGGAAGTTACCTCAAATTAAAAGGCTTTTATACAATAAAAGAAAATATAAGTAGATTAAAAGAACATCCTGTTGAATGGGAGAAAATATTCATGCTCTACAAACTGAAAAGGGATAACATACAAGCTACACAAAATTTAACAATTAAAAAAAAAATTAGTATAGGCAGCAGATCTTACACAGAAATAATGAAAATGGGTCTCCAGAAGGGCAATAGACACATGAAAAATGCTCATCATCACTTTCATTATGAATGAAAGTATAAATTAACATTCATTTAAAAAACAGAAATAATGTAAATCTGTAAATAAATCCATAAAGTTTCTCATGGGACAAGAAGAATAATATACACAACCCTTGTACAGCAAAAGACAGTAAAAAATTAAAAACAAAACACCATATAAAAATTTTAATATGTTCAGTCTAAGCTACTAAATTTATATAAAAAGAAGAGGAAATAAAACAAAATGTTACTCAAAGTACACCTGACATGGGGCTTATAAATCTTTTTTATCTTTATATATTTTTATCTTTACATATTTTCTGGTTTTATATTTTGTTTATAGTTTTTTATAGTTTTATAGGTTTTATAGTTTTTTCTTTTTCTATTTTTTTTTTAAGATTTATTTATTTATTTATAAAAGCACTGGGTACAGTCAGAAGTGCGGGAGGGTGAGAGAATTCACCAGAGCCAGAGCCGGGGAGCAGAACAGGCAGATTGACGAAGTACACTGCTGAGGGGAGCAGTGGGCGCAGCAGGAGAGGTCTGCGCGCCATGTGGGACCCTCGCCCAGAGACCAGGGATCAAACCACCGCTGCAGAGGCTGCGGGCGGCTTCACAACCCAGTGTTCAACCACTGCGCCACCAGGGAAGGCCCCTTTTATAGTTTTTCTGAAAGGAGATCTTTTACAATCAGAGGAGAAATATATTTGGGGGTGGAGGTGTAACTCTCAGTTCTAAGGGTTATATATAAACAATAGAGTAATAGACTCCCTAAAGATAAGGACCAATATTTGTATTACTGACCAATCTATGAGCAGCACCTACAGTAAATATATCACAAAGAAAGTGGTTTTGCTTTATTGAAAATACAGAAATAATTCATACATTGATAGAAATAAGTAATTGTCTTTATCTTTAAATGTAATACCATAACTGTGAATGATTAAAACTAAGTAATATATCATCTAGTCTTAAGTGAAAAATTGCTGAAATGAAAATATATACTTAAACTCAGTTCCCATAGTTATTTTCTAGAAACTATTAGGAGTGTTAATATCAGAATGCAGTTCATACAATAATTTTCAACTTCAGTTTTCCTTGCTCTATAATTTAAACTATGTATAGAAATCAATATAAAAACAAATTTTTACTAGAAATGAGGTTTGCATTTTTATATTATATGAACATACCAGCTAATACAATACATATTTATTGAATTCAGTTTCTCAATGCTTTGTGTGTGTGTGTGTGTGTGTGTGTGTATCACCAAATTGTTTTTACTGTTTAAAAATTAAGTGACAGCAAATAACAATCTATAAAGACAGTCAAATATTTATTCATTTTGAGGGGGATCAAAATATGCCCCCCATATATATACAAAGGATTATCTTAAACTAAAAGAAATTAAGAATCACCATTAAAGGAAGTGTTCACTGTCTTCCCTTATCAGCCTTAAAACAGGGCAGAAATTTACCTTTGTGACTATGGAATAAATTCTCCACCTCTCTGTTAAGATGAGAACAACTTAACACTGGATATCAAGAACAGCACTAATATGAGTCTGTAAATACAACTTTATCTTCCATTCACTTTCATATGTATTTCCTAATCATTTCCCCATAATGGATCAACCCTTGGAGCCCAAATCCTCTTTACTTCTTCCCTTTTGTTAACAAAGGAATATATGGTGTGAGGTAGTAATCTCGTTTCATTCTTTCACATGCTGCAGTCCAACTTTCCCAGCACCACTTACTGAAGAGACTGTCCTTTTTGTTCCAGCACATATTCTTTGCTCCTTTGTCATAAACTAGTTGTCCATACATGCGTGGCTCTATGCCTGGGTTTCAACTTGGTTCCACTGGCCTGTATATCTGTTTTGTTGCTAGTACCATTTTGTTTTAATTATTATGGCTTTGTAGTATAGTTTGAAGTTCAGAAGTATAAGATCTCCAAACTTTCTTTTTCTACTTGATTGCTTTGGCTATTTGAGATTTTTTGTCACTCCATATGGATTTCATCAATATTTGTTCCATTTCTTTAAAGAATGTGATTGAGATTTTTATTGGAATTACATTTACAATAGCTAAAATGTGGAAAAGACCTAAATGCCCCCAGACAGATGACTGGATCTGGAATACACAATGGAATAATATTCAGCATCAAAAAAAGATAAACTTAAGGCATTTATAGCAACATGGATGGAGCTGGAAGAAAGCATGCTCAGTGAAATAAGTTAGAAGGAAAAAGAGCAATATCAGATGGTTTCACTTATAGGAAGAACATAGGGAAACCACACAAGGGATCAAGGTGGGAAAAAGACAAAACTAGCAGGCAAACTATAAATCGGAGACATTCATCAAGGGAGGGAGAGGTCAGAGAGATCAAAATGGAAGGGAAGAGCACAACTGTCTATGTTGATGGTACACAGGTGTCTTGGTGGTGGTAATTTTATGGATACAATACCTGAGAGTAGAAATCAAACTGTACAAAAATGAACAACAATGTAAAAGTATATAAATAAAAATGGAAAAAAGACAGAAGAATATAAACTTAGGGCCTCCTTGGTGGCACAGGGGTTAAAGACAGCACTATCAAGCTATTGCCAGCCACTGCAGCACAAGTTCAATCCCTGGCTGGCCAGGGAGCAGCCCGCATGGTGCAGCACACCTCTCCTGCCTTGCCTGCTGCTTCCCTCAGCAGTGTTCTGCCTGTTCTGCTCCCACTCTCTCTGGTGAATCCTCTCACCCCCTGCACCTCTGGCTTACACCTCAGTTCTTATATGCATAAATAAATAAATCTTGAAAAAAAGAATATAAACTTAATGGCTTTCACTTCTGTGAACTTTCTGTATGTAAAAATATTAATAATTGTGTTCCTTTTCTTCTGCTAAGCCATCTTTTGACAGATAAGTTTGCAAACACCAAGAAACTGGGACTTAAGAGGGCAGAGGAAAAGTTTTTTCTCCACAACAATATTATAATAATAAAAAAATAGAGATGGCACCAATTAAAATCTTTCCATGTATATAAGAGAAAGTAGAATGAACTCAGCACTCCCCTACCACCTTACATTTCTCCCTACTCTATTTCCTTTCCAATATGAATATTTTAGAGCTTCTCTTCTCAAACTGCCAAGACATCCTGTCCCATATTTACTTTAGTGGTAGATATTTTCTTTTGCACTAATAAAACAGAAGCAACTGAAAGATTACTTTGTCATTATCTACCACATTGACCATATTATTTGCCTTCCTTTCTCTTCTTACAGATGAACTAGCCACATTCCTATATAAAATGAACTTTTCCATCTACAGACACACTTTCTCCTCCTCATAAACCAGTTACAAGTATTGTTCCAAACACTTGTGTCCCTGACTCGTCACGGGTTGTATCATTCCCTCTGTGGGATCATTTTCATCAACATGTAAACAGACTAAAATGTACCCCATCTTAACAATCATTGACTCTATCTCACCCTTCAGTCGCTAGCTAATTTCTCTACTCTTCTTTACTGAATCCCCCTTATATCCCCAGGATTTAAAATATTTGAATTGCCCCTATCCCAGAACTTTCATCTCTCTCTTCACACTTATTCCTTGATGATCTAATTCAATGTTCATGACTTTTAATACCACCTTGACACTGTTGACTCACAAATGTATACAATTACTTCAATTTGTAATCTCACATATCCATCTGATATCTTGCCATCTCTTGTTAAATGAGTAACAGATACCTTAAATGTAACAGGACCAAGAACAAACCCCTGATTTTCTCCCTGTCCTACTCTCAAATTAGATCCTCTAGCAAACTTTCTAGTCTCAGTCAACAGCAATATGGACTCCATCCTTCAAGTGTCAAACTTCAGAGTCATCTTTGACTTCTTTCTTACATGCCCACATCCAAATGGCTAGCAAATTCTATATGCTGTGCTCTCAAAATATACACAGAGTCTGATCAATTCTTCCTACTTGTACTACTACTGACATGCTCTGAAACACTATTTCTGTCTTGTCTGGGTTACTGAGAGAACTTTGTCAAAGGCTCCCCTGCACCTACCTTTAGGACCTAGTGTTTTTTCTCAAAACCAATTTTAACAGGATCAGTGTGAAAGCTAAGCAGGTCACATGTCTCTTCTACTCCGATGGCTTCCCAAATCATTCCAATAAAATCCAACCTTATACACAGCACTCTAACCTACCAAACCCCACTATTGCTTCAGCCATACTGTTTTTCTGACACTTCCCACACATTCATGTCACAGTCTTTACACTTTCTGTTCCTTCTACCTCACATGGTCTTCCCCAGATATCCATATGGCTCTCTCCACATCCCTCTTCAGATTTTACATTCTTCCCTAAACTACTTACTTTAAAAGTAGTAATCAATACCCCAGAACTTCCTCTTACCTTTCTGCATGCATTATTTTCTCCATAGAAAGTTTTACATTTGGAAACAATATGTATTTTAGGTGTTTGTTTATTTCATACCACCTCTCTGTCTCAGAATATCACCTCCTGTCTGACAGCAGACATTTGTCTGTTTTGTACACAGGTAAACTTCTAGAACCTTTAATATATAAAATATATGAATTGTATTCAATATACTTATATATTAAACCCATATTTACATGGCATACTATATATTAAATATATTTATACATAACTGAATAGCACATACTCGCTATTCAATAAATAAATACTGGTTGAATAAATGAGTTTAGTTCTTCCAGGAGATTTAGAGCCCAATTCTACTATGGTCTGAAAGGGAATTTAAAAAGATGTACAAAATATAGAAACTATATTTAAAAACATGAGAGAAAATGATGAACTGCAAATTCAGATCCAGAGAGGAAGGAAGGTCAGAAAAGTAAGCCCAGTGTTGAACCTATTTTTCCCCTCAAGGCATATTCTCTTTGCAAAAGCAGCAGTTGAATGGCTTGGAAACTGAACATAAATTTTAACATAACCATGTAAACAGTAAGGAAAAAAAAAAATCTATGGTTCAGAGACTTACAAAAGAAGGACACATGCCAAACACCCCAGTCTTTTTGTTTGCTATTCTAAATACCTATTCCCAAGGAGCAAGGATAGAAATGAAAGGAAAAATATTAACCCAAACAAGCAAAATGAAAGAAGCTAGTCACAAAAGGCACTGATTGACTCCATTTAGAATAGGCAAAACCACAGTTACAAATATATTAGTGGCTGCCAGGGGAAAGGAGATTTTGGAGGTATAGTATTTATTTTGGGGGTGATGGACTATTCCTGAAATCAGATAGTAGTGATATATATATAACACTGAAAATATACTAAAATTCATCAAATTGTACCCTCTCCAATGGTTAAAATGGTGAATTATATGTAATATGAATGTTCTATCAACTAATAAAGATATAGATAAGCCCTGTCAGAGGCCAAGCACAAATTAAAAAGATCTCAATTCCTAATTAGATGATGATGAATTAAGATCATTGGAGTATCATGTGTCTAGGTGCCATCCAGATCAAAGCAATCTCTGGAGAAAAATTACAGCACTCAAAGCCTCAAACTAGCTCACAACTTTTCATGTACTTTCTCCAGGTCTCAAACAAAAATACCATGTCATTCTAAACGATAAGAAGGGAATGAAAGTCAAGGAAAACAACAGACATGTAAGAAACTGGATAATGAAACAAAAATACATAAAACACTATAAAATGGAGTTTTCAGATAATGAATTTAAACTGATCAAGAAATGGAAAAATAAAATTGAGGGTTTTATCATATAACAGAAAATGAGTATAAATAAACATTCTATAAATGAAAAAATAACTGATTTTAGTAACACAAAGATGGTTAAATAGTAGATTACCTACAGCTGAAGAAGGAATTGATGAAACAGAAAGCACATCAAAAAAAAAAATATTCAACATGCATAGAGTCAAGTAAGGACAAAAAAGTATGTGACCTCTAATGATTACATCTAACATGAGACCTCCCAAAGGAGAGGAGAAAGAAATGTAGCAAGAGTACTATTTGAACACATAATGACAAAGATATTTTAAAGCTATTTAGAGAAATTATTCAAGATTGAATTTTGATGATTCAGTTCTCTAAAACAAAGAAAATCACATCGATGTAAATAAAAGGAAAAAGTCTTAAAAATAAATAGACATACTCTGGTGAATCCTCTTGCCCCCACACCTCTGGCCTGTAAGCCAGTTCTTGTATGCATAGATAAATAAATCTTTAAATAGATAGATAGATAATAGATAGATAGATAGATAGATAGATAGATAGATAGATAGATAGATAGATAGATAGATAGACAGATAGATAGACAGACAGATAGATAGACATGGAAATAGCTTTAAAAGTAGTAAAGGGGGCCTCTCTGGTGGTGCAGGGGTTAAAGATGGTGCTATGAAGCTATCACCAGCCTCTGTCCAAGGAGTTCAATCCTGGCTAACCAGGGAGCAACTCACATGGACCAGCAGACCTCTCCTGCCTCACCCGCTGCTCCCCTCAGCAGTGTATTTCAGTAGCTCTGCCTGCTCTGCTCCCCACTCTCTCTCTGGTGAATTCTCTTACCCCCACACCTCTAGCTTACACCCCAGCTCTTGTATGTATAAATAAATAAATCTTTAAAAAAAAATAGAAGTAGTAATGGGAAGAAAGCACTTTAGCTTCAAGAGAGTGACATAATCCTTTAAAACTAAAATAATAGAAATCAGAAGATAAGAAGTTATATTTATCTTTAAAGTGAGAAAATAAACACTGCCAACTTCTATTTTATATCCAGGAATATATCCTTTAAAATTGAAGAGAAACTGTTTCAGAGAGAGTAAGAGATAAGTGAGAATGAAAGAGAGATTGCAACCAGTAGATCTAAATACTAAATTTCACGCAGAAAATAAATAACCCCACATGCAAGTTCAGAAATACAAGAAGAAATTAAAAACTCTGAAAATGACACATATGTCGTTGAATCTAAATAAATATGTATATCAACACTGATAATAACAAGAAGGATTGAAAAGACTAAGATAAATGAAAACAGCAGCATTAAATTTTGGGAGAAGGATAAAAGTAGTGCTTGAAGATCCACGCATTGTCCAGGAAATGGTGAAATAATGAATTAATTTTACCCTTCAATAAGTAAGGAAATGCCTTATAATATCTAGGGTAACCACTATAATAATGGGATATATTCCTATAAGTTAATAGACAGGGGTGTTGAATAATAATGAAAAATATTTAAATTCAAAAGAAGTCAAGAAGCGTGAAGAAAACATACCAATCTGGCAAGACAAATAAATATCCAATAGTAATACGATATCTTTAAAAAACAAATACACCAATAATTTCATAACATGTAAAAAGATTAAAAACTGCACTTAAAAACAAGGATTATCAAACAATATATTTTTTAAAACAAAATAATTCAGCTATCCACATCTTACAAGAAATGAAGAAATAGGCCTTAAACATGAAGAAACAATACAACATGAAATCTGTAGGGCATATGAAAAGTGTTTTCCAGGATTTTAAAAGTGAATAGTAAAGCAATTCACAAATACAAAATACAGAGAAACCTAACACAATTATGCACATATTTTTCAAAAAGTACAAAGTCTTTCCCATTTCTGTCTTCTGCCTAGTTAACTTATTCTGTCCCAATCATTTTGTCACTTCTAGAAATATTTCCTTGACTCGCCTTAACAAGGTTAATTGTGTTGAGTTCCTACTAAGTGAGTCTACACTAAGTGCACTTCTCCATTGTAACAATTACCAGAGTACACAATAATACTGATATTTCACTGTCTCTTCCATTAGAAAACAAATCCTGTAAGATCAAAAAAACAAGTCTCTTCTAGGTCAAGAGTTGAGAAGGGACTAAGATTTCTACCCTATTCACAAATTATTTTGCCAGCTGCATATACCCTATCACTCCCCAAAAAAACATGAATTGTCTCACAAAATAGTTTACCATTTTACCCATAACACTAACATAGTGCTTACACATAGATGATTCAGCTAATCAACATTAGCTGAACGCATGATGGACATATAATAAATGGGGTAATAAAAATTTGGGAAGGACCTTGTTTAAATTCAGAAACATGATAAAATATTCAATTATTTTTAAACTATCTTGTTATTTTTAAATGAACATCAGAGCTCTATTTTGTTTCTATCATATACATAATTGCATTATATCAGCTCTGAGAATTCAGTTATTAACTCTCCTTTAGATGAATCATTTCTAATATCCAGCCAAGTGCTGCTTAGTCTATTTTCTCTTTTAGCTCTTTAATAAGATAACACCTTTATCATGGCATGTGGCCATAGGAAATACCATGACCAGTCTGTTGAATGGTAAACTTACAGAACAGATTAATGTGTAGATCAAATAAATATACAGATATTTTCATAGAGGTGAAAAATACAGAGCTATCCCTAACCTAAAGAATTGCTTCCCAGATGGGACCATGAGGGTGCTAATGAAAGAAGAAACTAGTCAAGAGAAAATAACAAGGCATACATTGTACAAAAATGAAGAATGATGAAAGAAATATATAAAATAGAAAAGTAACAAATCTTATCAGTAGTAATGAAATAACCAAGTCTAGTTCCTTTTCTTTTCATTATATCAAACTATTTCAAACATCCTGCAAGCAAAAGACTTGAAGACAGCTGTATGATCTAGATTAGAAGATAAAGTACCCTACTAAATCTAAATCAAACCAAAACTTAGCAATAAAGTGGCTATGGTGGAAAATTTCAAAATGTAACGAATTTGTACAAGATGCAATGAACATACAAGTTGACATACATGGTCAAATTAAAATCACATTCTCTCTACATGAGTGAACTAAAACCATTTAATCTTTTTTATTTCAAAGTCAAATTTGTATACTTTTAACAAAGTTACCTATAAATAAAGTGGGGATTTTTGGGTGGATGAGGAGGACTACAAATTACCTAGCTCATTTTCAGTCATCTTATTACTCCCACCTCTTATAAAAATCATCTACCTGATTTTTATTTTCTTCCATTATCTTAAGCCATTAAATATTAAATGCAGGCCAGTACCACTTATTTTGATAACTAAGTGCATCACTATTGTCTGTCATCTTTATATTTCCTAGTTATCCAGGTTTTTCTATAAATTATATTTTTCCTTTCTGGGTGTTATTAAATCAATGTAAAATATAAGTATCTTGATTATTGTTACCAGTAATAGCTAAAGTAAAAGAGAGTGCTAGGTGAGAACCCGATGTTAAACCCCGCTCATTTTTGGATAGTCTGTACTTCCCACTGGTCCCAAAGTAGTTCCCCAAGAGGAAAATTATGCAGGTATAATAACATAAAATAGTTCTAAAACCTCTGAGTCAACAAGGAGGTAGTCAACATAGGAAAAGGGCAAAACCAGAAAAGTACTGAAACTAGGGAGTATAATGTGAAGAGATTGTTTCATTTTATGGATCAGTATCGTCCAATTTTCTGTAGAACATTTACTAAAGTAACTATGAAAGTGACTAATTTAGGAGTGTCTGGTTTTGAATGTTACAGAGTGGAAAGAATGTCTGCATTGATACAGAACCCACAGCTCACTATGGAACAATCACAGATGGCTCTCTGTGATCAAGTCATGCAGGAGGTTTATTCAGGAGGAATAGCGAGTCTGGTGGACTGGATAAAAGTCATTGTACCCAGTCATTAGGAGGAGGAACTGTCCATCACTCTCTATAAATTCCATATGGAGCGCTCCAGATGAAGAACCTGACATGCTTCACATGTAAGTCATGTTGGAATGGCTTTATGATTACCAGAGTATTTACTCTCTGAATATGTTCCCCCTTCCCGGGTCATGATAAATGCTGTGGGTAAGGGGGTTCCTTTCATTTTGAGCACCTCATATAGCCCTTTTAGGGTGGCGAATTCAGGAAGTATTATTAACTTGCTCCCTAATTAGTAATTTGTTTCCCCTGAAACTGTATCTTACAGATGCTAACAAAAGGATGTTAATTTAATTAACAGGATAATAGGGAGGGGAAGAGGGGACAGTCAATGTACTTGTCCCAACAGAATGGAAAAATTTTAAATGTTACTAGGAAATAAGGAAAATAAAGCATATATTAATAGCAGTGAAAAAAGAGGAAACAAAAAAAGAAGAATCACTGGACTCATCCTAGCAGGATAGAAATCTTTAGTTATTAAGAAGTGAATGAATAAAGTGTTATTGATAAGGTTAAAACAAAGGTTTTGATAGAGTATGACCACTACCAAAGAAACAAATGTTGCTGATTACCCAACATTAAAGGGTTTTCAACTAGCCCTACCTATCTATCCCATGGAGAAATTATAAAAGCCTACAAGCAGAGATTACAATAAGAAACTTAACTCATAGGGCCTCCCCTGGTGGCTCAGGCGGTTGAACACAGCGCTGTGAAGCTGTCCGCAGCCTCTGCAGTGCAGGTTCAATAGCGGCCAGCCGGCAAGGGTCCCACATGGGGCTCAGACATCTCCTGTGTCACCCGCTGCTACCCTCAGCAGTGTATTTTGTCAGTCTGCCTGTTCTGTTCCCCACTCTGTCTCTGGTGAGTCCTCTCACCCTCCCGTGCATCTGGCCTGTACCCTGGTTCTTGTATAAATAAATAAATCTTAAAAAAAAAAAAAAAGAAAAAAAGAAACTTAACCCATAATATCCTAGGGCAGTGGTTAGGCAGATTAATCAAGATAAAAGATCAACAAAAGGGCCAGTGTAACTTGGTTCAATCCCTTGCTGGGGACTTAAAGCTTTTTGCATAAGTAAGATGAACAGGAGGTGTAACAGAGAAGTTTCTAGGAATCCTTTACACAGGCATCCCATAAACTGTGGTAGTGTTCACAAATGTAAGCCTGCTACCTGATAACACAGAAGCCAAATACTATGCCACCAGATTTTAAGAAAAGAAATAGTTTATTGCAAGGTCACCTGGTAGAAGACTGGAAGCAAGGCTTTCAAATCAGTCTTCCAGAGGATGGGATTTTGAGGACTACTTATGGAGTTGAAGAACATTAAAAAATGAAAACTGACAGAGTCTGAGAGGCTGCTTTCTGCTAAATGATGGTATAACTCGAATATAGGTCTAGAATGGTAGCAAAATTGAGCACCCAGCTTCTGCATGCTGTCAATCTACCATGAATTGGGCATCTCAGTTCTGTCTTACATGACTATTTTCAGGCAATAAGAGGTCACCCTGAGCAAACAGTCTTCTGGGGCTGTGCTCTGACACACAACTTTTTACCTTATGAAAAACCTTTTTTCCCCTTGTTAAAATGGATAGGGTTATTTTTGTCCCATTGCTGCAAGCCATCCCTGCTGTTGTTGCAAGATAAGCAGAAATAGGAAATGACCACCATGCTTTCTGTACTAAAACCCACTGCTGTAGTCCTGATATGGACCACAAATAGACTGAGACAATATAAAAACTATATAGGGGACCCAAATAAGGAATCGGGAAAAAATAACAATAATAATAATACTAAAACAAAACTAGCAGGCAACTATAAATACGAGACATTCTGGAAGGGAGGGGGAGGAAAAGGGACCAAAACAGGGGCAAGAAGAGCACAAGCGACTGTGGTGATGGTTCACAGGTGAACTGGTGGTGGGAATTTTATGGGGAATACACTATGATGTAAAAAATATAAATTAAAAAATAATAAATTATTAATAAAAGATTTAAATAATTAAAATAAATAGATAAAAAATAAAATGGATAGGTTTATTTTTGTTTCATTGCTACAAGCCATCCCTGTTGTGGCAAGATAAGAAGAAATAGGAAATGACCACCATGCTTTCTGTACTAAAACCCATTGGTGAAGTCCTGATATGGACCACAAATAGACTGAGACAACAATGGTTTATATTAAATGATGTTTATATTAATGGTTTATATGGTTTATATTAAATGGTTTATATTAAATGGTTTATATTAAATTAAATGGTTTATATTAAATGATGTATGTGACACGAAAGTTGTAGTATATTAAGCAGGTATTATGAAAGAAGTTATGTCAACTTTACCTGAAATATTTATAGAAATGGGTATTATATCTGGCCTGGGAACACATCCACCAAACCTATAAATGAAGTCCTAGTAGAAGTTACAGTTAGGAATGTAACAACTGACAAATTAAGGAAAGTGCAAGAGAATGGATATATTTGAACAGGTTTTATGGGCACTGTCTCTGACTAGAAAATGTTTCCCTTGCCTAGTACAGATTTGTTCTGAACACTCAAAAAAATTTTTGCTATAAATTAATGGTCATCACATTCCCAGACCCAACAGATAATCTACCAAATCAAACCAAATTTGATTTTCTACTCTCAGAGAGCAGAGGTAATCTGTATTATAAAATAGAAGGCATGTAAATTGGCCCTTTAAACAGTATTGCTAAATGGATACTAAATGAGCCCATACAATGCAGAATTGAAGTTGGGGTGTTGATAGGGACAAATTCTCTATGAAATAGCCCAATGTTGAGGATAGATTTGGGGCTTGTGGTAAGAATCTCTGAAACTCACAGGAAAAACTAATGGGACTTTAGAATAGTTAATTCCATTAAAGGGACATTTACTAACTTCTTTTGGAGATTATTAATTTAAGCTAACCCTATCACCGAAGGACATATATTTGAAACCTGAAATAGCCATAATGTCTAGGATGATATCAGACAATACTCTAATGTGGATGACAGTATCCAGAAGAGTTTCATGATAAAATGGAAATGTTTTATAAAAAGGATCACGCAACCTGAGAAGTGTAAGGAGGTTCTTAGGAGCCTCTTTTTCCTCTAGGACTGATTATGGAAGTGTGTGAGGAGCTGCTTGATTTTATTATCACTCTATAAACATTTCTTGATTACTAGAGAAAGAGTTGCCTGTTTTATGGACAGCAACTGCAAGGTAATGGACAACATCCTGTCTGGAAGACAAGTGATCAAAGAAGATTAAAACAGATCAACTTAATGTGCTGAATCTCATGCAGTTTTCCTACCATGAATAAAAGAACTGAACAGTGGCGAAAACCCTCTATGTTTGAGTTTTTACTAATTCATAAGCAATGAACAACGGTTGGGCAAGAGGACAAAAGAATACTGGCATATTAAAGGAATGCCCACATGGGACATGCCCTAATGGGAATTTAAGTGGTGCACCGAAGTAGCACATACTGATTGTGAATAAAAGAACTTCCTTCCATATGCAGAAGCTGATTAGAACCAACAAGCATATATCCCCATAAGCGTTCACTTTAAGGTGGCTGCCAGTGCCCATGAAATGAGTAAACATGGGAGCGCTACTGCAATGTAGAAACTGGCTGAATCTAGCCATTATTTCTCATGTACCCTTTGAGGCACCAAATTTCATAAGAACTATTGGACCTGCCAATATGAGAAACAGAATGAATGCAGATGTTTATGTGGCAAATTCCCTGAGAGAAGGAATTTTATCATGGCTGACAAGTCAGACTGATGGTAGTAGCCACAGAATGCTACAAATGGATCTTGAGAGGAATATACAAAGTCTGGACTGGGATTTGCTTACCCGTAGTAAAAGCAAATGCTCAAGAGTACTAACAGAGAACCAGAACAGAAGATACTGTTATCAATTTGTACAGCTTCCCCATCATATCCTCAGGCCAAAGAATACAGTTTATAGCCCATAATATCCAACAATGGACAGAAAGATATCCTCCTCAAAGTTTGATATTGGAATGTTCAATTAAAATACTGGTTGTCTAAAACAGAAGGGAAAAAAAGGTAGGGCTGGTTTACCCACCTTTGCAAGTTTGAACACACTGAAGATATAGATACAGAGATAGGCGGATCCATTTTTTTCTAAAGATTTATTTATTTATGCATATAAGAACTAGAGTGCTGGCTAGAGGTGTGGATGTGAGGGAGGGGGAGAGGATTCACCACAGGGTGCAGGGTGCAGGACAGGCAAATGTACTGAAATACACTGCTGAGAGGAATAGCAGGCAAGACAGGAGAGGTCTGCTGCGCCATGTGGGTTAGCTCCCTCGCAGGGGATAGAACTCATGTCACAATGGCTGATGATAGCTTGACAGCACTGTGTTTTAACCCCTGTGCCACCAGGGAGGCCCACAAAGTATATATGGTAAATTATAAGGGGCACTACTGTATGGGTAGTTATTTTTTTTTCCTAGCTAAATATAATGTTAGCAAGTATATTTATACTCCTACCATATAGGACTAGCATCTTAACTTACTATTTTGTTCTTCTCTACACTTTTTCCTCTCCCAACCCCCATGTAAGTTTTTTTTTTCGATTATATTTAGATTTGACAATATGTTGTACTGCTTTCTTTTTGCATCATTACATCCTTGGTTCACTGTTTTTGCTAGAATATTATCATTAGTAATTCTTTTAGCAATAATCAATGGACAATAGATTCTGAGCCCCTGCATTCCTGAAGTCATCTTTATTTCTATCTTATTCCAAAATGTTATTATTTCTGGATAGGACACTCTCTAGTGACAAAGATATTTTTCTCTAGCCTTTCAGACGCTGGTAATAAATGTGCTAGTCATTTGATTCTCACTCTTCTACAGATGATCTGTTGGTATTTTAAATATATGCAAACATAATATATAGGAAAAATAGACAGAAATAGATACAGACATATCCATGGATGGCAGCCGTACAATTTAACTTTCATTACCCTGATTACTAGTAAATGTGAACACAGCATACTATTAGGAGTCTGGACTCTGAAACTGCCTGGGTTCAAATCCAGATAGAGATATAGTTTAAGTGAGTACCTTGAACATACATCTGTAATCAGCTTCCACATCTATAAAGGATGGATAATAATAGTACCTATCTCATAGTGTTGTTGTGAGGCTTAAAGAAGATAATCGAATGAATTCAAACCCATGATGTCAAATCAAAAAGAAAAAGAAAATTTCATATACAGGCTTCCATTTTGATATAATTACTTTTAAATCAGAATAACAAATGGCTGAGGTTCACATATTTTTTAAGCCATGTAAAACAAAAATGATATATCTAATATAGACAAAATTATTCTAAGGAAGATGAGGAAAATGGGATTGGAAGTAATATACCCAGGGAACCTCAATAATGCAGGTATTATTCTGATCACAACTTCGAAGGTGAGTTCATAGGTTATATTTTATTATTGAGAATGGGAACGGGATGAAGAACAGAAGATAATTACCAAATGCATAAACCTGAATTTATCTTACTGGCACCTGATCACAAGTCTTCATATGTACTGGAAAGTCTAACAGTACATGCACGAAAATGTTACTAGTGGCAGTTCTCAATAGTTAAACATTTTATTTTGATATCCTTTTTGTATTGTAATTTTTCTACAATAAACATGTACTACTTGTGTAATAAAAAAAAAACATTAAAAATTACTGACACTATGAAGCCAGATAGGATTACAGAATATGATTTTATAATAACCCAATGTAAATGATTATATGATTTTTCCTCCTGTGTTGTCAGACAGACTTGGTTTAGTACTGAAGACACAGATACATATGTTTTTATAGGATTATGGAAAAATTAGAGTGCCAAATCAAATAAGCTAAAGGTGCTCACATATGTGCATAACTGAAATCGTACTGAATTGAATTTGAAATTGGAAGAAAGATGAAGAGATTAAGAAACAGGATTTATCAAAGAGTGCAAAATTTACTGAGCCATGAAAAAATATGTTGATACCTGAACAGATAACATTCAAAATTGTAAAAACAATTCTGCTGATTCCAAGGTTTGATAACTGGACAAATACATTGCCACCTTTATAAAGTGGTATAAAAATACACCCTGTTGGAACAGTAATGAACTGAGAGTCTTCTATACAGGGCACATTTACCTATGAAGTAAAATTAATGCATGATGTTTGGAAGAGACACTACAAAGGAAAATTATGAGCCAGGTGACAGAAGTCCTGGGATATCCTATAAGTTAAGTATAGGAACAAATATGGTAAAGGTCTAGCAATGATTTCAGTGGGAAATGAATTATTGAAAGAAGGCGGTGATGGAGGGTGGTAACCACCCATCTGGAAGCAAAATATCTTAAGAATGCTAAGCTCTTTGTTCATCTTGCAGAACAGAACCTGAAAGAATTAAAAATAATAATAATAATAAAAACACCAAAATTTCAGGCAAGGTGTAAAAGAATGTACTAGAAGGAAAGGATGAGTATACCAAGAAACCTTTTTTATGGAAAAAGGAGCCAATGACAGAAAAAGAGCAGAGCTAAAAAAGGGCATTTTTTCTACTTCTAAGCTTCTGCACTAGCCAGAAATGCTCCTTTTAATTTCTTTGATGTGGCTGAAGGATTTAGCTCAGGAGCGATTTCTCCCAGCAAAGCAGTTTCTAACCCTCAACCCTAATTTAGTACCACTTCCTAAACAACTATACCTTTTATCTGTCTTTAAGAAACCATTTATCATAACTTAATTGTTAATATTTTCTTATCTGTCTACAACTAGAGTCATGTGACTTGAATAAAAACCATGTATTAACTGCTGTGAACCATCATAATGCCTGTCAATAGGCAGTGAATAAATAGCAACCTCATTCTAAATCATTGAACTTCACAAAGTTTACAGAGGAGAAAAGTTATTCACAGAGATTTCATCTCGGAAATGCACATGAAAGAATTAAATGCTGACCTGGATACGGTGAAAACATGGCTTAGAATTAATTTCAAAGTATCTAGTATTACCAGAAAAGTAATTGAACACAATTACTTTTAATTACTGGATATATTTTAATTCTCAAATTTGTACTCAAATTTTTATATATTAACACAACAAAAACTAAATAATGTATTGGTTAAATATTAATTATTTTATTATTAACAAATTAAAATTACTAAAACAGAAAAATTTTCAATGCACATTATGTATTTGTTATCCCTGAGTCAGTGAGGGTACACAAACAATGGATGAAATAACTCCCACTGATCAACATTTTAAATTGTTATTCTTATGAAGAAATTAATGAATAATAAATGCTGGGCTAAATTTTACATCAGTTTTTTTTTTGGTCACAATAAGTCTTTATAAATATTTCTCCAATTCTACAATAAGGTAGGCTATGTATGTACTTTAGTTACTTGACATTTTCAACTCAATGTGATTAGTGAAGTTCAAGATGTGCATATGAAAATGAGTAAAGGTAGCCAATTGCCACCCTAAAATTGTACCATGATTTTTGTCATCAGTTTCATTATAAAGTCAATTGCAACTGGCACTAAGCTGTAAAATACCAAACTTGTGGGATACTAAAAAAACAAAAAAAACAAAAACCAAAAACAAAAAAACAAAACAAAACAAAAAAAAAAAACACCTATTTTCAGTATTTGAAGCTGTTAGTATAAAATACAGACCACGGACAGTAGTGGGGGAGTGCTGCCACAAATTACAACTATGAATGCAACTTTGAATATTAGCTTCATAGAACTCAGTCTCAAAAAATGGGACTGGTGAGTTTTGCAGGTATCAGATTATGTGGGGGCTTAAAAGTCATTATCAAAAATTGTCAGCATTACTTTAAGAACAATGGGTAACAAAGTTAAGGGACTTATTCCTCTCTCCATTCTTAACAAAGTCAAAAAGTTAAACTTGTTAATTTGTTATAGCTTAGTTCCTTTCCTTCCTATTAAGGGACTCCTGATTCCAAAATTATTTTAGTATAATCTTTTCCAAATGAATGTTAAGATTTCCTTGGTTATAAAGGAATTTTCTATGGGGCCAAGTACTACTAATGTAGATAATATAGTTATTAAAATGAGTCTGGAACTGTAAGCAAAAGTAAAATGTATAATGGATATCTATTGAAATTTCAATACAAATAAAGCAAAGATACCTCATGAAAATAGTTTAATTAAAGTAATCTAGTTAATAGTGACTTATCAATTCACAGGCAAAAATTAATTCTAACCAGGATATCACCAATGTGATCAAGAGCCTACAACCTCCATTTACTGCCTCCACTGTTTAAACTCTGACAAATGTCAGGACCAAGATAAAAAACAAGGTTCCTTTTTTTATGTTCTAGTTCTCACTTCTCCCAGTTTTTGGGTCGTTTAAATCAAATTTAAAATATTTATAGAACATAGACGCAACTGAGCAGTTTACATTAGAATTTTATGAATCAGTAGGATGGTTACTCAATGATTTAACTGGGAAAAATCATAACGAAGGAAGAGCAAAAGAACATTTTAAATTTAAGGTTTTTAAGATTTAAAATTTTCCAATCAAACTTGGCTATGCATTTCACATCATCTCTTTTGTCTTTATATTAAGAATGAAGGCTGGGTGGCAGAACTTTGCTGCTCAAGAGGGGGAGATGGCAGACAGTATTCTTGAGTCTTTAGTTCCTTTAGAGACACAGAAGATAGACATCTGGAGGGAGCAGCCACATCCCGAATGGGCTGGGAATATATCTCAGCAAAGAGGAAAGACAGAAACCATTGGATAAGGGTAGGAAAGACTGAGAAACAATAAATCAGGAAGGGTTCCAGTTCATCCGGAGGGATAATCTTCTTTCCCCCACTGAGTTCCCTGGGCTCACCTGCAACCTCAGCTCAGGGAGGAGCATGTATACTTCAGAGCCATAGCAGAGCCTGTTCAACTGTTCAACAAAGGACATCTGAGTGGCCGATGACCACTTTCAGCAATAGGAAGAAACAACTGTCTACCCTCTACACAATCTCTGGTCTCCCAGGATTGTCTGTGCCCACCATGGTGAACCAGGCAAGTCACCAACCACTCCCTTTCACAAGCTCTAGCTTATACCTAGAATGCATAGTGTCCCGACCCGCGGGATTCGTAGACACAAAAAGAGAAAGGCTGAGGATTGAAATGAGGGGCTTGAGACAACTTGACGCTAGCAGATGCTTCTTTATTTCTTCTCCTCTCTCTCTTCTCCTCTCTCTTTCTTCTCTCCCCCTCTCTCCCTCTCTGGGTTCTCCTCTTAAACCTGGTAGCTCCTCCCATCGTACCTCCCAGTCTCACATGATTTACAGGAAAACGCAGTGGTTTCTCAGAAGGCGAAACAGTAAAGCAAAACTTAACTGATGGCACGTATTGTGCAACACTGCACATGCTCCGGACAGCATAGAAATAAATAAGCTGCAAGTGGCCCTTAATTATATAATAATTAAGGGACCAGTGCATCAAGTACACATAACGCTCATCACATATATACACATCAAATGAAGTACCGCAGCAATATATAAAGAAACTATAATCAAATCTGAAATCAGATGCTGGTAGCAACACAATAATAGTGGAAGACTTTAACGCTTCACTTTCATAAAGTGGGATTAATTCCAGGGATAAAAGATGATTCAACATCTGAAAATCAATCAGTGTCATTCACTACAGCAACAAAGGAAAGACAAATATAATACGATCATAGCAACAGAAGCAGAGAAAGCATTTGATAAGATTAAACATCTTTTCATAAGAAACTGTCAAAAAATGGAAGTAGGTCGAATATACATCAACATAACAAAGGCAAAATCCACAGCTAGTACTGGAATTCCTAGCTAAAGTAATTATATAGAACTATATAAAAGGTGTACAAAAAGACATAACACTATACCAGTATACAAACTAAACTACAAAACAATAGTAACGAAAACAGTGAGGTACAGTAACAAAAACAGACACACGAATATAAGACACAAAACCATAAGATACATTGAAGAAAACACAGATAAAACACTTCATGACGATCACTTCAGTGAAGTCCTTTGGCAAGGATGTGAAGAAATAGGAAACCTCACACACTGCTGAAGGGACTATAGACTGGTCCAGTATGAAGTTTTCTCAAAATATTAAAAATAGATTTTCCACTTGTACATATCTATTGAAGAATGTAAAAACACTAATTTGAAGGGATGTATGCATGTCTATGTTCATGAGCACCCTACTGACAATAGCCAAGTCAGGGAAACTACTTAAGTGTTGAAGGACAGAAGTAGATTAGAAAAGTGTGTTATATATACACAATGAAATACAGCTCAGTTCTAAAATAAAAGACAAACTCTTGCCATTTATGACAACATCAATGGAACTGGAGGGGATTATACTGAGTAAAATAAGTCAGAAGTAGAAAGACAATAATCATATGGTCTAACTTACATGAGGAATATAAAGAAACAAAACAAAGGACCAGATATAACCAAACCAGTAATAAATCCTTCATACGTGACTGTGAAATTCAGGCTACAAGACTGGGTGACAAAGGGTAAAAAATAGAGAAAGGGGATAGGGCACAATGGACTATATATAGTAGATGGCTGATGGTGCCTTGGTGGTAGGTGAAGAGGTATTATACAATATACAATACCTCTGAATCACACACAGTCGTAAACCAATGTTACAAAAAATGAATAATATACTTACATATGTATACATAGGAAATGAAGCCTAAAACAAAATCTATCTACCATACTTCACCATTCACCTGAAAGCACACTGATCCTTCAAACTCCATGCATGATGCAATATTCCCTCAAATTGAATTATTTTAACTCTCCCCGGAAGCATGCCCATATTCCCTAATCCAGTGTTAATCAATGACACTCTTTGCTACCTTCTATCCCAATAGGCACTTCTATTATTGTATTTATCACAATTGTTCATATTTGTTTCTTCTCTAAACATGAGGTGCCTGACAGGGCTCTGTCTTTAATATTTGTATTTCCAGTTATTGTCCTGTACACATTAGAAACTCTGCAATATCTGCTGAGTGAACTGTAATGACATATTAACAGATTCAGTCTTTCTGAATATTTCCCAAATGTATTACTAGTTGCTTTTTGATCAGTATTGCTTAGAACATGCCCATTCAAATGTTAAAAGAGTAATTAAATAACAACTTTAAATTAAAAGCATATCCTTCTACCTTCCTCCGTCCACAAACAGTACAAATGCATATCGTATGACAGGCACAGGAAATGTGAAACAAAACTCTGAACCTCAAGAATCTTCCTCTGAAAAGGAAAATTACTTCAATTTTCAAGATGGATTAGATTTTCCTTAAAGTAATGCTTAATGCTGATATCTATTCTATTTAAGATAATTACGTACAATTTACAACCATTTATTTTTACACTTAAGCAAAAATCATAAGCATGCAGAGAAGTAGAGCAGAATTAAAGGAGTAGAGAAAGCCTCAAGAAGCAAAACACAACAACTACAAAGACACAAAAATCTGAACAGTTTATGAAATTTGTGTCCACCGGGAAGAAAGCTGTTCAAAATTTGAGAATCTACCTGTATGACCCAAGTTTACTCATCCTAGTTTTCTCATATGTAACTGTGATTAAGAGAACTTTATATGACAAGGTTATCATGAGGGTTATTATGCTTAGCCTCCTGCATGAACTACTGGATAAAAATACTTAAATTGAAAGCACAAGCAAATAAACTATTCATGTGCTATTGATTGACAGAATATTGCTGTGGTCCTTACCCAAAAACATATTTAGGTAAAATTGCACTTTATGACTAAATATGTCACTATTAACTCATTTGTGAATACTGACAAAGACAAATAAATTCCACTCTACTTCTTCTGAATTTTGCTTATATTTTATCCCTAAACCATCAGATTGATTTTCCACTACACTTATTTTCATCATTATTTCTACATGTACTTGTAGGGGCATTTCTCTCCACTCCTTCCACCTCGGCTTACTGTCACATCACCTAAGCAGAGGGATAATAACAAACACTTCCCCCATCCCTATCAAAATAGTGAGTTGTAATCTATTCCCAACTGTCCTTGTTTAGAGGCCTTTAAAAAAAAAAAGTGATTTATTTATTTATTTATATAAGAACCGGGGTACAGGCCAAATGTGTGGGAGGGTGAGAGGAGTCACCGGAGACAGAACAGGGAACAGAACAGGCAGACTGACAAAATACACTGCTGAGCAGTGGGAGAGACAGGAGAGGTCTGCAGAGCCATGTGGGACCCTTGCCGGCCAGCTGCGATCGAACAGGCATTGTAGAGGCTGTGGACAGCTTCACAGAGCGGCGTTCAACTGCCTGCCTGTGCCACCAGGGGAGGCCCAAGAGGCCTTTCTTTATGAACAACTGAAATTTTATATAAACTAAGATATCATTAATAAGTTGATAAATTTTTATCAGCATGACTATTCATTGTGAAAACCCAAAACAAGAACAGAAATAATTTAGATTCAGGCAAAAAGAAAAATAAGCAACAGAAACTAAGTTTGTATTACTTTCATGCTTGGTCCCAACTGCACCCCAATAAGTACCCAATTTCTATTCTCTCTGTGGTGTTCTCATAATGTGCAACCTGCCTAATCACAGGCCCACTAAGTCAAAGGGATAAAACTAAAACCCAAGGATCTAATTCAATTTACTAAAAAACAAGAGTAGGACTGAAAGTATAATTGGCAAGAGGAAAGCAGCACTTTGATGGCAACAGATTACATAAAAAACCACTGATAAGGACTGTGATAAAAATCATGGTCTCTAAACAAAATAACACCAACCAGTTTTTATTTGGTAAGTAATATTCAAGCCTTCTTAATCACAGGAGCTAAGAGAAATTAATCTCTGAGAGAGTCAAAGTCTTTCTCAACTGATATTAAAATACATTAGTAATCAGGGCACATGTGTGGAAAATTCCCTTGATCTTTCACCAAGCATCTTTTTAAGAAAATCTTTTTACAGTGGTGTCACTGAACTATAAAAAGGTATTCTAAAATTATGTCACTGAGGATGTAACATATCATTTTAAAAATTCTATAAATTAGTATATCAATAAAAATTTTTCATGAACTAGAAGATATAGAACAAATGTCATGTTCTTGAAGAAGCCTTTCCTATTTTTCTACAGCAAGGACCTACAAACTACTGCTTACAGGTCAATTCTAGCTTGTTGCCATCCCAATAACCAGGCATGTGACAAGAGGGTTGTAGAATGAGTAGTATTATGTGACAATGACTAAATCAATCATTCCTACATATTGAAAACTCTGCAAAAAGTACCTTGTACTAACTCCAGGTACTTTGTGTCAGAATTGAACTGAATTCTCTGATGTCTAATCAGTTTCAGAGAATTAGTATTCAAAAAAGATGTATTTTCATTTAAACACTGTATATAGCTGCTTTTCCACTCCAACATAGTAGCACATGGTTGACAGGTTACTAAAACTATAGTTTCAAAGAAAAAAAATTCTTATAAACTGTTTCTATCCCAGTGTATTCATTGTATTTAGCTTTAGTATAAGGTTTGTGTTCTGGTTTAACAGGTAGGTAGGTAGGTAGGTAGGTAGGTAGGTAGGTAGGTAGGTAGGCAGGTAGGCAGGCTGGCAGATAATTTAAAAATCATAACTACTAGCATGCTATACCCTGAAAGGAACACAGACATCATCTAATCCAATCTTTATTTTCCTTCAGGCAAAAGGAGGTTTACAACACTGATTTGCCCAACAAGTTAGTAATCGGAGAGAATCCAAGTCCAAAAATCAACTCTTTTTACAAAAAATAGCAAACTTTCAAGCTCCACAAAAGAAAATTAAACAAATAAAACTAAGCATTGATCAAAATGTACCCCAAAAGTATTCTCCATTCATTCTACTAAGAGTAGCAGCCAACAAAGAAACTGAATCAGAACATGAATCAACACACCCTGTCTTTCTTCAAGAAAGTCTTGCTATGGGGAAAGAAAAAGCTATCTGAAATAAACAGTGACAAAGTTGACTTACATTCAAGTACAAGATACTTATCTCCTCTGAGACCAACAGACATTTCATAAATTGGTAAACCTAATCTTTGGGCAACATTTTAATAGCAATGTGCTAAATAAACATTCAATATTTTCATATATGTGCATTTCATATACACAGTGCCCACTTGAGAAGAAAAGGAAAAAATAACATTTACAACAGTTTCATATATATGATATATAAATATATTATCATAAATATATATAGCATAGATAGATAGATAGCTAAAAAGAGAGGCTCAGAAAGATGTAATACATGGTTCAAAGCAAAGGCAGAGCCAGGATCTGAATACAGATTATCATACTACAAAGGCCAACCTCTTTAAAGAAAACCAGGGTAATAACACTCAAATCTTAACTCATATAGTACTTATATATTAATTTATAAACTAAATATAGTAAGTCAGATACATCAGTTCATAGTTTAAAAGGCCTAAAAGCAGCAGTTATGAGACGGAGCTAGGGGCTCAGGGTCGAGCATAGCGCTGTGAAGCTGTCCACGGCCTCTGCAGCACCGGTTCAATTCCCGGCCCGCCAGGGAGATTCCCACATGGTGCGCAGAACTCTCCTGTCTCACCCACTGCTCCCCTCAGCAGTGTACTTCGGTCCTTCTGCCTGTTCTGCTCCCCACTCTGACTCTGGTGGATTCTATCACCCTCCTGTGCCTCTGGCCTGTACCCCAGTGCTTGTATAAATAAATAAAAATCTTAAAATAAATTTTATACACTTCACTAAAAAACAGGCTAATCTCTATGACCAATCCTGCTGTTTAAAAAAAGAAACACAAATACTGAAAGAGTAAGAGACACTAGTGTATCTAATCAGATCAACTTAACACAGAATGAACATACTGCTTTGCATATCACCAACTAGCCAAAACTTCTTGTTTCACGTTGCCCAAAGTCCTTAGCTTCAAAGTTACCATACTTTGCTTTTCTCATGTGTGAAAGGAGACAGAAATGCCAAGGACCCAGAGTTGTTATATCAATTTTAATATTATATTTATTTCATTTGATGAAAAAAAATTCAAATTTAATACTTGTAAATCAATGTATAACTCATAATTGATGAATATATTTGATATAGTATTTCTTTTATCCAACCAAGAGCTGTTATTAAATCAGTAACTGTCAACAACCTAGCAGCATACCCAAGAAAAGCAACTACTGTGATTATTTTATTATATTTGGAGCAAGTAAGGAAAATATGATTCTGGTTTTTTTTGGAAACAGCTACTTTTCTAGATTTTTATGTATGTTTTTATATTAATATACACTTTTAAAGCTATGTTTCATTTCTCTATTCCATACCCCTTAATGTCTAGAGACCTTGATTTTTCCAGTTGCAGTATTGCCAAACACATTACATAATAAGAACATGACTCCCACAGTTGTTGAGAAATTAATGTATTTACAAAATGCTAATAAAACACAAAGATGGAAATACTTAACAGTCTGAAAACTCTGAGTTAAAGAAGGATCCACAGTAGAGCTAGAAGCTTAAGGTAAGCCCTAAAGGACAGGGAGGAATCTTCTGGGAAAGAACAAGTAACTCCTAGAAAGAATGTACTACTTTAAATACACTGTTTACTTAAATTTTCATATCTGGAATACCCTTACTTCAACCTAGCTATTCAGTAAATTTCTGATTAACCTTCAAAACCAATCTCAAGAGAATCTGCCTCCTTAAAGTCTTTCCTGACTCCTACAAATAGTCTATCACTCTTTTATTCTGATACTGTATTCTAATACATATTTTTACCTGAGAAGAAAAGTAACACTAGTCATACCAGGCAGTCCTGGTAACATTATTTAGTATGTTCTCAATTTACACATCACTCTCATTTATTAAAATTGGAAGTCTTTAAGGAGAAGAATCATCTTTCTAATCCCACTCTGTACCCAGGTTCAAGCATACTTCCCATGGGCACTTCAGCACCTTATTTTGACTACCTCCTAGAAATAAATATATATTTAAATTAATCTTTCTCCTATTCATCAGATACTTAGAAATCTGAGGGTTAAAGACTACTTAAGAACATTACTGAAGCATACTCTATAATTTTCATAGAAGACCACGATATGTATTATAAATTCTCAAAAACTAGACAAGTATCCAAATGTGTAGTAGAAGCTTTTCAGACAAGTCAGCCTTAAAACACTGCTATGCAGGTCCTTTACTTTGGGCACTTCTGTGGAATGAGCAGCTATTATTCACAACAGTCCTTTTCCAAACCACTGTTTCTAACACCTCTTGGCCAACGGATCCAAATAGGATCAAGTATCTGGCTGCTAATCACTGAGGAACCTAAATATTGCTCTCCCTTCACAACCCTGTATCCCTTCTCTTGCCTCCACTCCCGTAAAGTGCAATTGGCTAGATACAAATAAATATATACGTATTATCTTCAAGGCAGCATACTTCTGCCACTAAAATATACCTTTTGGCCCTTAAGGTTTAATCTTTGGGGCCACAATAACTTTCTCAATAGTGCAAAGACAAAAATGAAAATACCTTGGACAGTGCCTTAATAAACGACTGATAAAAATAGTTCCTGAATGGAACTAAAGAATATGCACAGCACCATGAAATGAAAATACGTTAAATTTCAGAAAATAAAAGTAATTCATTATGAAAAAAATCATGCAGGGTCTATAGAGAAACAACAAAATGTCACTACAGGGCAGGCAAATCGTGACAAGCTGTACATATCATGCTACTCTAACTGGTTGTTCAGGACCAAGTAAAGAGAGACTGATGGATGACTTACCTGGATATGCAAAAAGACTTGTAGGCTTAAAGCATCAAAACTTCAGAGATTCCACCCACAACATGGCAGAATAAGGAGGTCTGGACTAACCTCTAGCATAAGCAAAACTAAAAAAGAAAAAACTAAGCTAAAAATTTCTCCCAGGAAACTTCAAAAAATTCATCACCAGAAATGGGGGACCCTCCCATGAAGATCTGACCCTCAGCCTGTGGTTTGTTGTAGGGAATCAGTGGGGATAGGCTGAAAGGAGTTACAGCAAGTGCGGCAGCCATTCCAGTCAACAGAACAGGCAGAGAGCCTAACGCAGAGGATGAGGCTCATGGAACAGGAGCAGTGATTTTTTCCAGTGAGACTTTTTAGTGACAGAGTAGTGTAGACAGGCATGCGTATCTACAGTGACTCAGTGTGGCTTGGTTTCATCACAGTCTGTTTGCCAGCAGTGCAGGCAACAGAGCCTCCTCCCTCCTCCCAGATGGAAGAACCAAGAAACACACCTGCCGTCCAATATAAGGTCTACACCACTTGCCTATCCTTCCCCCGGTCCCGTCACCCAGGACAACTTACCTGGTGGCCTGTGCCTGGTAGCACACACCCAGAGGCCTGTGCCCAATGCCCTGCAGTGGCATGCCCAGTGACCCTTTGCCTGGTGCTACTTTCCTGGAACACCACGTCTATCACCCCTTGCCCAAGGCTCATGTTCAATACCCAGTGCTCTGACCACCCATCCCACAGTGCAGAAGGGGACAACAAGGAGGCAGGGGCATGGAATTTAGACTCCTTGAAGAAGAGAACAGAGATTACTCTGGAGAGAGAGGAAAGGAGGCTGAGCTGCTATTCTTGCCTGGTGCAGCCCTTGTTTCCCCACCTTGACGAAGACCTAGTCTTTGGGGTCTAGCATCCCACCCCTCCCATACCGGCACCAAGTTAAAGAAGTAAAGAAGGTAATGCACATGGCTAGGAAGCAAGAAACATCACAACACAAGATGGAAAAGTTGAAGGAGGACAAAGTCCAGAAACCTAAATAAAAAAACTCAGGGTTAAAGGGCCCACAATACAAAGGTATTAGAATAACAATTTAAAAAAAAAAAAGGAAAAAAACTTAAGCAAACTACTGGAAGGGAAACAGAAACACAGGAAGGGAGGTGCAGGATCCTGAGGAAAAGACAGAAAAACAAAAAAGAGTTCTTCACTAAAGAGTCTTCACTAAAGTGGAAGATATTAAAAGGAAACAAGAGAGATGTGGTATTGAATGAAATGAGGACAAATAAGGAAAGTTTATTAAACAGACTTAAAATGACAGAAGAGAGAACTCTGGAAATTAGAGACAAAAAAATTACAAAAGACCCAAGTGGAAGAAGAGTGAGAAGTGAGATTTGGGAAAAATGAAGAAATTCTACTATGAATATCAAACTCTACTATTAAAGAAAACCTAAAGATAATGGTTATCACAGAAGATAAAGCAGAGGGGAGAACAAAGAACTTATTCAGAGAAACATTGGCTGTTAATTCCCAAAACAAAAAAAGAAATAAACACAGATGTTCACAAATCAGAAAGCACAACCAAATTTCTAAATGCAAAATGACCTTCACTAAGATACATCAATATTAATTTAACAAAAGTCAAAGATAAAGAAGAAATAATAAAGTTTACTACAGGAAAAAAGTGTAACACACAAAGGCACTGATAAGACATTCATGAGACTTTTCAGCAGATACCATAAAGAACAGAGAAGAGTGGGATGACATATTTACACACTTAAGGGCAAAAACTGTCAGCCAAAAATAGTCCATCCCACAAAATTATCATTCAAATATGATAGAAAAATAAAAAGGATTCACCAGGCAAACAAAAGATAATGGAATTTACCACCATTAGACCTAACCTACAAAAAAAAAAGTTTTTTTTAAACAAGAAAAAAACAAACTTAAAACCATAAGCAAGGTGATAACTGCAATACAGAATTAAAAGTGTAAACAAGAGCAATACTAGACAACAACAAAACACCAAAGAAGAAAAAGAAAAGGAGAGAGGCTGTACAGTCATATGATTACAAGTTAATACCGGTACGTAAAGAACTAACTTAGATATACAAAGTTTAGCATAACCTTCATGGTAACCAAAAAGCAAAAATCTACCACAGAGACACTTAGAAAAAGAAATTAAGAAACTGAAGAACCACCAGGCATAGTCATCCATCCAAATGAAAAAGCAGATAGAAACACATGGGAAAAGAACAACAGAAAGATAAATAACCAAAAGAATAAAAGAATGACAGTGATTCCCATATCCCAATAATTACATTAAATATGAATGGTCTGACCTCATGAAGTAAAAAGAACAGGATGCAATTTGGGTTAAAAACTTTGCATACAAAGAACTTGCATATAAGAGATTTACTGAAAATCTAAGGACAAGCACAAATTAAAAAAACAGCCATAGCAAGGCATTTGCATTCAGTAACAGAGGAAAAAAGCAGAAGCTGCTATTCTCATTTCTTAAAATTAGATTTTCAGTCAAAAAACTAATCAGTGACAAAAAAGGCATTATATAGTGGTCACGAGAACAATTCACCAAGAAAAATAACTGTCATCAATATTTACACACCCATCACAGGTGTACCTAATTATATAAAACAACTATTAACAGATCTAAAACAATACATTAATAACAACAAAATAATAATAAGCAATTTCATTTACATCAATGGATAGGTCATCAAAACAGAAAGTTAACATGGAAATAATGGCCTTAAATGAAGTAATTGGCCACATGTATTTAAAAGACAATTACTGAAACTCCCATCCTAGAAGAAATGAATACACATTCTTTTTAAGCACACACATATATATATATATACAAAATATATATATATACACACAAAAAATATATATATACTATATATATATACACACAAAAAAACCCACAAAATATATACACATTTATATATGAAAATATAAATTTTATCAAGTATATTCTCTGAGCACAAGGTATTAAGCTAGGAATCCAAACTCAAAAAGAAAATTGGAAAAAACCCAAATGTCAAGACTAAACAAAGATAACACCTGGATCAACAAAGAAATCAAAATACTAAAAAAATCACCTGAAACATTCAAAAATAAACAGACAAGCTACCATATCCTATGTGATGCAGTAAAAGAAATGTTAGCAGGGAAATGCATTGCAGTACAGGTTGATGCAGTACATCAACATACAAGAAAATCTCAAAGAAATAATCTAACTTTGCATCAGAAGGAACTAGAAAAAGAAGAAGAACCAAAACCAAAAATCAGCATAAGGAAGGAAATAAAAATTAGAGGGAAATAAATTAAATACAAAACAGATAATTCAAAAGAACAATGAAATCAAAAGCTGGTTCTCTGAAAGGATAAATAAAACTGAAAAAACTTTAATGAGATTCATTAAGAAAGAAGAGAGAAAACCCAAACAAAAAGAACCAGAAATGAAAAAGGAAAAATTACCACAGAAATACAAAGGAGCATTAGAATCTACTATAAATGTCTTTATACAAACAAATTGGACAATTTAGAAGAAATGGACCTTTTAACAACCTTTCAAGATCAAACCAGGATGAAACAGATAGTTAAACAGGCCAATCACAAGCAAACTTCCAAATAACAAAAGCCCAGGACCAGACAGTTACTCTAAATAATTCTACCAAATTTTCAAAGGGAGACAAAATTTTGTATCCTTAAACGCTTCATAAAAACTGAAAAACACATAAATTCCTACATTCCATGAGGCCAACATTACCTTACATTTATCTGAAAACCTAACAAGGACAGCACAAAAAAAAAAAAAAATAGACTAATATCTCTGATGAAAATAAATGCAAAAATCCTCAACATAATTTTGGCAAATGGAATCCAGCAATACATTAATATAATCATCCATCAAGACCAAATAGGATTCAATTCAAGATTCACTCAACACAGGCCACTGATGTTATTAACTATATCAACAAAAGATAAAAATCACATGATCATTTCAATAAATGTCAAAAAAGCATTTGATAAGATTCAATACCCATTTATGGAATAAAAAGAACTTAACATAATCAAGGCTACAAAAGACAAACTCACAGTCATTTTTATACTTTTTGGTTAAAAAAAAAAGGAAAGTATTTCCCCAAAGATCAGGAACAAGAAAAAGATGTCACTTTAACTGCTACTGTTCAACACAATATTGGAAGTTGTGGCCAAGGAATCAGGCAAGAAAAAGACATCAAAGGAATCCAAATAGCAAAAAAGTAATTAAAATTATCACTATTAACAGATGATACACAAAAAAGCAAAAATATTCTACAAAAATTTCTTAGAAACACTGAATATAGTAAAGTAAAATATAAAATCAACATACAAAAGTGTTGCATTTCTATACATAAACAATAAATTAGATGAAAGAAATAAAGAAAAATATCCTATTTGCAGTCACAACAAAAAGAATGAAATACTTTGGAATAAACCTAACCAAATAAATAAAGGGCCTAGATACTGAAAACTCTAAGACACTGCCAAAGGAAATAAAAGAAGACACAACAAAATGGAATATAGGTGTCCATGGATTGGAAGAATACACAGATAAAATGGTCGTTCCACTTAAAGAAATTTATAGATTCAACCTACGTACTATTAAAACCCCAAAGGCATTTTCCAAGGAAATAGAACAAGTAATTATAAAATTTTTATGGAACCACAAAAGGCCCCAAATAATGAAAGAAATCTTGATAGGAAAGAAGAAAAATGGAGGCATCAAACTCCCTATACAGCAAAAGAAGTCAAAACAATATGCTACTGGAGTGAAAACAAAAACACAGACCAATGGAATAGAATAGAAAGCACAAAAATAAATCCACACAAATATGGACAGGTAATATTTGACAAAGGAACCATGATGAGACAATGGAGAAAGGAAAACCTCCATACATAAAAATTAACTCAATTAATTTTTGTGGATTAAATGTTTGGATAGAAGACTTCAGACCACAAAATGGATAATAGAAAACATAAGTGATTCACTCCTGGATATAAATGACAGAAAATTATTTGGAGATCAACTCCAAAGACAGTGGAAATAAACGGAAAAATAAACAAATGGAAATAAATCAATCTCAAAAGTTTTTATAGCTCAAAAGAAACCACCAAAAAGACAACCTACAAACTGGTAGAAGACATTTGGACACATCTGATAAGCAATTAATTTCCAACATATCTAAAGAATGCATACACCTCAGCAACAAAAAAATCAGTCCAAAAATTGACAAAAGGCTTAAATGGACATTTTCCCAAGACATTCACTGGCCTACAGGAACTTGGAAACATACTCACCATCATTTCTGACCAGGGAAATAATAGTGGCTATTATTCACAATAGCCAAATCACAGAACTAACCTAAATGCCTATCAACGGATGTCTGGAAAAAGAAATTGGGGAATACTTAGAATATTCAAGAAATAATACTCAGCTATTAAAAATGATGAAATTGTGCCTTTTGAGACAATACAGCTGGATATTGAGGTGATTTCACTATATGAAATAAGTCAGAAAATGAAAGACAGTTACCAGATGGTTAGACTTATTAATGGGTATAAATAACCAAAGCAAGCAAGCAAAGTGGCAAAGAACAGCAAAAATAATTCTTAGACCCATGAAAAATATACAAGGTTAAAGGAAAGCATATGCGGGAACGTGAGGAGGTGAAGGAGAAGGATGCGTATGGGGTAGGAAAATGACAGGTCATGGACACTGGAACTCTGGTGGAAGGTAAGTGAAGCATGTATACATATGACAATGTGAAGTTGTTTTCCCATATTTATATAGTTATGTAACAGACTGACAAATTAATAAAATGTGAGAAAAAAAGAATCAAAATTTAACGCCCTAAGTGTGCTGAATACTTGCCATAGTTATCACAAAACCTATGAGCACATAACGCTATTTTCATCTTAATCTCCAAAAGAGTAAAGCCAGGTTTTAAGACAACAGTAAATTCATTTTTTAAGAATTCTAGAAAAGCAGAAGTAAACAGCAATTACCACCTGTATTTGAAGCCCAATTTCACGCATTTACTTTAAAATCTTGGAAGCAGGGCCTCCCCGGTGGCGCAGTGGTTGAGCACTGGGCTGCGAAGCTGCCCACAGCCTCTGCAGCACTAGCTCCAGCCCCGGCCATCAGTCTGCCTGTCCTGCTCCCAGCTCTGTCTCTGTTGAATTCTCTCACCCTCCCGCGCTTCTGACTGTACCCAGTGCTTGCATAAATAAATAAACCTTTAAAAAATAAATAAATAAAAAATAAATAAAATCTTGGAAGCACTGCTTATCTTTAAAGCTTAGTTTCCTCACCTGTAAAACCCTACCTAATCTCGTGGGACTCTTATGAGATTTGATCTATATAAAGCACTTAGCAGGATGTCTGTCAGGTACGTCATATGAGCTCAACAGAGGTTCATTATTATTGGTAGTATTGTTGCTATTATTAAATAAAAGTAAAGATTTCAGTATTTTACAAACATTGCAGTACATAAAACTATTTTCTTATCAATTAGCTGTCAAATATGTTTGGTCTTAAAGTCATACCAACACATAAGCCTTGCCTTTGGATGCATAGATGAAGATATATAAAAATAAATCATAATGGAGAACATAATAAAAAGAAGAAAAGAATGAATTCAAAGAAAGAAAGTAATGGATTTCCGTAACAGAAAAAAAGTGTAATTTTTAACAGAATTTAGAGTATTACATACAGAATATGTTATATTTTTATTACCATCATTTTTTTCTCATGTTCACTTTGATTAAATTTGATCAGCTGTTACAGGCTGAATTGTGTTTCTGCAAAATTCATGTTTAAATCCTAACCCTCAGAACCTCATGATATAGCTGTATTTGGAGACAGGACTTTTAAAGCACTAATAAGGTAAAATGATGTCATATGGGTGGGCCCTATGACTGGTATACCAGTATGACTGGTATACTTATTTGAAGAGGAAATCAGGACACAGCTACACAGGAGGAAAAATAAAATGAAGACACAGGGAGATGTGGACATCTCTGGTCCCAGGAGATAGATCAGATAAAATCCAATGCTTCTGACACTTTGATCTTGGACTTTGTGTCACCAGAATTGTGTGAAAACAAATGTTTGCTGCTCAAGTCATAGTCCATGGTATTTGTTACAGCAGCACTAGCAAACTAATACACCAAACCCAACAAACTCAAGTTAATATAGTAAGCCATAACTGTTATATTAGAAATTTAGAGACCCAAAGTTTACTCCTACAGTACAACTTAAAAACTGAGTAGCCAGGTTATAATCAGTAACTACTCCACACCTAGGTTTCCACATCTGCAATACAATCTCTGAATTTTCACCAAGCAACAGCATTCTAGTATTCAATTCAGTCCTGTTTATAATAAGGTGTCCTGAAAATTAATACTAAAATTAGTAACCTGAATACAATAGAGGACTCTTATTTTGATAAATAAACACATGCAATAGACAGATGGATGTGGGTGTGCTTGTGCTTGTGCTTGTGCACCCATGTGAGAATGACAGAGACAGAGTGTGAGAAAAAGGGAGAGAACAGACATAGATACACAGAGACACAGAGATAGAGCTATTATATATACTGGTTTTCTGGTAATGTTAAATCTACTTTCAATTTATGGTTTAGGCAAATATGGCATGCATAGATTCCCAAAGGAATATTTTCACATACATTTTTAAAATAGTAATTCACAAAAAGCAGTTGCTTATTTCATTAAGAAATAGTCTAGCAAGTAATATAACACATTGGAAAAACAGTACTTTCACTGGACTTTAACACAAACTCCTACCTTTTACTCTAACAGTTTCTTAGACTCTGTAGCAATGTTTACAATGTGCCTGCCAAAGTACTTGCTGACAATAAAATGCATTTTAATTTGTTACCACATTGATTTCCATGAATTATTTAGGCAACTTTTACCAGAGCAGAGAGAACAAGGCCTTCCCCAGTGACTTGTGGTTTCTAAATTGTTGCTATTAATTCAAAAATGCATAACCCAGGATGAGGTTTAATGACACATAACAGAAAAACACAAAATATGAGTGGCTCAAACATATCTATTAATTTCTTTCTATACTTCCAATGTTTCATTCACTTTTAAGATGCCCCCTACTAAATCAATGCCATGCAAAAAAATGTAATGCAAACCAAATGTATCATTTTCAAGTTTATATTAGCCACATTAAAAGAAAAATATAAAAGGAAAAAGTGAAATTAATTTATATTGTCTAACCAATTACATCTAAAATATCAATCTGACCTGTAATCAGTATTTGCAAATTATTGACAAGTTATTTTCCATTTTATAACAAGCCTTCAGAATCAAGTATGCATTTTATGCTTAAAAGAACATTTTAAGTGCTCACTAGTCACATGTGGCTAGTGCCACTATGACTACACAGTTCTAGATGCATCCATCCATCTTTCAAAACTTAAGTGTGATCATCTTTCTGAAAGCTTCCCTTGACTCCCTTGGTAGAGTTCTCCCTTCAGTGTAGCCCACTACACTCTACTTTATTTCTATCAGAGAATTTACACATTTCATCATGTATTTTTCACCCCCACATTACACATTTATCACCCCCTACAGAACTACAAACTCCTGGATGCTATTTTCTTATATTCTCAATTCCTAGCACTATATATACTGAGCATCCAATAAATCTGTGTTTAATAAAAAGAATGGGTGTTCAAATATGGAGTTAGGATAAAATGTGTATATATATTATAGGGGAGCAAAAATCCACCACACCAAAACACAGCCTTTGGACAAGAGGTTCATTTCATTGGAGGAGCTCAGAAGGCCAAGCAACAGTTGTCTTTGAAAAGGACATTTACATGTTAATTTTTTCTCTGAAAGGGTATCTCCCTCACTGTACCAGGAAGACTTAAGCCTTCTTCTTTTTTTTTTTAATATTAAATTTTATTTTTATATTCCCCCATACAATTGCAAACGCCCCATTCTGACCCCAATCCTTCCCCTCCCGCCCCCACCCCCCAAAAAGTGTCTCTGGTTCATAGTTTTTTGTTGATTTTGATTTTCACTTTCTTATATTCATTTTCCTGGTCCCTTATTTAAGTTTTCTAGATTCCTGCTATGAGTGAGACCATCCGGTATTTTTCTTTTTCTTTTTGGCTTATTTCGCTGAGCATGATCCCTTCCAGCACCATCCATGTTGCTGCAAATTGCATGTGTTTATCTTTTTTGAATGCTGAGTAATATTCCATGGTATATATGTACCACATCTTCTTGATCCAGTCATCTATTTTTGGGCATTTGGGCTGTTTCCAAAGCTTAGCTATTGTAAATAGTGCTGCTATAAACATAGGGGTGCAGGTGCTCTTTGGAATTGATGTTTCTATGTCCTTTGGGTAAATACCTAGGAGTGGAATTGCTGGATCATATGGAAGCTCTATGTTTAGTAGGTCCAGAAATCTCCACACAGCTCTCCATAGTGGTTGGACCAGTTTGCACTCCCACCAACAGAGCAGAAGAGTTCCTTTTTCTCCACATCCTCGCCAACATTTATTGTTGCTAGTTTTTTTTAATATGTGCCATTCTCACTGGTGTGAGATGGTATCTCATGGTAGTTTTGATTTGCATTTCCCTGATTACAAGTGATGTTGAACATTTTTTCATATGTCTGTTGGCCATTTGCATTTCCTAATTCTTTTCAATGAAGAAGGCAGAACTATATTTGCCTGACTAGTGTACATTTGCTCACTGTGGCTTCCCTGGTAAGTTCCCGACCTCACCTTTCCCTTCCTACCCCCACAGAATCCTGTCCTACCTGAGCTGTTTAAGAAGGCACCTGAAAGCATATTATTCAGTTTTTCGGCTCTCTCCCATGTACAGACAAGGTATACATGTTATTATTAAACTTATGTTTTTCTCTTACCAATCTGGCTGATGAGTTTTTGATTATTTGCCAGCCTAGAAAACCCCAGAGGGAGCCTCCCTGGTGGCACAGGCAGTCAAGCGCAGCGCTGTGAAGCTGTCCACAGCCTCTGCAGCGCCAGTTCGATCTCCACCAGCCTCGGAGCAACCCACATGGCAGACAGACCTCTCCTGTCTCGCCCGCTGCTCCCCTCAGCAGTGTATTTCCTCAGTCTGCCTGTTCTGTTCCCTGCTCTGTCTCTAGTGAATCCTCTCACCCTCCCATGCATCTGGCCTGTACCCCAGCTCTTGTATAAATAATAAATAAAAAAGAAAAGAAAAAGAAAACCCCAAAGGGTTACTGGATGATTTCCTTGACACCTAGACAATATTCAGACCTAATAGACTGGTTTTTAAGTCATGAGGGTAAGGGAGACATGAAGAAGTAGCCAAGAATAACTGAACTACATAACCTGCAAACTAAAAAAAACATAATACTACATCTCAAATAATTCATTTAATTTGGAAATAATTAAGTCAACTGTAGAATGGTATCATTCAGTAAATGTATATTAAACATTAATATACGACTATCATATTACAAGCCAAACTTTATAAGCTCTCTAATTTTTCTTCAGGCCCAATCTACATTAGTAGAGTAGCTTCTCAACAAATAGTCAAAAATGCCATTAGTACGGATACATCCAATTATCAAGTTTTATTCTCAAAAACTACCTCCCCATTAATATACCTTTATTCCTTTCACATACAAATATAAATTAAGGCTCCAAGATATAAATACAATACCATATTGATTTAAAATCCCAAACATTCCTTCAATGGAACTGAAATCCCTGCTGTAAATATCTATATGTCATATTTTCTAAGCAGGTCATTTTTAATTTATTTCAGAGATTGGCAGCATAATTTTTCAATGTAATAGGGTTTAGCTGTCATTCTGAATGACATGTGGTAACTAAAATATATTAGTTTACCTGTCAGAGTACAGATCACTAATTAGGTTAAAACATTTCTAGAATTTATAAGGTACAATATAATTAATAAAAAAAATCAGCTAATCTGACTATAATGTATTTGGTCAATATACTTCCTATGAAAGGATTTAAATTAGTATTTTCACAGAGGAAAAACTTGTCTTCATAGTCACTCAATTCACCCCTAAAACAAGTAAGTTAACCATTCTAAAAATGAATGTTTTTGATCCCAAGGGCAGATGAGAAGTGTTAGTGGTTCCAAACAATTCCATGACAATTCAGGCAATCTTGTTTAACTATGACCAATTAGTTTAGTATTACACTAATTGGTGTGGTACTAATGAAAGCAAGGAAATGGGTTACATCTCTATTTGGGTCTAACTTTAATATGATCAATGGTTAAAACACCGCACCTACAATCCCATCCCGTTACAATTACCACCCTCTGTCTACCAGGTGATCCCTTCAACAATAACAACAAGGAAACAAACATGTGAAGAGATTAACACCCAGAGGGAAAAACACAAAACTCATGCCTTAGTATATTTTATTCATAGGAACAGATACTCATGTGAAAACCTCACTTTGGGAAGGATGAAACACCACCAAATATGAAAGCTTAAGAAATATGACAAGTGATGTTGAACATTTTTTCATATGCCTGTTGGCCATTTGCATTTCCTCTTCAGAGAAGTTTCTTTTTAGCTCTTCTGCCCATTTTTTGACTGGATTATTTTCTTTGTTGTTGCTGAATCTCATCAGCTCTTTGCAGATTTTTGTGATCAGTCCTTTATCATTAGTGTTGTGTGCAAAAATGTTCTCCCAGTTGGTGGGGTTTCTCTTTGTTTTTGTTATTGTCTCTTTTGCTGTGCAGAAGCTCTTTAATTTGATGTAGTTCAACATCACTTGTAATCAGGGAAATGCAAATCAAAACTACCATGAGATACCATCTTACACCAGTGAGAATGGCACATATTAAAAAAACTAACAACAGCAAATGTTGGCGAGGTTGTGGAGAAAAAGGAACTCTTCTGCACTGTTGGTGGGAGTGCAAACTGGTCCAACCACTATGGAGAGCTGTGTGGAGATTTCTGGACCTACTAAACATAGAGCTTCCATATGATCCAGCAATTCCACTCCTAGGTATTTACCCAAAGGACACAGAAACATCAATTCCAAAGAGCACCTGCACCCCTATGTTTATAGCAGCACTATTTACAATAGCTAAGCTTTGGAAACAGCCCAAATGCCCAAAAATAGATGACTGGATCAAGAAGATGTGGTACATATATACCATGGAATATTACTCAGCATTCAAAAAAGATAAACACATGCAATTTGCAGCAACATGGATGGCGCTGGAAGGGATCATGCTCAGCGAAATAAGCCAAAAAGAAAAAGAAAAATACCGGATGGTCTCACTCATAGCAGGAATCTAGAAAACTTAAATAAGGGACCAGGAAAATGAATAACTATAAAAAAGTGAAAATCAAAATCAACAAAAAACTATGAACCAGAGACACTTTTTGGGGGTGGGGGGCGGGAGGGGAGGGATTGGGGTCAGAATGGGGGTTTGCAATTGTATGGGGGAATATAAAAATAAAATTTATTATTTAAAAAAAATGTATATATCTGTTGCCCACTTGGGGAGACTTTAAAAATATATATTACGATATCAAATGAAAAAAAAAATAAATATGACAAGTAGGGCCTCCCCGGTGGTGCAGCGGTTGAGCGCTGGGTTGCGAAGCTGCCCGCAGCCTCTGCAGCGCCGGTTCGATCCCCCGCCACCGGGCGAGGGTCCCACATGGTGCACAGACCTCTCCTGCCGCCCGCTGCTCCCCTCAGCAGTGTACTTCATCAGTCTGCCCGTTCTGCTCCCCGCTCTGGCTCTGGTGAATTCTCTCACTCTCCTGCGCTTCTGACTATACCCAGGGCTTGTATAAATAAATAGTAAAAATAAATAAAAATAAATAAATAAAAACCTATGTACCTAGCCTTTTAAAAAAAAAAATGACAAGTAAATATAATAATTTATAAATAGTTGCTACATTATTACATATAATATTAGATTTAGTTTCCAACATTTTGGAGGGGAAACATTCTTTACATGTTTAAATACTAGTAAAATGAAAAACTATAATTTGATTTGCAGAAAGGAAAAACCAGGGTTCATTAAAGGGTGTGTAAGGACAGGAATGGTCACTGAGGAGGTTTTCTGATCCAGCAGACCGGGTAAAGGAGGAATCAGAGACCTCAGTGGTTTTTTGCAGGCTTTTATTGGGATTACCAGGTACACGGCAGGCAGGGGCACTGTGGGGCTGGTAGGCTGGCAGGCCTCCCAGGCCCCAGCAGGTCTTCACTCTATCTGGGCTCTCCGACCTTCTCTCTTGGCTTCTGCTGATGTCCCCGTGACGCGGCCCTTAAATGCCCAGTCGTAGCCCAGGTAATCCCATCTACCTATACCCATACCCTACTCCAGGTACCCGCCATCAGGCATGCATTCAGGACCACAAGGATCCATCATCTATCCTGATGGCGGGAGGGCAGAAAAGCCTGACATTTTACCTTACCCTACAGGGTGGGATGAGGGGACAGAATTTCCCTGAAGAGGAAGAAACATCTGACAGAACAGTCCTAATGCCAGATCAGCTGCGGGGGTGGGGGGGTAAGTGGGTGGGAAACTATCGTGATAATCCTGATACTGAACTATATCAGAGCAGAAATATATTGAATATTTAATTTTCTTCTAGATTTAGAAAACTATTAACTCTATTTTAATAAAATGTTACAATTTTTATAGCTAATTTTATGAGCCATATAAATAATAATTTCAAATGGTATAAAAAGGTTATAAATTATACATGCATGCTAGTTCTTAAAAACATAAAAACAAGGTTAAAACTAAAGATATCATCTTCAGATGCTGTAATACTGTATAAAATGAGATCTAACAGATATGCCTATATTCTCTAGAAGCTTGTAATGACAAGTTTTATAAGAAGGTGTAGGTTAAGGTAAAAGGTTAAGGTAAAAGGCTTTTCTGCCCTCCCGCCATTAGGATGGATGACAGAACCCTGTGGTCCCAAATGCAGGCCTGATGGCGGGCACCTGGAGTAGGGGGTGGGCATAGGTAGATGGGATTCACCTGGGTTAAGACTGAGCTTTTAATGGCGGCATCACGGGGACGCCAGCAGAAGCCAAGAAAGAAGCAGAGAAGCCGAGAGAGAAGCAGAGCCATGAGAAGAGCAGAGAGAATGTGAGAGAAGGCCAGAGAGCCCAGCCCAGAAAGAGTGAAGACTTGCTGGGGGCTGGGAGTCCTGCCAGCCTCCCGGCCCCCAGCACCCCTGACTACCATGTACCTGGTAATCCCAATAAAAGCCAGCAAAACCCACTGAGGTCTCCAGGACTCTCTCCTCCTCTAGGTCTGCTGGATCAGAAAACCCGCTCAGTGGCCCGTCCTACCCCTATAGAAGGGGTTTTTTTTAAATTTTTAAACAAAGATTTTTAATGCAAGTGCATTAATAACCTCATGAGCAAAAATTAATTGGAAGTTTGTTTTTTTTGTTTTTTTTAATGAAGGAGAAGCTGGGGTAAAATCACTTGTCAATATTCCTTAAGAAATTTAAATCACTGTAACAAAGTAGCCACTGTCTTTATAAATGATTGCTTATGTGACAAGAGAAAAATGATTCATATGTGTGCCTGGACTCTTTTTTTTTTTTTTTTGTGCCTACTCAAAAGAATTCCAGCTTGGCCTGCTGAGTCTCTTCACCTCCTCCACGGTGAGTCTGTCTTGACAGTCTAAAATAGTTCATTTTATGCTTGTAACAAAGAAGATTTTACAGGACTAAGGCTAGGTGTTGAATTTTTTAAACAACTTTCAGAATAAGAGAATGAAGAGCATCTAGTTACACTATAGGTGTTATAGCGCAGCCCCGATATTGAACGGGTTGCCTGGCTGTGGGTCCTCACCCACGCGCTTAAAAGGGACTTATACTCCACTACAGGCATACACAAAAGGTTAATAAAAGGTTTATTTACAAGGGAAAAGGAAATAAGGAAATGTACAACTCAGGGAGAAAATAGGGAAATAAAGTCTTTAATGCGTCCTAACCGATCCGCCGACCTGGAAACCTAAAGGCACTCTCAGAGCTGGCGGAGAGCCAAAATGGGGGAACCCCTCCAAAGCCCACGTGTCTGGCCTTATACCAACCTGGCTGCTTAACCCCACCCTCAGGTCCCAGCCACCTTCCCTTTGGTGGTGATGGGATTTGGAGTTCCCAGTGTCTTTGGTTTTGGCCTGGGGTGGGGGTGGAGTCCACAAAGCCTGTATGGAATTAGCTTTAGGACATCGTTTTCCCCCTAACATAGGGACAGAGGAAAAATAAATTTTTGAAGCAATATTACTATCATCTACTATCATCATGTTCTCATCCCCACCCAGTACTCAAGAAAGATAAGTAAAACCTGAGTCATATAGAAATTACTTTTTCTTCCTGAAGATTGTGTTGTTTAGGTTCTATTAACAGTCTGGTACATGTGGGTTATGATTTATAAACAGCATTTAAATTAGTGACAGAACTTTATCTGTGTTGCCAATGGAGACTGGATTGAATCAAAAACTGCTACTCAAGGAAAGTATATGCTAAGAGAAATTGTTGTAGAGCAGCCCTGAATCATTTCCCCCTAACAAAATAACTGAAACACAAAAGGACAAGTACTGTGTGATTCTATACATATATGAGATAACTACAGTAGCCAAATTCATAGAGACAAAAAGTAGAAATAACAGTTGCCGAGGGTTGGTGGAGGGGGTCTGGAGAATTACTATTTAGTGGGTACAGATTTCCAATTTGGGAAGTTGAAAACTTCTGGAAATGGATGGTGCTGATAGTTATACAACAATGTTAATGCACATATTGCCACTAAACTGCACTAAAAAATGGTTAAGTTAGTAAAGTTCATTATATATGTTTATTATATATATTTTACCCAATTTTTTAAAAAGGCAAAGATTTGAACAAGCTGGGGTAGCTTTGAAATAAACCTAGCAACAATAATGTTGAGAAAAACAAACTAAAAAAATTTTTACTGATTTTTAAAGCCACATTAACCACCAATATTAAAAATTCATTTTCTTTATTGAAATCCACATGCCTATTTGTTGAAAATAAGTTTGCTGTGGTGAAGCATTCTTTAAAATGATTGTCAACGTAATTAGTAACTAAATTAATATAGTATATGGAAAATAGTCTTTAGTAAATTTATATAGTAATCAAATGATTCATTTGGAGAAATTCACTTCCCAGTGATAGCACTTATATCAACTCATGGTTAGATAGAGTATAGAATAACAAGTAAAATGTTAAAGCTTCGTGAAACTACTACATTTAACAACATGGTGTTTTGCCTCCTGAAATTATCTGCGGTGTTTCAGAGAAAAAAAGGAACAAGCAATTCAGAAATAAAACTAACAAAAGATTTTAGAAATCTGGTAACACCACAACTTATGCTACTCTGTTACCTTAGACTCATGCATAGGGATTCAAGGATTTAAGGAGAGAACTCACTGTCTTCTAGCAAGGGCTCACCTAAATGGATTATTTTGAAAATAAACTTTTTTGTGTATACTTTCCCTTCTCAGCTATTCACTAAGAATAAATGTCTTACCACTCCTAGAAACTAGGTTAGGATGACTCAATTATAAATTTTAGCCCCAAATAAGCTGAGAGAAGGCAGAATGGTAGGCACTAAGATAAATGAAAAGAGCACCAAACTAAGAGTCAGGTAATATAGGTGTTAATAGACTGTAAAAGACAAGAGGATCATGGTCCTCCCCTGGTGGCACAGCAATTGAGTGCTGGGCAGCGCCGGCAGCCTCTGCAGCACCGGTTCGGGTGAGGGTCTCACATAGCGCGTAGACCTCTCCTGCCCCGCCCGCTGCTTCCCTCAGCAGTGTATTTCGTTGGTCAGCCTGTTTAGTTCCCAGCTCTGGTTCTGGTGAATTCTCTCACCCTCCACACTTCTGACTGTACCCAGTGCTTGTTTAAATAAATAAATAAATATTAAAAAAAAAAAAGACAAGAGGATTTTAACCTAACTGATTCTCATTCCTTCCTATGTAAATGATAAGAGTAAGGCTATTCACCAGATCTGAAGACACCATGAGGCCTTACCTTCTTCAGATACCCAGAAAACACTTTTTTTAAATGTATCTCTATTCACTCCTCAAAAAAAAAAAAAAAAACACCGAAATGTTCAAGCGACAGCAAACACAGAAATTAAAAGAACCAGAATAGCTTAGAAAGACAAGATTTTTACCCAAGTCAGAAGTGACCAAACCAAGTAAACACTATCAAACATGGGGAAAAAATTCTGTTCCAATCAGAGTTCACAAAGCAGCCAAAATTCCAAATTCTGTGATACCAAATTCATGATACCAAGGTGAGCAAGACAATGCTATGACCTCAAGGAGTAGGATCAAAACAAGAGTGGTGGGAATTGAATGGGGACTATAACCAAGATGAAAATGCATACATTGTGCAAAAATGAAAAATGATGTAGCAAAAATGAAAAATGATGTAGCAAAAATGAAAAATGATGTAGCAAGAATGAAAAATGATGTAAAAAATATGTAAAATTTAAAATAAAAAAAAAGACTCAGTCTCTAGAGTAATATGACAAGTAAATAAGTAATTCAAATAGAAGGAGCAATTTCTGAATTTGAGATACATACAAAATTTTTTTTTAAGATTTATTTTTATTTGTACAAGAACCGGGGTACAGGCAAGAGGCATGGGAAGGTGAGAGGATTCACCAGAGACAGAGTGGGGAGCAGAACAGGCAGACAGACCAAAGACACTGCTGAGGGTAGCAGCAGGTGAGGCAGGAGAGGTCTGCCATGCCATGTGGGTATTTCCCTGGCCGCCCGGAAATCAAACATGCACTGTAGAGGCTGCAGATGGGAGAGCACATAAAGGGTGGGGGGATCGCGGAAGAGGTCAGTTAAGTAGGATATCGAGCTACTCTTGAAACATGAGTTCTTTAAGACAAATTATGGAAGAACATCACTTGAGAAATGTAACAGCAAGAAACAGTCAATATAATAAGGGAACATTCTCCCACTGATGACTCCTAAGATTTTTTAAAGAATTTAAATACTTAATATAAATTCAAGGACTTCAAAAGGGTAATCAAGTTACAGAGGATTAGTACAAATCAAGTAAAATAATTCTAAGACATTTCATAATAAAATACTGCTTATATAATTAGCACTGAAAACACAAGACAGCAGACTTGGTTTAATTTAAAAAGACAATGACTATTTTTAATTCACTGAAGATTTTACATTCCATATCAAGAGGATGAAATGATAAAGCACATCATATATTCAACATAGTGCTTGGCATGCAAGACTTTAGTTGTAAGCTACTATCACTATCATCATCAGAATCATCATCAAAGGAAATTGTGTAAAGAGCAAAAAAGCTGGAAATGGAACATACAGCTTTGAATCTGACTTGTGCACTAAACTGCTTTTCAACCTTAGACAAGCCCCTTTAACTTTAACAATAGATTACTTATACAATTTAAGTAAGCCACCATTTACTCAAGAGGGGGTGGGAGAAGATATTAAAAACATATTTATAAAAGCAAATCAAATCTATAAATGCCAATCACCACACAGGAATTATTTTTTTAATTTTAAAATAAAATAACCATGTTTAAATCAGCTGGAGGCTATTTATCTTAGAAAATGAAAGTATGTATTAAAGAGAAATATATCTAGACATTTATGTTTGCATAAAATTTGCTATTAATCAATTTTTGGTTTTTTTAGTAAACTAAAAGAGGAATCACAATTATTGGAAATCATATTATCCGGTTCCTAGCATAATTCCCTCTATAACTCATTTGCTTTATCCAAGCAAATATATGTTGGTTCTTAGAATGAATGCTAATATAACAAGTTGATTTTTTTCAAATAAAATATATATTAATACACAGAACTACCCTGATTTAGATTAATATTTACAGTATCCATATTTTATCTAATGAAAGGTTTAAAATTCTAAGCTGGTTACCATTTTTAAAACCTTTATGGCCAATTATTCCCCCAAACTCAAAAATTCATAGCTCATAATACAATTCTCATTAAGTCATTCTTGTGTATAAATTCATCAAATTATTGCTGCATTCATTTTATTCCCTGTGAACACTTGTCCCAAGTTCTCTACAGGCAGCATTCCTGACCACAGATTCAACTGAGTTTTCCCAGCCCTTTCCCTCCCAGCATCATCCCTCCATCTCAAATCTGGCCTTCGAGATAATTTCTAAGTTGGTACATTTTGTTTAATAATGCAGCCTTAGTTTCCACATCTGTAAAAAAGAAATGACGGGTCTCCCTGTTGGTGCAAGGGGTTAAGATGCAACCTATGAAGCTATCCGTAGCCTCTGCAGCAGTTCAATCCCCGGCCAGCCAGGGAGCAACCCACATGGTGCAGCAGACCTCTCCTGACTCGCCCGCTGCTCCCCTCAGCAGTGTACTTCAGTCGATCTGCCTGTTCTGTTCCACACTCTGTCTCTAGTGAATCCTCTCACCCCCCAGCATCTCTGGCCTGTACCCCAGTTCTTGTATGCATAAATAGATAAATCTTTGAAAAAAAAAAGGAATGATATGTGAAAAAGGAGTGATCCACAGACTAGAAAATGCAGGCACAATTTCACAAGTACACTGTAAAAAGTTAAGAGCTATTGGGCCTCCCTGGTGGTGCAGGCAGTTGAGGGCAGCGCTGTGAAGCTGTCTGCAGCCTCTGCAGCGCCAGTTCGATCCCCACTGGCCTCGGAGCAACCACATAGTGCAGCAGACATCTCCTGTCTCGCCCACGGCTCCCCTCAGCAGTGTATTTCGTCGGTCTGCCTGTTCTATTCCACGCTCTGTCTCTGGTGACTCCTCTCACCCTCCCGCGCATCTGGTCTGTACCCTGGCTCTTGTATAAATAAAAAATAAAATCTTTAAAAAAAAAAAAAAAGTTAAGCACTATTAAAATACAGGATGTATTATTTTCTAAAACAACTCAACAAAATTGTTCTTTAATCCTCTAACTTGCCCCTTAGTCTTGCTACTCAAGTAGTCTTTTAAATATTTAAGCTAGTATTCCCAGAAGGAAGTGTTTCTTTAGCTAGAATACTACTATTATCCCATCACATCTACAAGGTGAAAGTGAGTCATATAAGGGAAGGTATCTACATATAATCTAGCACTATGAAAGAAGGAAGATATAGAAGAGATTCCAGGCAAGCAAACTTGTATTACCTCATGCCTACTCCTTCCCCAGTTTTCCATCCTCCTCACTCAAAACAGGAAATTTGTAGAAACTACCCAGAGGTCCTGTTAAAGACTACACAGGATTCAGCAGAACAGACCTCCTAAATTTCATCAGATCATGATCTGTGTATCACAATCTCTCCTCTGAGCTGAGATCCCTTCTCTGACAGATTCACCAGATTCAGGTACTCCAAGCTAAAAGAGTTTTAGTTAGGTAATATTTTTTTTTCTATGATCAAATGATCCTCAAGCTCAAAATAAGAATAAAAATAACAGGGATTCCCCTCGTGGCGCAGCGGTTGAGCACTGGGCTGTGAAGCTGCCAGGAGCCTCTGCAGCGCCTGTTCGATCCCCGGCCACCAGCGAGGGTCCCACATGGCGCGACAGACCTCTCCTGCCGTGCCTGCTGCTCCCCTCAGTAGTGTATTTCATCAGTCTGCCTGTTCTGTTCCCTGCTCTGGCTCTGGTGAATTCTCTCACCCTCCCACGCTTCTGACTGTACCCAGTGCTTGTATAAATAAATAAACCTTAAAAAAAAAGAATAAAAATAACAATAGTAAGTACTAAATAAACGTAGCTTTGTACTGAGCACTTTAGATATATCAATTCATTTACTCTGTGTAATAATCTTATAAGGTATATATGCCCTCTTACATATCAGGAAACTGAGGCACATAAAGTTGTAATGGCTATATATGATACTCCATAACATGGATATGAAATCATTAATGTATCCTTTTCCTATTGTTGAACATTCAGAGTGTTGCCAACATTTTATAGCATGAAACTAACATATAACCCTTATACTTTTCCAGGGTCATTTCTCCTTAGCTCAAAAAACCAAAAAAATTAACACAAACCTTCTTAATATTTTACATGCCTAATAACATCATTTAAGATTATTTTAGCATGGTTAGGAAACAATAATTCTTTTTAACCACTTCTCTCTCATGGTATCTCCCTGTTATCTCATATTTGTATTTAGTGAAGATGAGTTTTATATTAATTAGTCATATTTCTTCTCTCTTGAAGTGTGCCAAGTCTTCTACCAAGTTAACATTTATGTCATTTAATATTAGCACCTATGGTTCTTTTTTAAATTTAATTTAAAATATTACTCAGGAATCTTTAGGGATGCAACAAGCAAAACAGGAAAGGTACTAGCCTAATGCACTAAAAATTCTGTGGATACAATTAACTTGAGTATCTTCAAAGATACCATCAGTAACCTATCTTTTGGCTCTAGGTTCCTCTGTGATACATTCTCAAATATATTCTGACTTCTTGGTAGCAGTTGCCAGTCAAATCTAGACTTAGATTCCAACATCTTAACTCCAGTGATGAGCATCTTTTTATTTCTCCAGCAGAATGAACGACCCTATCAGTCTGTCTCCAATATGTGGCCAGAGTTTTAACTATCAATATTTGTTACTGATAGCTCAGGTTCAGTGATGGACCACTCATTTCTTGCTATATTCATAATTTTTAAATACTCATTATGTTAACCACAACAAAAAATATGCACTCCTCACCTCATGCTGGCAAGGGAGATTAGTAATGAGGGGAATAAAGACAATGTCAATTTAATTCATCCAATTACAAGTCTGAAATCTCAGTGTTAGAAACATTATTCTTAGTCAAGACAAATGTGCATTCTTCTTGATGATACTTTATCACTTCATATATATAACCACGTAATAAATTTATATATGCCCCTATAATTAATAGACATTGTTAAAACAAGAACATATGTAATAATAACAACTTCCATTTATAAGGGTAGAGAACATAAGACAAATCACACTCACTAATTCAGAGCAGTAAGAACTTCCTGTCCTGGCACTGGAATTCCTTAGTCAGCCAACTCATCTTTACCACTCATCCTTACTACGATCTCAGATGATCTTACATGAATGCTATTATCCAAAAGAGAAGAAATAGCCAATATTGGATGTTGGAGAGGATGTAGAGAGAAGAAAACCCCATGTACAGGTGGTGAGAATGTAAACTGGTATAGCCATTATGGAAAACAGAGTGGAGGCTGTTCAAAAAATCAAAAATATAAATTCCATATTATCCAGTCATCATACTTCTGAGTATTTATACAAAGAATATGAAAACACAATTAGAAGAGATATATGCACCACTATGTTCACTGAATAATTATTCACAATAGCCAAGAATTAGAACCAGCCTAAGTGTTCACTGACAGACTGGATACAGAAGATGTGGCATATACCAAACTGGAATATTTCTCAGCAATTAAAAAAAAAAAAAGATGAGGTCCTTCCAATTGTAACTACATAGATGAACCTAAAGGGTGTTATGCTCAGAGAAATAAGTCAGAGAAAGAAAAATACCATGTGATAAGTACATAAAAAAAATCAAACAAGCAAATGAACTAAATAAAGCAAAGGTAAACATTTAGACTGTAAGACCAAATTAGTGATTACGAGAAGGGAAAGAGGAGAAGATAAATCAGGCAAAAGGACTTTTAACCACTTCCTTTTCATGGTATCTCCCTATTACCTCATATTTATATTTAGTGAAGTTAAGTTTTACATAGTCATATCTCTTCTCTTGAAGTATGCCAAGTCGTCTACCAAGTTATTTGGTGAAGGACTGAATTAGATGTTGATATACAATGATGTACACTTGAAACCTATATCATGTAATAAATCAATATTACTTCAATAAAATAAATAAAAATGATTTGAACTTGGAAAAAAAAAAAACCTCTCATGTTCATTACCCTCCATGCCTCAGATTGTTCTTCTAGCAGCTGCATTGCTTGAACATTCCACTTCCTTTCTTGAAGCTTCAGGAAAAGGTCTTGCTTAACAGACCTGAGGTTTCCCAATAGTTTCCCTAAAGGCTTAGTAAGCTTTTGTTTAATATACTTTCATGAACTGTTGAATTAGAAACCAAAGCAATAGATCTTGTCAAGATATAGTATACCAATACAGATTTCCACGTTTTCAAATTCAAAGCAATATTCAATCTCACAGCAATATCCCTTCACAAAACTAATCCCCTTCACCCTCAACTCAATGATTTCCACGAAGTAATGTAAAACAATAAGCAGGATGAGGAGAGACAGTTATTCTATCACTTGTTGTCTGAATGCACATTCTTTAAGCTTTTTACAACTGGACTGTTAACTTTGTCAGGCTAGGAACAGTACGCATAAAGTGCTTGGAAGAAGCTTGTAAAGCAGAACTTTATCTGGTTCTAATTTATACTCTGATCTTTCCTTACCATTTTAGCTTGGGATAAATAAAGATGAGCTTTACAACCTTCAAGGTACTTGATGTTCTGATTCTCTGCTAGGGGCAGAAAAATCCTCTCTAACCTAGACAGTATTTTCTTCTCTGCTTTCAAGTATGCCAGCAAAAACCAAAGCTAATTCCTCTCTCAAAAGACATTCAAAGATCCCAAGAAGTGATCGAAATACTCCGTAGCCCAAAAGGTCTAGCCTCAGTAGCTCTATGGACAAAGAAAACACAAAGGAAAATTTAGAAAACAGCTCTGAAATTCCTTAAAAGGAGTTAGTAAGAGAAAGCAAAGTTCTCTCTGCCTTGTACTCTATTTCAATAAGTAAGGGCTGGTCCTTACAATTTCCCATTTGAAGTTACTAATGACGATGCTAGTGAGGATTATTTCCATTTACAAGTGACAAAAATCTGACTTAAACTGACTTAAAGCTAACAACAAAAATAATAAGTATTATAAGTGAGAATTCAAAGGTTAAAAGATAATCACCATAGGCACAAAAAATTCTAGGTGCTCAAGCAGAATCATAAATACAATTTTTCTCTCAGCATCAAATTCTGATACAGGTCAAATTTTGATACAGATACCCACAACTCTAGTGTAAGTACGTTATTTATTCTATACTTACAGTATACTTATATGTCCAAGCATCTCAAACAGATAGAGTAAGAGTTGAGTTCTGTGAGTGAACCTGTATTTCCCCTAGAATTAAATGTTCATTCCTGAACCAACTGGGTGATTCTGGCCATAAGTGGATTATGCCCAGCTTACCTAAACCCACGTAAACCAATAAATTAAGAATGGGCTTATGAGTGTTTCATCAGAGGAAAACTGAGGTAGCATTACCAAAAGGGGAGATGTAAAGCAGACAAACAGAAACAAGAGATGTCCAGGGCCTCCCTGGTGGACTAGGGGTCTAAGTCTCAGCACTATCATCACTTCAGCCTGGGTTCGATCCCCAGCAGTGTATTTCAGTAAATCCACTTGTTCTACTCCCCATTCTGTCTCTGGTGAATCCTCTCACGCCCCTCTCAATTCTGGCCCACACCCCAATTCTTCTACGCAACAATAAAAAAACAATTAAAGAACAAGATATGTCCACCATTCCTGGTAACATTGACAAATGCTAACAGTACTTTTTTTAAGTTCTATTCAGTGCAGTATATATTCCTATAGACTCTAGATATCTTATTTATTAATAACACTATTTTATGTGCTTACATATTTGACATAAACATAAATGTATAGATTTTTATCAGACTCTTATTCCAAGAAACATTCATTTATAATACATTGTAAAATAGCATTCATGTATATAGTAATGCCTACATAGATTATGTATATATTCAATACATGTTTTTAGTTATAGCAATAAGCAAAACATTAACTTTATATGAGCTTAATTTATTTGAGGATTTTAGGTGCAGACCCAACTGTTGAACAGAATTTCAGAAACTGTTCCTCTACTGCCAAATAATGGTGTCCTGCATACTCAACATGCATTTTACTTATCAAGAACCACATAAATACAAAAATATATACAAGATAGGTTCCAGTCCTCATGGAGTCTACAGCATAGAGGAGAAACATAAAAATACCTATGGTACTAGAGTGTGATAGGTATATATTTGTATAAGGAGATGTGCTGACAGTGCATAAAGCATAAGTAGTATAGTCAAAAAATGAACCTGATACAGAACAGTATTTAATGTAAATAAAAAGTCAAAATGTGTATGACTAAACTTTATAAACAGCTATATCAGTGATTCAAAGTAGTTTGCAAGAACCAATAAATTTCTCTACGTTGTTTGGAGAAAGTACAGCAAAAGAATAGGAAACTTGAAATATTTTTAATTAACAATATTTGCCAAAAACTGGAAATATATAAAATACTTATTTAAAATCTGCTTTAGTGTTATTACTTGACTAAATATTCTGTGGAAAACTTCAGAATCCTTAAGATATCAAAAATTACAATATTTACATAAGCATTCTTAAATTTTCAATACTCAATAGCAGGAATAAAATATAATTCAAGTTAATTGGAAAGACCTATCTGTTAACATACATTAAAATGCAGGAAATTACCTTTTAATATAAATGTGTTTTTATTAATATTAAACACTTCCATGATGCTAAGATGCCACGGCAGATTGTTTAAGTTTTGTTCTAAAGCAGAACACTTTTTATTTGTGAAATTCTAAATATATATAAAATAAAAACTATTCTGATTATCAAACTGCAAATTAAAAAATTCCAAGGAAGAAAAGGTATTGTCACATTCAAGTACAGAAGAATAACAAAATTTTTCTTTTAACTAAAATACCCTGACTCATAATACAAGAGAAGAACTTAACCTACAAAATCACTTAAAAGTACCTTGTTATACTTCAGTACAATTTACAGAATGTGACTTAGAATGTAAAAAAATAAAAATATCAGAGGAAATACCACTTGCTACTAAAATAAAGATACACTGACATATCACATAGTATTTTGAGAAGAAAATCTGAATTAAATACTAGAGAACTATACAACCTATGACAGATACTCAAATAACTGAGCAAATTTTTTCATTAAACAAATGCTTTATCTTTTCCAAAAATGTTTATGTGAAACCAGTGAAAAAAGATACTTCCATGTTATAAAGAACACATGCTATTTACATAACATTTATGGCAAAGAAGAAAAAACCTAACACAAACATATATTAATGTGTTTAAAAGGAAGCAATGAACTAAGTAGTATGTCTATTTTGTAACTGATTATCAGTTTAATTTTAAAGCTACAATGCAAATCCCTTGACAATTCACCTTTGTAACCTTATTTACAAACTAACATTCATTTTTCTGATGTTATTCCACCCATATTTAAATGTCTTACATTAAATATATTATCATTATATAAAATACATCCATCTACAATGGAATTTATTCACTTTATTTCTTACTATACTGCTGATTGTTCAACAAATACCTGACAATCCACCTGAATAGTGGAAACAAATCTCTGCCTTTAACAAACAAAAGCAGGAAAATTACAAACACTGCTATGTTGAAGAAATTCTATGTTTCACTAAATGCTTGAACTTTACTCTGCAAAACTTTGAATCCTTGGGCAAGGCACGTTGGAAATAGTGCGTTAAAAACCAAGTATTAGTTGTCTCATATAGAGAAAGAATGTACAGGGAAAAAAAGAAAGTATTTTCACAAAAGTGACAGAGGTGAGAGCTCTGTATAAAGGTAGAAATTAGTTTTTTTGAAGTTTCATTAGTTCCTTTTCTGTCAAAAGGGGACTGTGATAGTTCACCATTTCCACCTACTTCTTTATTTACTGTTTTAAATTAAAATTAAAAAACTCATTTTAGAGATAATATTAGAGACTACAAACATTAAATACATCACTAACTACCCTAAGTAGATTATACTGATTTTATTAATAGAATTACATCTTAGTAATTATTTTGTATATTCCTATGATTTCCAAATATTTTTCAGAATCGGCTTAAATTTTGACCATGAATATATACACAAGATATTAAACTTAGAACTCAAGAAACATTACCTATCAAGTGACCGACTTGTTTTCCACAATCAATATAATTAACAATAGTAAATAGTTCCTTTTGTCATTTATTCTTTTCCCCAAGTTTCCATTTAAAGATCAATGGAATTCTTAAATACAAACAATTAAATTTTAAACCAAACTTTGTGATTCCCAAAGAATCAATGCAGTTACAAGATCTTATGTGGATGTGGGGATATGCCATTTCAATACTATAATAATGCTTAACAGTTCAGTTAAACTCTAAAATAATGTTTGCATACTGAGAGCTTCATGGTAGATTTTTATTATACTAAAGAATTAAATTTCTTTTTTATCTCAAAAGAAATATTTCACTTCCTTTCTTAACCTATTGTATAGCTACGGAACCCCATCTGTTTAAGAACTGATCCAGTATACATCACTACTGCTGCAGAGTCCAAGCTAGTTACATTTAAATCAGTTTAGAGCTTGAGAGAGCTCTATGCCTCTTCTGTTAAAATGTACTAAGTAAGCATACAAATACTTAGTCAAAAACCCAACAGTACAGCATCTAAAGTAAAAATGCTATTGGTTAGGAAAAAGAAAAAAAAGAAGAAAAAGAAAAAAATGTAAAATGTGTTCTTTAAAATTATCAGATATACAGTACTGCTAACATATTTTATTTCATCTCTTTTCTTTAAAAATGGGGGGGGGGGCAAGCACTGACGTATTTGCAGCTGGTTAAAATTAAAACTCCCAAGAAAATGTTTCTACTGGTGTTTTGAATATAATTCGGTTACATTAATGCAGTGATAGCAATGCATTCCCCAAAACTTGGATTGAGTTTTTGTAATTTGTTTGAAGGACACTCAGAAGTAGAAAGAGGTATTTTGTATTTAAAGAGTAATGAATATAAGAAAGCAAAGACAGTCTCCTATCTTTGACACAAAGAAAATCAGCTTTAACTTTTCTGTAAATTTCATACAGTAGGTATGATCTAATTCCATGTCTCAAGGCAACACTGCTGTGGCTGCATCTTTCTTTCAGTTTTCCGATAAAATAAAATTAATTGCTTAGCGGAAAACTCAGATTGCTTGGGTGTTATAAAATCTCCTTGCAAGCATATTTTTGTGACTCCACACCAAATACAATAGTCAACTGATTGCTCCTATTTAAGCCTTGCCTTCCAAAACCTAAACCTTACTACACAGTGTTTCAGAAGAAACTGTTTAAAAAGCTTTGCTGCAGCAAAAACTGCATTTACAAAGCATCAACAACGAACTACTCTTAATGATCTGCAATTTATAATTCTTCTCTCCTTATTCCCATTTCTTCCCCTGACATCTTGAAAGCTTCTTAGCCTATCTGTGTAGATAGCGCAAAACATTAAGTCATACACAGTTCTGCAGTAACTCTTTCTTATCATGAAAGAAACCAAAACCCAGAGCTGCATTTAACACCCTTCCTTTAGTCTTTACCCACATGCCACGCTCTCAGAAGGCAACCATAGAAACCAACCTGTGTGATTTGGTGCCCTCACAATTTTAACACCTTGTGTGCACAAAATATGACTAAGAGGTCAGCATATTCACGGCAACATTACAAAGAAAGGAAGGCTGCCTAAAAAGAGATGGGCGGGGGGAGGGTTTACAGTCACAACACCCTCCATCATAGACTCGGAATATATTTAAAGACAGATGCAAAACTGCAGCATTTTCCTCCACATTCGAAAACATCACACCCCAGCTGCTCAAGTTGGAGCTAATGCGCTTCTCACATTTCAGCAGCACCAGGGAATTTAGACTCCAGGGGCAAAGCTTTCATCCTCCTCCGAGAGAGCTACACCGCCAAGAGTGTGGGAGAAAGAACCCCAGAGAAAAGGAGGCCTCCTCACCTCCTAAACTAAACTCTCAAGTCTACCCAAAACCTGCACAGCAAGGAATAATTTACTACTTAGTCACGAGAAGTGATAATAAGCGGGGTTGAGTTGGGCACTGCGCTCAGGTGGCAGAGAGGACCCGAGGCGAGCAGAGGAGGTGATGTGGCACTGGCAGCGCGCGGGCCGGTCACCCCCCGGGCAACACCGGCTGGACGGTCGGCGCTCCCAGGGCCGCGCTGCGCGTGCGACCCCCGGGGTGGAGGGTGGGGGTGCGCCGAGGGGAGGGCGGCTCTGGGGGCTGGGAGGCAGATGGAGAACACGCCTTTTTCCTTACCAGGTTGAGCACCGTCTCCACGATATCCCTGTTGCTGACCTCTCCGACCTGTATGAGTCCGATCAACACTGCGAATTTCATCCGGATGTTGCGGATCGGCACCGAAGGGTTAATCATCCCCGCGGGCAGCACCACGGAGCCCGAGCCGGACGCCCCCCTCAGCTCCCCCATCCCGCCGCCCCCGCTGCCCGCGCCGCCTCCGCCTCCGGCCCCGACGGCGATGAGCCCCACGGGCTGAGGCTCGAGCCCCGGGCCCGGGCCCGGCTTCTCGCTCGCCATTGGCTCCCCTCCCGGGGAGAAGGGAAGCGCCGCGGCGCTGCCTCCGTGGGTACCGTTATACCTGCCTCGGCCCCCGCCCCCCGGCCGTCGCCTCGGAGCCCCAGCATCCACCAGCGCCGCGGCGCCGGGCCCGTTCCCCGCCTGCGCCTCAGCCCGGCCCGCTCCGGCGCCCGCCCCGGCGGAGGAGGTGGGTTATTCTCAGGCGTATCCCCGGCGCTGGCGGCGCCCGCTACTGCTGCCCGGCAGCGGCAGCGCCCGCCCAGCAGCTGTGCGGCTGCTGCCGCCGCCACTGCCCTGTCTCGCTCCCTCCCAGTCCGTCCGGCCCGGCCCGCCCCCCGCGGGGATGATGCCGCCGCTCCGAAACAGCCGGGGGCGCGAGCAGCTGGCCACAGCGCCGGCCGGTGCTGAAGCTCCGGCTGTGGCCGACGGCACTGACGCTGCTGCTGCCGCTGCTACGGGCGCCACTGTTGTTGTGAAGCCCCGACGCCGCCGCTCACTCCGCCATGTTGCCGCCCCCTGCCTGCGGTAGCGGTCACTGCGCCTGCGCGGAGCCTCCGGGGGCGGAGCCCGCGGTGCACCCCCTCTTTTGCCCTGCCCTCCTTCTCTCACCACCCACCCACCCTGAAACCCCTCGTCCCTCCCCCAGTCGCCCTGTGCGGATAGACAGGTGAGCAGGTGCATGGGGACCGCTGCCAGACGCGGGCACGCGGACAGAGGCGGGGCGGGTCGTGGCTCCCTTGTCGTTTTTCCCTTGAGGTGGTTTCTCTCTGTGGGGAAGGACACGCGCGTGTGTGTGTGTGTGTGTGTGTGTGTGTGTGCGTGTGTGCGTGTGCCTTCCCTTTGCTAACACCTCCTCCTTCCCTCGGTGTCTTGCTAGGAGGAGGTTCATCGTCTTCGTCATTGCATCTAGCGGCTGTTACTGCCAGTGCCACTTGCCTAGTAAGGTAGGGGAGTGGCAGACGACCTCCCTTGGCCCCTCTTCGCCCTTCCTCCAGATCCAGTCCACCTGGAATTTCGCAAAGAAAAAGTGACTGGCAAAGCAGAAACAAATGATCCTGCATTGTCCCGAGAAGGATACAAATGAAATGTAAAGAGGCTGACACCTGCACACACAGGCAAAATTAAAATAGAATCTGTCAGTGATCTGTTCTGGATGTAGCTCTGAACAACAAACATCTCTTGAACTCACCTCCCAGTCTAAAATGCTGCACTATGTAGGGTAGTTTGGTGGGAGCTACGAATGCCATATATATTTTTTTAAATCGCTCACGTTCCTCAGGTATAATGCAAATTAATGATGTCTCCCTTTTTCCTAGGCAACTGCATTTCAGAGGATTTTGAAATTATGTACGAATATAGATAATTCTAACTCCCAGCCTTGATCTGTGATGAAAACAGATTTCTCTGTCTCTACAAATAGAGAATAAAAATAAAACTTTTAGTTAAAAAAATGTAAATGTGCACAGGAATCTTGCTGCTGATATCGAATCAAATCTAGATATTACCAGTATCTTTTTCCTTCAAATGAAGGATGTTATTTTCTTTAATATTTCATGAGGAATGCCCTTTTCAATAAAGATGTATTACAAGTCACTGGAAGTATTAGGTATCTTGAAGTATATTCAAATCATTTAATTTTCTTCTCATATGAAAACAGTCAATATACAAATCTATCATAATCTAGTTTGTTATTATTCATATTTTATTGGATTGTCTATTTACTCCCAGGATATTAAAACATGGTAAAAATTCTTAAGTACTATAGGTCATGTATAACAAAGTTTCTCAAAACCAATGCTAGGAATTATTTCTTGATTGTGTGTGTTTGTTTAAACTGACACGGATGTCATTGAATTCTTAAAAGTTAAGCAAAAATTTCTGAAAGAATTGGTAATTGGTATGTTCATTTAAATTTATTAGTAATTGAATTATAAAATGATTGAAACTGTATAGGAAATTTATAAAACCCATGATTCTTATTAGTGTGACTTAGATATGCTATAACTGAAAAATCCTGTGACATATATATCTACATACATATCATTTTATCTGTCCCAAGTGGGTATCATCTTCTTTGCAAGCCCTATTTTCATTTGCAAATTTAAAACAATGTATCTATCTTAAATATGTAAATCCAGACTAAAGGGTCATCACATTAGCTTTTTCTTCACCATACTGTGCATGTATATGGCAGCAGGTTCTACCTCTTACTATTTTTAGACTTCTTGTGTGAGGGCTTGGAGAGACAGTGACAACCTGAACTTTCTAATTCCTTTCTGAATAAATAATTTGACAACATTTCAATATTTTTGCTTTGATTTCTTAAGCAATGTGTGTATGTTTTGGCTTTGCTTTTCTTGTTTGTGCAATTCCTTTGGTACAGACAGGGAGTAGATAAACAGGATATCACTATTTCGAAGTAGGAAAATCCCACTTCTATTGTATACTTAATTCAATGGTAGAGGTATTTACAAGGGTTCACCAATTACAAAGCATTCTCCAGTCCACTGTCAGTGCCTCCAATTCTGGTACTGTGGAAGGTCCAACAGCTTTTGAATCACTGTAACAACTTACTGACTCTGCAGTCTACTGCACATTTGCTAAGCTCAGTATCCTCGTTTGCTAACAGGAAATATAATGTCTATCCCATAGGAAAGTGAAAAATCAGTGAAATAATTTCAACTGAGCAACCAGAATGTAATAAATAGATGCTTACACCCATAGTATATAGGCACAATCTGTGTTGAATCACCTGTAAGCACAGGTAAGATCAATTATAAACACATGCAAATATTTATAATTGCACAATTGTATGTCTTCAATACAATAACCAAAAGCATAGATTTTAGAAAATAGTTGTTTCCTTTTAATCTATAAAATCCATTTGATTTTGTATAGATGTACAAATAACAGCATTTGAATTTAAACTACTTTGACATAAAAGATAGCTCTATAATATTAGAAGTTACCTAAAATGTTCATTCATATCAAAACAATATTTTGTATGGTGAATATTAATTCTGCAAATGGCTCTGCTTAATAAATGTATATCCATACTTCCAAAGGACAGCTCTTCATAGATAGGAAGCCCATGATTGTGAGTTTCAAGAGGCAATATGGCATAGAGGTTGAGAATACATGCTCCAGACTCAGTAGAACATGATTGTGGATTTCGGTTTTACAACGTACCTATCCATGTGTTCTTGAGCAGAAAGTTTCAGTTTATCCAAACCAAAGTAGAGTTTCATAGGATTAAACAACGAAAGGTGCCAATACATTTAAGGTGCTTATTGTACAGGTGTCAGTAAACAATATTTCCCTTGACTATGGGAAAAGAATATAGCAATTGTGTGTGTGTGTGTGTTTAGCATGCCTGGCTTATAATTTACATTTAATAAATGTGTCCAAAACTGAGTGAATGAAAACAATAATTCTCCAGAATAAATATTCCTTTTCCTTCACCTGTTCTTTAAAGAAAAGGTTTCTTGTTTTCTTTGAAACTCTATCTGAACCAAGTATAGCAATCTTCAAATAACATCTTTTCATTCATTGTTGTTTTGTTACAATGATCAAAACAAAAAAAAAAGGAATCCTGTCTAAGGTTGAACAGACAGAAAAAACCTGGTTAGTCAAAGACCTGATTTAGTTAAAGTATTGTCTAGGTTAAAGTGACAAGTTTCCAAGAAATTATCCACAATATTGAGGACTTCTTTCACCCAAATTTTAGGTAAGTTTGGGCAAGTATAAAACAAGAAATGCTGAACCTCAACTTTTAGAAACAGAATTCTTGAGAGTATAACCCCAAATTCAATTAGGTAGATTTTGTTTGGGTTTTTCAATAACCTGATACTAATGATTCATGGAATGCACTAAAGATTTGTGTTAGCCATGTAGTGGGTTCTCAGATAATTTTGGTTCTATTCCTCTCTCATGTTAAAATTGTTATCGACTGAAACACCAAATTTTTTGCTTTGTTGTTACTGTTTTGTTTCTAAGCATGCTTCTGTTAAGTAGCAGCACACCACCAAAATTTAGATTTTGAGATCTGAAGAGCAGGATTTTACATATCTATTTATTTATTTAATGCACTGGAGAATTTTTTTAAAGATTTATTATTTTATTTATGCATCCAAGAACTGTGGTATAGGCCAGAGGTGCAGGGGTGAAAGGATTCACCAGAGACAGAGTGGGGAACAGAACAGGCAGACTGACTGAAATATACTGCTGAGGGGAGCAGCGGGCGAGACAGGAGAGGTCTCCTGTGCCATGTGGGTGAGCTACCGGCCAGGGATCAAACTTGTGCTGCAGTGGCTGCCAATAGCTTCTATTTAGATATTTACTTTTACTTTATACAAATTTTATATCTTTCTCTTTAAATTTCATCTGCTAAAAGTTTTTGTTCTGATTATATTGTGAAAATACTTTGTCTTAGTCTTCTTCTTATCATCTACAAATTTGAAAACATTCCTTATATAGCTTCAACTATTTCATTGAACAGAGTAAGAACAGCTTTGTGTCACTAGAAACATTCAAGTTGAAACCAGGTCACATTTTTCAAACTGTAGATCCCAACCCATTAGTGAGTCATGAATGTAGATTTAGTGGGTTGTAATCAGCATTTTTTTAAATGAAATAGAAATAAAAAAAGAAACTCAAAGTGCATTATTGTTATTATATGCACTCATACACATATACATTTATGTACATATTTGCTTACTAGTTAATTACGTGGAATGTCTTTCTAACTATCATGGTCAAAAGTTTGAAAAACATTAACTGAATTTGCTTATAAGCACATTTTGTCTATAATCCTTCAACTATTAAATAGCTACCATCCTGTGCTAGAAACTAACCTATGGTTCTCTGACTTATACAAAAGGATATCTGAAGGGACCTTGACAACTGGCTAGTTGAAGTCTGAATAAGCTTTGTCCCTGTATCTGAGCAAAATTTAAGTAAAAAATAGATAAATGTGAATTAATTATCAATATTTCCAATAATTATATCAAAAATTAGAAAATGTATTTAATCTGATGACATGACCTATGCTTCCTTTTTTAATGAATGAACTGTCCTAGAATCTCACCTAGAGGTAATATTAATTGTTTGCTTTGGGTTTTCAAGAATTTGCCTCCTCTTTCTCCCTTTAGCACTTTAATCCCCTGGCACTTCTACTTCTGTATTACTCCTCAAAGACCACTAAGAGTTGTTCAGTGATCTAGTTTTCAGATTCTTTCAGGATCAGTGGATATAATGTGTCCTGCCTTGAGAACTTGAAGTAATTCAAACTACTTTTTACATGCCTATTTATTTCTTCACCTAACTTAAACTTCCATTTCCTCCAACCACTATTAGTTCTGCCTTTTCAGCTCTACTACTTTTCTCCTAAACACAAACAAAAACACAAAATAGAAATTGACTATTTGTTAACAAATTTGACTTAGTTTGGAGTGCCCGAAATGTTGTTGCTTACCCACCAACAAATATTTGAGTACTATAGACTAGTCAAAATAGAAATTTCAAATTTTACATTTAGAGAAATATATTTACATTAGCAAGTCAATACATGAAAGTATCAAAAGAATGGTACAAAATGATAAGTACCCTGGCAATCATTCAAATACTCTAATGTACACATATACCACAAATATCCCCCAAAATATACATTTAAGTGTACCACATAGTCATACACACTCCCCATCAGATTAGTCATGCCTCTGCTCATTCTTCCTTTGCAGGATGTCTAGCATGCAGCTCATTCTTTTTATTCTCACAACCATCATCCTGATTCAGATCCTGGTCCTTCGTGCCTGTTCCTATCTCCACACTTGGTATCCTAAAGTTCCACCTTAATGGATACATTGGTGTTTCAGAATTATTATTAATCACAACATCTTCTACATGCATACCTGTCATCTGCTCAAAAAATCACCAGTATTCTTTTTGTCCAATAAATTAAACCCAACTTCCTTATATTGGTAACAAAACCCCTCTCCATGATTTCCTTTAGCTTACTTTCCAGGTTTATCTCATTCTAATCCTGTAGGATCCAACCTCTTACAGTGAGTACAACTGTTAACTAGTAAAAAAAAAAAAAAAAAACTGCAGATTTCTAGACTCCTACCCGAGAGATTTATTCTTTTAATATCTATAGACTGAGGGGAAATACTATAATAAAAATAATGTAATAAATACTGTAATAAAAATTTTCAATTCAATAATGTTATTTAACTAATGTTCACTTGCTTAGAATCACAACATTTACATATATTTGAAACACATGTACACTTTTCTAGGTTGATTTGTGTTCCCCAAAAAGATATATTCAAATCCTAATCCCTGGTACCTGAGAATGTGGCCTTGATTGGAAATAAGGTCCTTGTAGATATTAAAGTCATCAAGTTCAAATGAGATTATACTGCAATTAAGTGGACACAATCAAAGATGACTGGTGCTCTTATAAGAGACAGAAATTATGTACACAGGCCCAGAAAAATACATATACACAGGGAAGATAATATGAAGACAGAGGCAGAGATTGAAGTTATGCAGTTGCAGAGGAAAGCTGAGTATTGCTAGCAACCACGAGAATCTAGGAAAAGCCCAGGAAGCATCCTTCATTAGAGCCTTCAGAAACAAGGATAACTCTGTTGATGCTTTGATTGGGGACTTCTAGAATCCAGAACTGAGAAAATGAATAGCTACCACCTAGCTTGTGGTACTTTGTTGCCACAGTCCTAAGAAACTAACATACATACTTGTAAGATAAGTATGTTTGATATTTATTGATCCACAAACAATGCCTGATGTATCTAAGTACTCATGGATGACTTTCAGTAATCCTGAGGTCCCAAGTTGGGAAACAAAGGTTTACCAAACATGAATTACTCTGTTACCAATTAGTATGTTACACATACTTACTCTGATGCCATCCTCATATCCTTCCTCCTGTCCATAGCACTGTCCTTCCCATCCCCCCCTGCTGAAATTCCTGCTACTTTCAATGCCACCATCATGAATACATTCAGAATCCCATCTACTCATAGATGAAAGTGATCTGAAACTTTGTACCCATTGTATCCATTTCCAGTTAAAAAAAAATTGATTCTGTCTTCCTGTGTGTGTTAGCATAGCCTGATAAATTTTCATTTAAATTAATAGTTTTTATTTCCTAAGAAGAAATATAAATACCAGATGGTGTCACTAATATATGGAATATAGAGTAACTAAGAGTCAGATATAGACAAGCTTAGAAACTAACCCTTAAAAATTGACTATAGAACCAAAGCATACAGAGGGGAGAGGTAAAGGAGGAGTGAGAACAGAGAGGGAAGGAAAAACAATGGAATATGATAGTGGACAATGGATAATTTGGTGATGGGTGCACTATGGTGGCGATACCCTGATGGGCGTATCCTAAAATTATCTCAATTAAAAATATATTTTTAAAAATTGAAAAAAAAATTTTTTCACTTTTTCTGCCTCATTTGCCAAGAGTAAGAAATTCACATGACAGTATGTGTAGTCACCTATACCCTTTCACTGAAATTTTCCAAAGAATATATATGATTATTTTCAAACAAACAAGCATTGACCAGGAAGTTTCTTTTCATTTACCACAATCCCCTCTACTGTCCTGTAGTTTCTACTGTGCTTAGTATACATGTGCTAGAAAAAGAAAAGTATGTTCAAGAATGAAATCATACACTTTTATATGTATTATTTTAATCCTCATTATAGTCTTTCAAATACAATATTTTTGTGCCCATTTTTGAAATGAGAAAAAGAATATAAAAAGATGTTAGTTGTTTAAGGTCATATTTTAGGAATGACAAAATCAGGATTTGATCCCACTAATAGCTGGCTTGGCTTCCACTTTCTTTACTATACCACATGCCCTACTTTGGGACCTAGACTGAGACCATTATTTATTTCTAGCAAATTTTCCAAATGAAAGATACTAGTGAGATTAAGAAAGGTCACTTAAAAAGAACAAAGTCAAGTTTCTGCATGTTTTTGATAAAAGGTGTCCACCAACACGTGCTCTCTAGAGTCAGTCTAGTTTTATAAAGGTTATAAAGGTTGTAACCTTTAAAGGTTAGCCTACAAAGGTTAGCCATTTTATTTCCTGGGAATCTTTTTAATTCTAGACAGTATCATTTGAAATAAATTGCTTTTAATTGTGCTCATTAAGGTTAACCAACATTTAATTTCATAGACCCATCAATATATCATTTATTATTACGCTTTTTTGGCAAAGATTTTGTTGTGTCTAACTAACCATTAATTTCCTAGTCCCTGTTGAAAGTATTATCATTGTATGTCTATGTAAATATAATAAAAAGCACATACTTTGGGTAGAAGAATAAAAAGAATGCTACGAGGAAATATGCAAGAGTTCTTGAAATATTTATCTCCTTAGTAGAATCTATTTAATATAGGAGAGAGCACCTTTATCAAACCTGAGACTAACAAGGAATCAGGGCATAGGATAAATCTGAGCATAGTATTGGTGCATAATGCTTTGGTACCTTATGATAACAGCAGCCATGGATTAATCGATGGAAGAATGGCTTGGCATAACTAGCTATTGATCAACTAGCAGGTTGATGGAGATATTTGATGTTTATGCTTTGATATCCCAAGGCTATCATATATCTCTTTTCACATAAACAAGCAGAAGGGTCAGGATCAGAAAAGAGATAAAGGGAAAGTAGAAGAGTATCTGGACTGTAACTTCAACCTGGGAGTTTGATCTTATAAGTTTCAATGTATACTTTATATATAGCCTCTTAGTTGTTAATATGAAAACAAACCTTACATAAACAAATATTAGCCAATAGTTTACATACATATGTATCAGTATTTCCTGAGTTCTGTCTGTTCCAGGTTAGAGGAAAGCTTAAGGAGCAAGATACTTAATCACACTTACGGTTTGAGTAAATAAGCACAAATATGTATATAAAATTTTATTTTTGATTGACTAATCTAAGTTTTCAAGAAGTAGGTGGAATATCATATGTTGGTCACAGCTTTAGCTCTGTTTTCATTATTTATATTAAAACAAGCTTAGCCTGATTTCTTTGGCTGGGGCAGGAGGACATAACCATGGCATGTTTCAGGACACTTGCCTTTGCATTCCAAGGAGCATATGAAAATGGGGGGGGGGTGTTGAAATTGTATGGGGAATATAAAAATAAAATTTATTATTAATTAAAAAAAAAAGAAAGAAAATGGTGGCTACAAGGTTTGCCATCATAATTCACACCAGTGTTTTCTTCACAAACATAAGGATGTTTGTGGGTAGATTATGAAATAAAACATCTCTCCCAACATTTCATTATTTTTGTTTAACCACTCCCATCCTAATACCAAATAATAATTTGAAGTATGGTACAGTGGCTAAAAGAAAGGTTTTGAAATCACATAGATCAGGTTCAATCCTATTTCTATAACCAAAAATCACAAATATCTCTTATATTTATTTCCCTTGCAGAATTTTAAGAGATTAAACATATAAAGCTTTTAGAATTTTATGAGTTCTCCATTTATTTAAGTACACTTATTACCACATCATTCAAAGAGTAAATAGGACAGCATTAACATCTTAAATTTTTTAAATGAATATTGTATGTATTTATATAATTTATTTTATATATGCTTACTTCACAAAAATTACCATTTCCTCTTGTATCTCAAACTAATGTTTTATCTCTGTTAAGTAAATGAAACCAAATAAGCAATATATCTTTTCTTCATTTATCATGTCATAGAGTAAGAAGGCATATAATGAACTGGGAATTTTTCTGAGATGTTATAAAACTAAAAGTGCCAAATGAATAAGCAAATAATAACAAAATAGTCCTTTAAAATTTATTAAATCACTGAAGTAAAGAGTCTACCAAAATGCAGCTAGGGCTTTAAACCAGCTAAGGCATTAAACATTTCAATATATTTCTCTACCTTTTCATTAGAAATATTTGGTATTGCTTTCCTTGTAAATAGAACTCAATAAACAAAGTTCATGCCAAGATAGAAATATCCCCTGGGTTTCTTTTTGAAAAGGGGCAGCGGTACGTCATGGGATTAACTGTTCCAAATTACCTCTTAGATACTTTTTAGGCACTTGTGCTTAATTTTGGCATTGACTGGCAGGAACCCTCAAAACTACTGGTATCATTCACATGCCATTAACTTCCTAGTTATTGCTAAGGTTATGCATATAGCTTCTACTTATTAAAAAGTGACTTGACAATAGCTATTTTTGCAACTCTTTCTTTTCCTAGCAATAGTGATTTGGAATTGTCCTAACAGAGTATTTACAAAATTCACAATGTCATTTATTTTCTCAACACTTCTACTAATGCTTAAAATGAAAATGCCCTATATTGAATCACTTTAAAAATCACTAATAAAATAGTTTTTCACATGTAACAATACTTTTAATTATTTTGAAAGATAACTAGAGATACCTGGTATCAGCACTCTAGAATTGTAAAGTATAATCTAATTGACAATTACGAAGGGAATATAACCACACAGAACAGAGTAAGAGCACAAGTACAGGGGAACTTAGAACACAGCAACTATAAACAATGTCAATATAATTGAATTATTGAGCCTTTGAATTTTGTGACCATTTACTACTGAATAAACACTAAGCTAAAAATGAAATTTCTAATGAAGTAATAAGAACTTACTTTCAATATCATTACATAAACAAATAGCAGCTCTCTAATATTCACTATAGATTTATCAGAAAGCACACTATTGAGTCTCAAATAATGAAATCATGGAGTACGATGATGTTAAAGTACATTATATATTTCTAACAGTGCATATTTGTTGTTAAATAAATTAAAAGGAATTCCATAGTTAAATGATTGTACATTCATTGAATAATATAAACACAATGGCTTGCTTGAAAAGGCTAGTACACTTGGAAGAAGTCCAATTTAAAATAACCAAGACTTTAATGGAACTCAAAGCAGTCTTCATTCACTTCATTCACATAACATGATTTTTTAAGCCTAAAAGAAAACTGGCTTTTTATTTCTTACTACACACATTTATTGAGTGTCTTCTGCAAGCCATGAATAGTTGCAAGAACAAGAAATATACAATGAATAAAACAAAGTCCCTGTCCTCATGGAACATTTTAACATGGGATACAAAAATCAATCTAGTAAAATTTACATAAACACTATAATTTCAAAGGTGACACTTTAATATGGAATTATTTAATGGAAAATCTGGTCTGTTATGTGTTATGTCTAATCTAGTGTTCCCACTAGATTAGAAGCTACTTAAAGACAGGCACTATGTCTTTCTTGTAAATAAAATCTTCAGCAATATATTGTGATCATTGACTGACACATGGTAAAAACTCAAAAAATATGTGGATGATAAAAGATGGAAGAAAGCAGTTAAAAAGCAGAGTTTAACATTCAATAAATTCAACAAGTTAATACAACTATTAAAGAAGAACAAATAATTTTGAAAAACTGTGAAATTCCTTAAATATGTATTTTGAAGAGGATTAAATATCTCTAAACTTCATTCAAATGTTTGACTCTTCACTGGTCAGTATTAAGTAAATTAGCTGTGTCATTTTTCTTACCAATAAAATGGGAATAAACAATTCATGTATAACAAAATTATCAGAAGCACAAATGAAATTATGACAGTGCTTTGAAAAGTATAGATATGATAATGCTATAGAATATTAGAGAAAACAATAGCATTGATTCTGGCAGTAATCTAAAATGAACACTATTCTCACTTCCAGTAATGTAGGGAGTAATGAGTTATGGCTAGAGACTCAAAACACAAAACTGGTTTTGATAAAGTATATGACAAGTTGTGGAGGTTTTTTAAAGGAGGATAGAGATGTCCAAAGCCCAGAACTCCTAGTCAGGAACCAAAACTGGTGAGATGAACCATGATTGGGACAAACTTAGAAAGGAAAGTGGAAGCAACCATGAATCTTCAAGAAATAGAGCACCAAGGCAACCCAAAGTTGGGCAAACAGTCTAGAATCTGTAAATACACATAAAATAAAAATAAATAGGAACATGAGATCAAATTTGAGATCCTCAAAGGCTTATGGCACCCTTTATGCCTTAGTTTCCATGATTTTATGCAAATCCAGAGGAACAAGTGTTTAAGAGTGTCTGGGTGGAGCCAATTTTTTTTTTTTTTTCAGATTTCTAGATGAACTTGGGACTTACACTATGCTTTCATGACTATGAAATAATTTGAAGGTTAAAAAAAAACAACTGTATATCAGTGACTTGTAAACTCATTATTAGGTGCTTAATGTGTATGGTTTCAACTGGGATTGATATTGTTGCTGCTATTCTTGTTTCTCCCAGAGCCAGAGTTAACTAACTTATTGGCTAAAGTTAGTTGATAGGTAAATTGTACTGTAGCAATGTGCATGTGACTTCTGGATAGAGCCCTCAACCTTGTGGATAGGGACAAGTTACTGTCATCAGGTAACAGCTTCCTTTCTATCTCTATATATGCCTCTGAATCTTATACACTTATAAAACCTTACCTCCATACAAAAATATAAAAATGTAAAATAAAAATGAATAACAGTGACCAACCAATGTCACTATCTAGACATTTGTAGTGATCACCAGAAAACCTCAGAGCAGACCCTCTCAGGATTGGCTTTCCCCAGGGTGGAGGAATGGCATGCCAGGAAGAGGGTCTGGCCTCAGCAGCAAGTCGTTTCTTGCAACAACTTTGTGCCCACTGGGATCTGTTAAAGACTATTGGGTCAGTAAACCAATGGTTCGTATTTCCTGAATTCTGGCCATTCCACCATGAATTCCTGGCAACTGGGTTTTCTCAGTCTGAGTACAAGTTTCCCCACTGCAGCATCACAATTTTTTTAGATACCTATTAACTATAAATTGTTACACTAGCATGACTTATCAACACAGAGAAATATTTGGAGATTGGTGGCCTCAAATGTTTGTATTTGTTGTTGACATGTAAACAAAGATAGCCATATGCAAAATTGTGCAGAAGTCTAGTTTCTACAGAATGTGTATTATTTCAGATGTATCTATTTACATATTAATGATTTTATTCCAAATTAGTAAAAAAACAATACCAAATGTTTTTGTAGAACAACTACATATAAAAATTGAGATGCAAGGAAATTGTGATGCATGCATTGATTTATAGTCATGCTGAGGAAGGACATCAATAATTGTTTTGTAAATTAACATCCTAGAGCTATTTTTGTCCATTTTTTCCACCTTCATATAAAAATACAACATATTACATTTCGTCAGCAGTTCACCAACTGTCTTATTCTTCAAAGAATGCAGAAAAATATACCAATGAAAAAAACGTAATATGCAGGAATCCTGTGTATGTTTTTAAAGTTTTGTGCCTTTTTATTTTTGCAAAAACTTTAATAATTTGAATGAAGAACTTAAATTTACAATTTCTGTTTTTCTCTCTTGCAGTTTTCTAATATTGAGAAATGTTGATCCATTATTGCACTGTATTTTAAATTAATATATGCAAATATTAACAAGAAATATTTAATTGTTGCTACAGGAAATTTGTTGCCGCTTTGTGGTGGGAACACAATGAGGGACACAGCAGTCATGGAACAGGTTTGTAAGTCAAGGTTCTTCTACTTGAACAGAATTTTTTTGTGCCATTTATTGAAAGCATACAGGCTAATAAAAGCTAATCATGCAACAGTGGTATGAGGAGTAAAGTCTGGAGGGTGGGATTGGAATTGGGACAGAGTTTCACCAGGAACAGAGAAGAGGACATTGTGACCATACATCAAGTATTTGATGTTATCACAGACAAAGTTATCCTGAGACCACCATGGAGATAGGTAATCAGGTCAACAGCGGTGTAGGCAACCTGGAGCTGCCTTGTGATATGGGCTATACTTCGTAGACTGTCAAGGAATGCTCTCCTGTGATTTACAGATAGCAAATAGGTCACATTTGCCTGAGTAGCCAGTTCATAGGAACCTACATTTAATTATGATTGCTAATTAACCACATTTTATGGGTGTATGTGACTAAAGAGAAATGTTGCTATCTTTTTTATCACACCAAATTCACATGCAACAAGAATAATAACAAGAACAACAGCAAAATTTTTTTTAAGTGTGTCCATTTGTCTGTGCTCCTAACTATCACATTCTATACATTATTAAAAACAAACAAGTAATTTGAAGTTAGACACAAAGCGTTTTTTTGTTGAGGTATCACTTGTTTACAACATCATATGTGAATTAGGAAAATAAATTCACACCTCCTCAAATATATGTTACTCCACCACCACCATTAGCAATGCCCCCCAGGCCTTTGCCCTAGAGAACTGAGCCATCACCCTGCTTTGTTCTTCCTCTAGTAGTCTCAATTCTGCAGTCACATTTCTAGGGGGGTTTAGGTTTAGTTTAGACACAAAGCATTTACTCACTTGTTTCCAAACATTCTTCAGTGCCCAGGAAGATTACTATCCCTGGTGCTGAACCGCTCTGTATAGTAATGTGGTTGAAGAATTGAATACCTTCTCTAATTATTGCAATTATTAATAGATGTTTATACTTTAAAGGAGATTTTAAATTTCATATACATTAACAGCTTTATTGTTGATTATACAATTGATATTTAAAATTCTTACTCATTAAAAATTTTAAATAAAGGATCATTAACAGTTAAAAAGATTTTAATATGACATCAGTAAGTGTATAAATGTTCTAGATATCTGAAAACATTACTAGCTACCCAAAAAATTGACACTGTTCATGTTAACTAGCATTTTATTCAGATGTCCAAATTGAAAGATTTGTTTTAAAAATAAATACCTGTGATCAAATTTCCTATTATAGCCTACTTGATTACTAATAGTTAATTCTTATAATTACTTAGAATTATGGTGAAATGGGCTTCCCCCAAGATAATTGCTTTCTAATTCTGAATTAGAGTTCACAAACCAAGAAATAGCTATACTTTTTCACCTTATATTTGTAATGGTCATTGGCACAGAAAGAATAGAAGCTTATAGTTCCAGTGTCATCTATCTTGTTTTGACGGTGGTATTTGCATTTATATGTCCATTTGGGGACTTTGGAAGCTGAGGAACTCTGTGTTAGAATGTAGCATCTGCTCCTACTTGATGTGGCCACCCAGTTCTGTGTTCTTGACTAATAAATTCATAAATATGAATAAATTTTTCTTGGGGGAGCTTACACCCCATTCAAAGGTACTGTGTGTGTGGCAGGGAAGGGTTTAATATATGAAAGTTGAATATGAATGATACTAAACCACTTATTAGTTTTAATCAACAAAATGTTAATCGAAGTGTTTTTTCTATTGCTAACTCACTGTGATAACAAGAAATTTATTTTTAACTTTAAATTATAAACAAGATTCTTTAGTCACTGTCTAATAGAATCTTACATATCTTTTGTGACTGAACATATCAGTTTACTTTGGTGTTTTGACTAGAAACTATTTTACTATATAAGCATCTTTTCACAAACTGTTTCTCCTCTAATACCCCATATCTTGAAAATTGACACCAACAACTCCTCTAACAAGCACTTGTTCCCTGATAACCAGCCTTTATGGTACTGCCTCCTAAGTATATTGCAGACCTAATCTTCCTCTCCATCACCACTGACTCAATTCAAGTTCAGATCTTATTATACCTTCCCTAGGTTATTACCTTCCCTAGGCAATGACCAAAGAATTGGTCTTGACACAGGTATCAATTCATCTAACCTGTTCTTCTCACTGACATCACCAAGACTGTTTTCTTTTTCAAAAAAATATTTATTTATTTATGCATACAAGAACTGGGGTACAGGCCAGAGGTGTGGGGGGTGAGAGGTGACAGAGACAGAGTGGAAAGAAAAACAGGCAGATCTACTGAAATACTCTGCAGAGATGAGCAGCAGGTGAGTCAAGAGAGGTCTGCTGTGCCATGTGTGTCACCTCCCTGGCCAAGGATAGAACTTGTGCTGCAGTGGCTGCAGATAGCTTCATGTGCTGTGTCTTAACCCCTTGTGCCACCAGGGAGGCCCCAAAATTATTTTCAAAAAATGAATTAAAATTAATGTTATAAAACACACACACACAAGAACTTTAAACCCTTCAACAATATTCCTTATTATATAAAATAGGAATATATAAAATAGGCCATGATCTGACCTTGACTTTCAACCCACACGTACCTTCTGTCACTATTTCCTTTGAACATTGTATCCCAGCTCTCTCAAAATGATATGTAACAGTCATGGAGCAATTTCTGGGCTCCTACCTCTGTCTAAACTACTTTACATAAATTAAGTAATTTACTCCTCAACAACTTACTGTATAGGTACTATTATTCACATTTTATAGGTAAGAAAAGAGAACTTAAATTGTCAAAGTTACACATCTAAGAAAAGCAACATCTCAGATTTTAATCTAAACAGTCTGCCTCTGAGTCTATAATGGTTGTTCTGTGCTAAGTATGTGCACTTCCCTAAACTCAACATTTCTCATAAGCCTCTACATATTCACATACTCTTACTATTCTTTTGAAAGACTTCCACAACAGGTCTACCTGTAGCCTTCACCGCATAAGGCTTGGTTGGCTCCAGCTGTCCCTTTTTTGTGAGTTTCTCTGTCTCCCTTGACACAGTTAAGTGCTGGCCCCATGACACCTTACAAAGCTCAGGGAGGACACTGATCTATAGAATAAGTGAGATTGCCATGTGAAACAGACCTGATATGGACTTATGCTTCTGTTACATATTGCTTTTAGGGAAGATACTTAATCTGTCTGAATTTTAGTTTATTTGGGGACTTTTAATATCTTTTTCAGGAGGTTGTTAAAAAGATTAAATAAGTGAATTTTGTGAGACATCTACCACAATGACTAGAACATAACAAGAATTCACTAGTTTATTGAAGCCCTGGGAATCTGAATGGTAAATTCATTTTCACACTTGCCTGCAGGATGTTCCTCCTTTCAGCTGAGACTCTGTAGTACCTACTTGGCATTAGTGAAATGTGTTAAATAAATGATGAACTGAAATTTTAATACATAATGACATGACTGAAAACATCTTTCTTGTTTATTTCATGGCCTGAAAATTAGTATAAGTGACAAAAAACTGGCAAAGAAAAGAAACATTACCTATGCCTTGCCCTTTCCTCACGTAGTATCTGAAACTTTTCCTTTTGTCTAATCCAACATAACTAAATGATCTCTGTGAATTTATCTCAAATGTTAACTAAATTAAACAAATGATCACAGACCAGAATTAACATTCAAAGATAACGTGATTTAAAAAATCAATTTACAGCTGTTTTCATCATCTTAGAATGAATATTCAAGTATGTTGAAGCTGTTGCTTTTCTGGGTCTTTGTTTTGTTTTTTAAATATAATATTGACTGGTGATTGGATCTATATATTTATGATTAGGAAAAGAAACAGGTAGGGACAGCTGCTGAGATTTTAAATTACATATTATGAAAGCAGAAGTGGAAAAGGTAATCTAGATAGGGAGAATTGAGAACATTTGTGTTAATGCTTCTTCTATCAACTTAAACTTTCCTTTATTCATACCTATTTAATATGCATTTCAAGAACTATGTATTTGTGGGTTTTTGAGCCCAAAACATCTGATGGAAGATTCCATAGATGAAAAGACATAGAAGGTCATTCTAAATGTGTGAACAAGTTAGAGAGCTTTAAAATTAGATATCATAACCAGAGTCCAGACAGACTTAATTGCTTTTCACAGGAATTAAACCATAGCTAATCATATGACAAGTTGAAATTGATCATGATTTCTAAAAATAATTTTGTTAATTACCTATGTAAATACGGTAATATATGAATTATTTGAAAAATGCATAGCAGATCCTCCAAATAGCCTGACATATAAATATATAGTAACAGCATGAGTTCAGAAACAAAATGTTTGTGAAACTTTCTGTCTTGGTTTCAATAAGATTCTTCTGTTTTCTGAAACTACACTTTATAGTCCCACTATAAACCTTGCACTTTCCAAACCCTTCCCTCATTGTCCCTGCTCTCCTGTCCTAGGAGGTTAAAAAATCCTCAGAAAGTCCCATCTTTAGCTCTCTCAAATTTGGTTGCAGGGTCACAGTAGACTGTGAAGAGTTGAACTTGATCATTTGAACTCCCTTCTGCTGACAGAAGCCCATTATCCTTTCTCAGAGACATGTACTAACAAGAACAGAAAATGATAAATATGCACCCAAGTAACTCTTTAAATGTATGAAAGGTCATTAAATGAAGAATTACATAATATCCACGAACACAAATATCTCTTATTTCTCATAGAATTTATGCTCTAGTATTATGTCAGTCTTATATAGGATGTGATTTTCAAGAGTGCCAATGAAAATGTACAGATTGGGGGATTAATTTCAGCTAGAAATGAGAGCCATCAATTTCAATAGAGGGAGTTTGTGAATTGGCTTCTCATGGAGGCATTTAAATAAAGACCATGATATCTTAAATGCAGGCTTGCCTAGAGACAACTTAAAGGTTTATTGTTCAATTAAATAAAGTAAAATCCTGATGTTCCTATCTAGCTGATCTCTGCCTCTCATCTATCAGACTGAAACTTCATCAAAGATTAGGGTTCTGTGAATGAAAAGGAGTACATCCTCTAATTTTATATATGTGTATTTTTTTCTTTAATGGTTCAATTTGCCTAAATAATTTTAAGCTGAAAATTAAATTCTATTACATATAATTCTCAATATCTGAGTAGATATGGAATGATAGTAAATATGTGACTGACAGATAGTAAGCTCAACTCCTTATTCCTGGCTACCCAGAATGCTTTGTGCTTTCTCCAGCTCCTTTTGCATCTTTTCTATAGTCATGTGAATGAATTTGGTGACTGGTGTGTGTGTCTGTGAAATGAGTCTCATTTCTCTTTCTCTGCATAAGAGAAATTAGTGGTTGGAGATTCAAAGGGGCTCACAGTCTACTGGGAAGGACAGAATATAAATAATTATAAAACTGTATGTGATAAGTAGTATAGTATAGAACAATGGAAGCAAGCATAGATTTTTGGGAAGATAGATAAAGAGACCTAGTCAGATCAAAGTGGAGAAGGGTGGGAAGTCTTCTTAAAGAAATAGATACTGAACTATCTTCTTCCCTGATATTCTTAGGGAAATAGAGGTATCTCTTCAATAGAGTGACAGGTAAAAGCTAAAAAATGGATTCAGAAGATCATGGGTAATAATCAATAGAATGAGCAAGCAGCTTAACTATAGCTGCTAAAGGAGAATGGGTGAATGAAAATTATAGGTTGTAGTTAGACATGTGGTTGGATAATTTTTTTGTAAGATGGGAGAGATTTGAGTCTCATAATATATGTTAATATATATTTTCTCTATAAACTAAAGAGTGAGGTTAACATATGAGAAAAGAAGTCATCAAAAAATATGTGCTTGGGAATGGTATCCAAAGCACAGGGAAAGGGTGGAAAAGGAATTAAAATGCCATCTTGTGAATGTCATCACAAGAAAGGATTATTGTCATTCCTAAGGATACCACTAAGATTAAAGATTATTTATAGTAGTACTAGTTTCTTTTTTTTTTAAGCCCTTGTGTTCTCTTTTTTATTTTTAATGTATTTATTTTTATTTATTTATACATGCACTGGGTACAGTCAGAAGCATGGGAGGGTGAGAGAATTCACCAGAGCCAGAGCAGGGAGCAGAGCAGGCAGAAGGACCGAAGTACACTGCTGAGGGGAGCAGCGGGTGGCAGGAGAGGTCTGCGCGCCATGTGGGACCCTCCTCTGGTGGCCGGGGAGCAGCCGGGGGTGGAAGCAGCGCTGCAGATGCTGCGGGCAGCTTCGCAACGCAGCCCTCAACTGCTGTGCCACCGAGGAGGCCCAGTAGTACTAGTTTCTTGATTACTGGATTTTCTCTAGAAATATTCAGCAGCTCAAGTACAGGAATGGAGAAGTCAACAATATTAGTAATGCAGACTTAGGACTTTCTTGGACATTCATGTCAGATGACAAAGGATGTTAAAGATATTAGCTTGAATGTAGGCATGTAGGTATATATAGGTGTGATTAATCAAATAAGAAAGTTAAGACAAGAACAACTTATAAATTTGAAAAATAAAAGGTCTAGATCACTCGAGTTTAGAGAACAAGTAAAGTAGAAGGAATAAGGTATTTTGAAGGATTGATATAAGAAGCAGAGAATAAGGATGCAGAGAATAAGGATTTGTGACATGGAATAATTGTGTTATAGGACAGGGAGAGGGGCAACCCAAACCCCGCAAACCTGCCTATTCTAAATGGGTTCTGCCATCCGCCGCATCAACACAAAACATATGAGAATTTAATGGGAAGGAACTTTAATACAATTAGGAAACAATACAGGAAAGGCAAATAATCTAGTTTCTAAATGAAGCACCCAAAGTTACCCATCCCCTCGTGGGTAAAACTCCATCCATATGGGATTGGCCCAGAACAAGGCCCCAAAGCCTGCCACAAGTCTAAAGCATCTTCCAGTGGGGACCCACAGAAAAGGGTCAGAAACAACCAGACAAGCCCAGAAGGAAAAGAGCAAAATCAACATCAAGATAAAAGCTGCCATTGTCACCTCCCCACGGGTCTCACCCACATCTGTGTCACCCAGTCCACGACCAAAAGACAAGAGCAGTTTCTTCACGTGTCTCTAGGCTCCATGCGCCTCCTCCAGGTCTCCTGGCTCCATCCTGCTTCCTTCCTCAGTCTCTTCTGCCTCTTCTCTTCCTGCTCAGCTCCACCCTTCCTTGGGTGGGGCAGGGAACCTGGAACCTTCCCCTTTCCTGGGGACCACCCTGTTACAATTGGAGGTATGAAAAGTGTTTAGAATATAGTCAATGGAAGTTCAAATTCAAGAAGTAAAATTTCCCAAAACTGAAAAAAATCAAGAACCTATGAGGTTCAGAAGCTAGATGGGTTAATCACATGGGCGTGGAAAGGAAGCCAAATAAGACAAGGATGGAATTTAGATGGAGAAGTTCTGAAAACTAATGTGGTGGTGTTTATTAGAAAAAAAGCTCTAGCTGGATGGGCAGATCCTTAATAAAGGGGCTTTCATATCAGTGTAGAGGAGCAATGATTGGGAATATGCAACACGAAGGTAAAAGCATTCAAACCTGCTTCTCAAGATCCTGTGATACCCTAACATTCAGAAACATGAAGAGTCTCCACTTGAGTGCATTTCAATGAAAGCAATGTCCCCATAGAGAAAGTTGAATTTTAATTAAAACAAAGAAGGAGAGTTAACCGCCTGTGATTAGGTTTGGAGGGAAGGAATTTTTATTCAAAAGTAAGGCACAGAGAAATATCTAGATGAGAATCCAGGGAGGATAAGAGAAAGAAGGTTTTCAAAAAATAGAGCAAAAATTATTTTGTAGTTAGTTGCCTGTTGTCTTGCCAGGTATTCTTAGGGAGATGTAACTAATGAGCCAACAAAGAAGTAATTTTAGGACCTCCAAAGACGTCCTACTCTTTATCCATGAGGTACAGAATAAGTTCATTTCTAAGATTACTTCTTGCTGCAATTCAATATTTGACTTAGAGCAGGAGACTGCATGTAAATAGCAGCAATCCTCTCTGTGTTGTTATTGTAAAGAATAAAATATCTTTACTTTGTAAGGAAAGTCAAATCTTTTCTACAAAGGGAACTTGACCCAATGTTAATTTTAGGGTTAGCATTAAAATTCATAAATCTCTTTCCCATGTCCTTAACTACGCCTCTTTCAGAGAAAATTAAGTGCTACCTTCAGAGAACATACCTCCCAAGAGATCAGTAAAATCAATGAAAAGTCCAATGTCTATTTGTCAGTGAAGACATGTGAAGTTTGATGGGCCTTTGGGGACTAAACAACTAGTTAAAGATTTTTAAAGCAAAATTAAATGGATCATAGATGCCAAAAATCTCAAGAGATCATTGAAGAATGGCATGTGAAAGATGAAGACTCTTTTGGAAAACTGTTCCTGGTATAGATCTGATCCTCCAGATGTTGGGAATAACAAAGGAGAAAAAAAGTCAGAAGCGATTGCTAGTATCCTAATACCAAGTAGAATAAGAAAAAATGTTGGAGAGTGACATTTAAAATGTGTAAATCAATATATGGATGCAACCTGAAAGCAAATATCTGATACTTTTAAAAGCCACTCTTCATTTTTTTTTTAAAGATTTATTTATTTATTTTTGCATAGAAGCATTGGGGTGTAGGTCAGTGGTGTGGGCAGTGAGAGGATTAACCATAAACAGAGTGGGGAGAGGAATAGGCAGATCTACTGAAATACACTGCAGAGGGTAGCAGTGGGTGAGACAAGATAGGTCTCCTGTGCCATGTGGGTTGGCTCCCTGGCTGGGGATGGAACTCAGACCATAGGGGTGATAGCACTGAGACTTAACCCCTAGGCCACCAGGGAGGCCTAAAAAGCCACTCTTTAATAGTCATTTGAGGAGAACTAATTTCAATATTACTACTACTATCAAAGAAAAGTATCTAAACTCAAAATAAGAGAAATATTTTTAAATTTAATTTATTAAACATTTGAATCCACTTTTAAATATGTGCCCATGGTCTGAAATTGCTCACTATCTTAATTGTATCTTTTTCCAGCCACTCAAACTGTTACAATGCACGTTTCTTCATGGTGGCCCCTCTTAGATTTCAATACACTTCAAATCCTTTTTTCTTATCTATAGGTAATAAACTATAGCCCTCTTTTGTTAGAATCATTAAAGAAGAAATATTACTTGCCTAAAGTAAAAGACCAACTTAAAGGTAATTCTTTTGTCACAGTAAATGGGCTCACCCTAGCAACTCTAAAGCATTAAGAAATTTAACACACTTTAAAAGTGGGTAACACAGTTTGAGTCCAGACTTAACTAGGCAATTTACAAACTGTGCAGTCAGGATGTTACAGAGTCTTGGTCACATCTTTCTGGAGGCAGTGACAATTGCACTGCATATGGTTCTTTCAAATGTTCTAGACATTTTCCTCTTACTGTACAGGTGATTTTTGAAACTGCCATAATGACATTCCTATTTTTTGTTCATACTAATGGACAGCACTCAACGAGATACTATCCCCAACAAAGAGATCCTAGAAAAGATACAATCTATTATCACTGAAGTTGTAATCATAGCAATGTAGAATAAGAGCAAAAATTATTTTGTAGTTAGTTCCCTGTTGTCTTATTATTTTGCAGTTAGTTGCCTGCCTCAGACAAGAAACTTAAATAAAGGTGATCTCTGTTTTGGAGTGGCAAAGAATTTGGCTGAATTTTGTTTCAGAGTTTTGTGGATATTTAACTGAAGAGATTTCTAAGCAAAATGTTGAATATGCAGTCGTGGTTCTACTGAATTTATAGTAAAATGTGAGAGAGATAAGTTAAACAAAAAGAAAAAGAATTCAAAGATTTGGAAAATTCTCAGTCTGTTGATATTGCAAAAGTTGAGAAAACATGTTCAGAAGACTGGACTATCACCAGATAAAGAGATTATGGAATTATATCAGCAAAAACATTACCAATTGGAACTGAGGGGGGCACAGGACGAAATGAAGGAAAATAATATTTTGTTCTGTTTCATGCCATCGAACAAAACAATAAAGATGTTTAGCTGCAACAGTGCTTTATCATTCAAGAGAAGGGAAGAATGTTCCTAAAGGTGCTGACCCAGGAGTAAAGCTGGTTGCTCTTGATTTCTTCTTTGGTCACGACAGGCCCTTTTCAGTGCTTCAGGTTTGGGCCACACTAGCAGAACTGTGGAGGTGCTGCTACCACCCTAGTGCACCGGGAGGGCAGAAGACTGAACCAAAGAAGATTATTCTCAGGTCTTAAATCTAAGGGAATTGGACTTGCTAGGTTTTGGTCTTTATTATGACCTGCCTCTCTTCTTCCAATTTCTCCCTTTTGTGCTGGTACTGTCTCCTAATGTCTGTCCCACCATTGGTTTTGGAAGCACATAACTCATTTGCTCACACAGAGTCACAGCTGGAGAGAAAGTTTGCCTAGATGAAGTGAACCTCATATTTCAGCCAGACCCAATTTAGATGAGACTTTAAAGTTGAAGTTGGAATGAGTCAGACTTCTGGAGGAGGTGGGGTGGGATGACTAAATTTTGCCAGTGAGAAGGATGTGGATTTTGAGAAATGATTACCACAGCAAGGTCAGTCAACATCCATCTCTTCACAAAGCCCAGCTTCTGGTGTTAAGAATATGAAAGATCTTCTAACAACCTTTAAATATATGATATAGTATTGTTAACTATAATCAGATGCTGTACATTAAATCCCCTGTACTTATTTATCATATTACTGAAAGTTGGGACCTTTTGAATATCTTTATCCATTTTATCTACAACACATTCTCCACCTCTGGCAACCATCAGTCTGTTCTTCAAATCAATAAATTTGTTTTTTTTTTTTTAAGATTATACGTAACCAGTGAGATCAAATAGTAATTTGCCTTTCTCGGTCTGACTTATTTCACTTAGCATAGTGCATTCAAGAACCATTCGTGCTTTTACAAAAGCCAAGACTGAATATAATTCTATTGTATACATATGTGATTTTATGCATTGTATACAATTGTGTACATATAAGCTAGCCATATTTTCTTTACCAATTCATTCAAGAATCCCAACAACTTTAGGTTTGTTTCCATGTTTTGGCTATCAAAAATAATACTGCAATAAACATGGTGTGCAGATATATTTTCAAGCTAGGGATTTTTGTCCTTTGACTCTATAACTAGAAGTGGAAATTTTGGACCACATGGAAGTTCCATTTTTTAATATTTTGATGAACTTCCATACTATTTTCCTTAGTGGCTGTGCCAGTTTACATTCCCACCAATGCTTTTCTCCATGTTTCACCAATGCTTTCATTTCCTGTCTTTTTGATAATGGTCATTCTAACAGATGTCAGATGATAGTGACTGTATACTTCTATAGACACTATGAAACTATATATACTTCTATAGACATTATGAGACTAGGATTGCAGTGTAACTATCACTAAATTGTGTGGCATTTCATCTTTTCAAGTTTGTCACTCAAGATAGCTTGTTTTCAAAGTACCCTTTCAAAAACAAAAAGGGTTGAGAGTCATACTTTTATTAGAGAGTGGATTTTAATAAATATTTATTCAATGACATTTTAGCTTAGCATTACCTAAGATGTTATGAGATAGAGACTGCAGGCAAAACATCATACATTTCCCCCTGTTATCTAAAGAATGTACTAATTTATTCTTAGGTGCAACTGACATTTATAGCAAACAATAATGAGAAGTTATGCCACTATGAATAATAAAAAGAAACATAAAATGTTATTAATTACAACATATCTGTTGTATCAGAATGAATAGTTAAAATTGTTCCTTTAAAAATGGAATGGATAGTCTGTTCAAAGGGACAGACGAATTTTAGTTAAAATGATGTGCTTTAATTTTTACTGAAGGAACTGAATTAGAGCATTATAAACTTGCAAATTATTTAAAGAAAGCTGGAGGTTAAAAGAAATAAAAGCACCAACTGACAGTTGTAGTTTTAAGAGTGTGAATGAGTGATTACAATACAATAGAGGACTTCTCGGAAACTGCAGGAAAAGAAATGTAAAAATGCTTTATATAAGCTATTAAAATGGCTGACTATATAATCATTCATAGTTAGAAATTGTGACTTTTATGTAGATCCTCTAATAGCAATGATAAATAACTCATGCTGTTTTTCTATTGGTGATATTTTTGGTATACAACTTTTTTCTTACATATTTTCATTGCAAGGTATTTCATATACCATAAAATCAACCCATCTAAAGTACACCATTTAGTTAATTTTAGTATATTCACAAGGTTATGCACCCATTACCACTATCTAATTCCAGAACATTATGTCAGTCCCCAAAGACACCTGTCCCCATTAACAGTCCCTCCTCAGTCTTCCAATTTCTGGCATCCACTAATCTATTTTCTGTTTTTATGGATTTGCCTGTTCTGGAAATGTCATATAAATAGAATTATATCATACAGGACTTTTTGTATCCAGCTTTTTTTCACTTAGCATGTTGCAGAATGTATCAGGATTTTATTCCTTTGTATGCTCATACTTCTTTTATTACTGATATTGTACAAGAACCTCAGTCACTAACTTAATTATGAAAAGATCCTCGATTCTTTCCCAGTTGAATCTTCTCATACAGTGGACTTCAGCTTTACTTACCTATGAAAAAGTTGACCCCACCTAATGTTATTTGAAGAGTGCTAATAAATTTACAACAAAATTAGTTTTCCCCATCTTATTTGTGCTACACCTTCTCCTGCTATTCTTCTTTAATCCCATCACTAAAATTTATTCCATTGTCATAAGTACTTTGTTTGAAAATACAAATACCCTTTAGAAGTATATTTAATGATAATTAATCACATGTTGATTAGCTTACCTTCATCAATGACAGTAAGCTAATTGTGCTGCTTAGAAATTGGGATTTTAATAGAGGTATAAATGAGATAAGAATAATTTTTTTTAAAGATTCATTTTATTTATGTAAGTGCTGGGGTACAGGCCAGATGCACGGGAGGGTGAGAGGATTCACCAGAGACAGAGCGGGGAACAGAACAGGCAGACTGATGAAACACACTGCTGAGGGGAGCAGCGGGCAAGACAGGAGAGGTCTGCCGCACCATGTGGGATTCTCGCCGGCTGGCCGGGATTGAACCTGCACTGCAGAGGCCGCACCGTGAATAGCTTCACAGTGCAGTGCTCAACCGCCTGCGCGACCAGGGAGGCCCAAGAATACTTTTTCAGTGATGTTCTTTTCGTAGCAAAAGTGGTTTGGAATGTCTGAGCACCTGATGAGAGAAAGCAGTTTTTTTTTTTTTTGATTGAGGTAGCAATTGACAACACTGTATAGGTTTCATGTATGCTGTTTCTCATCTCAGCAGTTGTATACATCACATCACACCCACACCAAATTCTAGTCACAATCTATCAACAGATAATCAGCCCTCTCTACCTTTTCTAGCATCCCCCCCTCCCCTCTGGTGACCACCATTCTATTATCAGGGCCTAAGGGATTTTGTTCATTGGTTGGCTGGCTTGCTTATTTTGTATCTTTATGTTCTGCAAATGAGTAAAATTATGTAGCACTTGTCTTTTAAGAAAATGATTAGTACTTTTACTTCAAACAATCATTTGTGGAACCTCTCCTTCAACAATGTCAATCCTTGTTCTTGGAATGGAGGCCACAAAGTTGTATCCTACTTTAAGAAACTCACAGTCTTGTACAGAAGGCAGACAAGTAATCAAGTCTAACACAAGTTATTGAGCACTAGGATAAATGATCTATAAAGAACTGCAAAAGCACAGGAGAAGCCAAGTATGACTGCAATGGAAAAATCAAGTGTAGCTTCCTGGAAGAAATAACATAAGAAGAGTTTTTAGGGCCTCCCCTGGTGGTGCAGTGGTTGAGCACTGGGTTGCGAGGCTGCCACCGGTGAGGGTCGATTCCCGGTCACCGGTGAGGGTCCCACAAAAAAAAAAAAAAAAAAAGAGTTTTTGAAACTAAGTATGTGTTAGACAATAAATGGGGAGAAAGCATGATAAGGAGAAGCAATATGGTGAGAAAGTCCAAAAGAATGAAATCACAGGTTGTTTACAGAAACATCAAATCGACCAATATGGACAAAGGAAAAACAAGAGAAGGATTAGCAGGTTGGTCATGATAGCTACTGTGGAAAATGACATGCTTCACTAAGTTCTAGGCACTGCCTAATGTACTTTACATTCCTTACCTCATTTAATCCTCATAAAAAATCTTACCACACAAAATAATGTGCTACTTATGTTTCCATTTTTAGGTGGCAGAAACTAATCTAGATATAGAAAGGTTAAATAACTCATCTATTCCCACAGCTAGTCGGTGCAGTATGATGCCAGGATATTAGGCTCTCTGCCATTGTGCCTTGTGTACTGGATCAAGGACTCTGACCTTTAACCTGGAAGTGATGAGAGCTTGCCAGATTTTAGGCAGAGAAGTAACCGGATATGAGCAGATTTAGAAAAATCACCCTGGATTTTGGGTAGAGAAAGGATTGTGCGGTATAGAGGCTGGGAGAGCAATAATCCAGGCAAAAGGCAATGAAGGCCTAAGATCATGGCAGTGAGACAGAAGAGAAGAGCCCTGACTTATATTTGGGAAGCAAAATAAGACTTATGATATAGGGATAGAAGGGTCAGAGTCTAGAAAGACTAGAATACTGGGTCATTGGGTGAATGATTATACCTTCAACTAGGGAAATATAAAGAGAAAACAGGCATTTAATTCATGTTGAGTAGGAAGTGATTAGGCCTCTTTCAAGTAAAAATGCCAACTACAGAGTGACTTTCAGTCTACAGCCCATCAGTGATGTCTGAGCCTCTATAGAAGTTGGAGGCCCTGGGTCATAAGTGGTAGTTGACATAAAGCAAAAACTTAAACAGGGTCAGCCAGTGAGACCATGTGTGGATGGGAGAGCACAGAATAAAGAATCAGGCCCTGAGAAGGAGTGGCGGCATCCAATGTGGCATCATTAGAAGAGCAGGCATGTAAGAGACTGAAAAATGATCAGAGGAGGAGGTGGACAGGGAAGAGTGGTGTCACTAATGCTAAAAGTGATGTTCATGAAGGGAGTGAACAGTAGTGTCAAATGTGAGGTCAAATGTGGCCAGGGATTAAACTGTTATTGAATCTGCCAATTTAAAGATAATTGATGACTTTGTGGAGAAGAATTCAGAGATGGGAGTCAAATTACGACAGAATGGATGCAAGGAGAGGAAGGAAAGTGAGCTAAGAACTAGTCTGTGTGAAACAAAACTGTGAAGGGAAGGACAGTTGGCAGGAGAGATGAAAAGGAGACAAAGCAGGGCATATGAGTCTGCAGATTTATTCTTATACAAGCTGATACATGGAAAACATATTCCAAACCATCATTTTCCATTTGGGAGTTTTAGACAAACGCATATGAAATTGCCATGCCACTTCTAGACATTGCTGGGCAGCAGAATCTGCACAAGCTCTCTGTTGCTTTTGGGGCATGCAGGACCATGAGATGTCAGTGTGAATTGGGAGAACGGAAGATCACCTTCAGCTACATGGATTCAAGCTCATCTTGAGGAAATGTGTAGATTTTCTGTAGGCTGGCTGTCAGTGAAGGTAGTTGAGGTCTCCCCCGGCCTGCCAGCCAAGCTGCCACAAGAGACTTCCTATGTGGAGAGCACTCACTGAAGTTCACCTTATAGGATTGCCCAAGCTTCTCTGGGCTGCTGTAGTTCATTTAAAGCACCACTCTAAAGAACTGGCCATGGGAAAACACCCATGTATGTGTCCAGACAAAGAATCCAGCAGCTATGTCTAACTGCAGAAACCTGCCTGAGCACTGGCATACAGACGTCACGTGACTATACCATTTCCTGTCCTGTTCTGCTGCTGGATATTTAATCACCTCCTGTTCGCCCTGCAGGGGAAAGAGGGATCCCTGCTTTAGAGTTACAGGGATGGACAAACATGGAACACTGAACACTGGACTTTGGCTTTGATAGTAGTTTATTAGTTACAGATCTTCACAGCCCAGGGGAGAGTATGCCATGCACTCAGGAAAGGAGTAAACAACCAGGAGTTGAGGCGGGGGCTTGTATCAGGAGGGCAAGAGTATCCCTGGTTCCTGTGGAAGAATGTGATGGACCTGTTTGAATAATTCTGTGGACTGGCAGGATCTGAAGTCCATTGCTCAGGGAGAAGTAGTCACTTTACCTGGTCCCCTGATAAGGAGAGTCATTTGGCCAGTGGGGGTGTGGGTGGGGGTGGGGGAGGTGGGGATGGAGGGGTGGGGGGGTGGAAGCTTAATATAGGGAGCAGAGTAAGGAGGAGAATTTGGGGTTAGGCCATTTGAAACCCTCCAAATTTCACAGCAGGTGGTAGACCAGAGGCCTCCCAGAGGGCCCTGAGAGTTAGATGGCTAGAGGATATTAGTCTGTTTGGACTGCTGTAATAAATTACCATAGGCTGAGAGGTGTATAAGCAACAGGGATTTATTTCTTGTAGATCTGGAGGCTGGGAAATCCAAGATCAAAGTACTGCTGGAACCAGAGTCTGGTAGGGACATGCTTCTGGTTCATAGATGACTCTTCTCACTGAGTCCTCACATGGGCAAAGGGATGACCTATCTTTTGTCAGGTAGATAGGACATCAGTGGGCTCTCTTATAAGGGTATTAAATTCATTCAAAGAGTATGCCCTCATGACCTAAGCATCTCCCAAAGGCCAAATCGCCTAATGATAAGCATTTGCATTGCTGTCAGCTATCTACAACTTACAGAATAGGAAAAGAATCTCACAAAGATCAAATAAGTGGAAGAGTGTGCTACAGATGGTGTATAATTTTCAGTTAAAACACAATTTTTCCTTAAAGTCTCAAAAACTCTGACATTTTGATACTCTAAATTAAATGATACCGTAATGATGGGTTCACATATATTCAGAAACATTTTGATTGGGGAATTTCAGGCATCAACAATATTTTGATGGAAAAGAGATTTGGGGGGTAGTGTGGAGAATATTTCTCATATCAAACTTTTCATCTATGGTATAAAATAACATAGGCCAACTAGTACCTACACCACTAACTCAAATAATTTATTTTGGTATCATTGAAGACTAGAGGCTTGTGGACTTTCCCTTATTTTGAATAGGGTTTTGGTAGAGGATTTGTTAGTTGGAATACAATAAATTAATAGATAAGAACTTATCTGAATTGTTTGCCTGTTTTTTAATCAAGAAATTCCTTGCGGAGTTTAACATAAATGGATGTGTGTTAAAAATATGTGTGTTTCTGAACACTCAAATGCCCTTACTGCTAAGATATCCTCATAGAAGACAAAATTTTTCAATTACTTTTTTGGTTTCAGTCTCCTGATCAAGAATTAAAATACTAAAAATAATTATTTCAGATTGCTTTCCAGTGTTGGGTTTTATTGTTTTTCTTTAAAAGAAAATATCTGGACTTAATAATAAAGAGTATTTTAATGCTAAAGTGAAACTCATCTTGGCAAACTAAAATCAGTTAGATATTGACAATGATTAAAATACAATAAGTTGAAACCTGATTGTTCCTGAGTAGTTGTAGCAGTGGGAATGGCCACAGGGCAGGTTCTCTATGATTTACATTGACAGGGTAAGGAGAAGCTCTGGAGCCCTCAGTGGTTTTTCCAGGCTTTTATTGGGATTTACCAGGTACACGGCAGGCAGGGGTGCTGGGGGGCAGGAAGCTGGCAGGCCACCCAGCCTCTGGCGAGTCTTCACTCTTTCTGGGCTCTCTGGCCTTCTCTCATGGCCGCTGCTTCTCTGCTGGTGGTTCTGTTCTCCTTCCTTTCCACTCTCTCGTTCTTTTCGCTCTGCTGGCGTCCCCGTGATGCCGTCCTTATAAGCTCAGTCTCTCAGCCCAGGGGTACCCACCTACGCATGCCCACACCCTACTCTAGGTGCCCACCATCAGGCATGCATTCAGGACCACAGGGTTCCACCATCAATCCTAATGGCGGGAGGGCAGAAAAGCCTGATACTTTTTTACTTTCCCCTACAGTAGTGAAACATTTCTGATATTTTTACATGCCAAGGACCCTGAATAAATTATATCTTAACCATCTGATGGATCAGATTGGATACCCCCTCCTTCAATGCTGAATGTATTAGCTTGATTTGTGTATCATGAGTTATAAGCAAAAGCACCTGATCCCTGAAAAGAACACTATGTTCATTGAAAGTCCATGCTCCATTTTTTTTTTTAATTTTTTTTTTTTAGAGGCATGTTTTATTTATTTATTTGTTTGTTTGTTTTTTGTTTATACATGCACTGGGTACAGTCAGAAGCACGGGAGGGTGAGAGAATTCACCAGAGCCAGAGCGGGGAGCAGAGCAGGCAGAAGGACCGAAGTACACTGCTGAGGGGAGCAGCGGGCGGCAGGAGAGGTCTGCGCGCCATGTGGGACCCTCCTCCAGTGGCCGGGGGGCAGGCGGGGATCGAACCGGCACTGCAGAGGCTGCAGGCAGCTTCGCAACCCAACGCTCAACCGCTGCGCCACCGGGGAGGCCCCCATGCTCCATTTTCCCAGACTCTCGGAATGTGAAAGAAACGATCAAATTGAAGAGTAAAGGAAGTGGGGACAGCTGAAAACATTTATTCTACCACCATGAACGCTAACCATCAACACTAACATGGGGATTGTCTTGGTAAGGAATGGCAAATACATGATGTAACATTGTTCACTTAACACAGTACAATACTGCTTGCCCAGAAATAGGCTCAGAATCCTAAACACAATGCTCAGGCCGCCACTACTAATAAATTAGAGTTTGCACTCATTTGGAAATTATTTGCAATCCTTGTGCCATCTCTTGTTTTTGAATTTTAGTCACCCATGAACACCATGAAATAGGCAGTGACTTATGGGATCAAAAATTGCAGTGATCCTTCCACCAGTAGGACAAGGGGAAAGCTTTTGTCTCCTTGGTCACTGATATATCACAGACAGTCAGGTACATAGTAAACACTCATTAAATACTTGTCAAATGGGATGAAATACATAGCACCAGGGCTCACAGATTATGAGAAGTTGTATCAGGTTTTCCAGATCCCATGAATGTTCAAAAAAACTGGAGACAAGGATGACAGGATGTAATCATCCCAATCTCTTAGGTTTCATTATTTAAAAGCAGCAAAAACTTTTTCCTAGGTGGCCGATGGAAATGCTAATACAGCTTCCAGGTAGTTTCTTCATTCTGAACAGACCTGCAAGTTATACAAATGTGAAAAAAATACCTATAAGATAGAGAAAGGAACTGATTCAAAGGAAGTTACACTGCTTTTGGGAGAAAAATGTGAAATGGCATTGGGTACAAGCCAGAGGTACTGCTTTCTCTGCTTGAAGGAAAAGGAAAGAGTGATTCTTTTTGTGAAAAACAAAGTAAAACATTGTTAAACAAACCAAAACATGGAAGTGTTCCTTTTTAACCTCTAGAATAGTGTGTATATTTTATAAATCATTCCAACTTTCCTCGGTAGTATTAATGGAGAAGAAAGCCAGAAAGTGACAAAAGTCATTTTAACCTTCCTTATGTGGCCAGGAAGCTGGGCGTGAAAGCTGCAACACTGATAAGACTGGAGGCTGGGGCCTCCCCGGTGGCGCAGCGGTTGAGCACTGGGTTGCGAAGCTGCCCGCAGCCTCTGTGGCGCCGGTTCGATCCCCGGCTGCTCCCCGGCCACCGGAGGAGGGTCCCACATGGCGCGCAGACCTCTCCTGCCGCCCGCTGCTCCCCTCAGCAGTGTACTTCGGCCCTTCTGCCTGCTCTGCTCCCCGCTCTGGCTCTGGTGAATTCTCTCACCCTCCCGCGCTTCTGACTGTACCCAGTGCATGTATAAACAAAACAAACAAATAAATAAATAAATAAAGCATGCCTCTATTAAAAAAAAAAAAAAAAAATTAAAAAAAAAAAAAAAAAAAAAAAAGACTGGAGGCTGAACAACATGTTCAGGAATGTGCTTAACTTCAGAAATTGCTCTTTCCAGCAGCAAGACAAAGGGTGGCAGCTGTACTATGCTGGCTAAGAAAAAGATTACCTCTAATTTATTTGGAAATTCTACTTGAAGTGATCTATGCATTATTTTAAATTATAGGTCATTATCCTTCAGTGTCTAAATCTTAACCAGCAGGTAAAGTCCGTTGGAGCACTGAAATATACTTTTAAAATGATGTGTCTATGTATTTTAATACACTGTGCAGTGATCATCATAAGAGGCTAACGAAAAAAAATCAAGCATGACTGTGAAATGAAATTACTGCATTTGGTGGTACATGCCTCTGAATTTCTGGAATGATGGGACAGTGGAGGAAATAACATCATGCAATTAGGGTTTCCCTTATTTCCATTTACAGTGAAAAAAAAAAAAAAGAAAGCATCAGCTAAAAAGGGAAAATAACAGAATCCAATGATTTAAGTTCAACAAGCAAAGAGACGTGCTCAAAACTCCATGCCCAGGGAACCAGTTATTGCACCAACAAAGGGAGAGCAGAGTCCATGGCCTGGAGAAGAAATCTGTGATGCTTGAGATCTTGCTGAAAGCAGAGCTGGGTGTGTACATGAGCTTATAATCACTATTCTTGAGAAGCAATAAAAGAGAAAATGATTGCTGAAAAGGAATTAGCTATGACAATAAAAGACAGGTCCTAAACCAGTTGCAGATGAGGATGTGAACTTTCTGAGGATGTGAAGTTCAATAAGAAAGCAATGAAGGGGCCTCCCTGATGGTGCAGCGGGTTGAGCGCAGCGATATGAAGCAATCTGCAGCCTCACAGCAGGCCAGGGACATACGCACATGGTGCAGCAGACCTCTCCTGTCTCACCTGCTGCTCCCCTCAGCAGTGTTTTCAGTCTGTCTGCCTGTTCTGCTCCCCGCTCTGTCTCTGGTGAATCCTCTCACCCTCCCACACCTCTGGCCTGTATATTTATTTATACAGTTCTTGTATAAATGAATACATCTTTAAAAAAAGAGAAAGCAATGAAGAAAAACTAACCAGAACATGTCTCATCATGGATAAAACATATAAACTAATTATACCAACAAAAAGAAAATGACAGGTCTAGAAAATACTAAAAAAATTAACTTATAAATACTATAGGTAGTACAGGAATTTAAAAATTCAATGGTATAGGAAGTCTCATTGGAGGAGTAACTTAGCATTTTTTTCTTAAACTGGAAGAGTATCGCATTAAAAGAGCACCCAGACATGTCATCAAAGACAATAAAAATGTATATAAATGAACTATAATAAAATAAATATTGAAGGAAGAATAATAGAAACTTAACATGTGGTTCACATAACTGATAGATCTTACAATTTAAAAAATGTATTTCTGCAAATATTTTATGTGAGATTTTGAACACTCAGAATTCATGTGAGAAATTGTCAACAGGGGAAAGAGATTTTAGAATCATAATTTCCCAAAAAGTAATGATATGCTCCCTTTTTTGTGTGTGGGAAGACCAGAAACCCAAGATGGGAGGAGAGGAAAGGTAAAAGCAGAAGATTTTTCAGTATATTCATGAAGCATTTTTTTTCCTGCAGTTTGAAAATTACTGTCTGCAGTGAGAGAAAATTTTGAAGGAAATAGACTGTGTTGTGAACAGTGCACAGCCAAGAAATAAAAAAAGAATATCGGGCTTTGATACACACAAAGATAAACAGTAAATGATCATTAAAAACACATGCGCCATTAACTAACTATATGAAAATTAGCTGCTTAATACATAGTTAAATTGGCAAACAACTAAATGTGATTGATTGTTTTAAAGCATATGTATATGTAGATTGATGCTAATCAGTTGCATACAGCAACATGAAAATGTAGTTTTATTACATATAGATTTTTAATTCACATGTGTACATCTATGTATATGTTCAATGTTTAAGTGGAGATACAAAAACATAGAGACATATTTTATAAATAGAATAAATAAACAACAAACCTTTAACATTTCTAGCTCTACTCTAGTAATATTTACTTCTCCTTGGCACCATCCTATTCTTTCTTTATGTATCAAGTATAGTTCTGAAAGTGATACTACAGTAAGGAGGGCAAAGAATAGGGATAAAAATATCACAGAGCACTATACTAAAATAACTTCAGAACTGTCTGGGCTGTGGCCACACTGGCTGGACTTCAGAATATATTTCCCTGAGGCAAGTGTCCCTGAAATGCTCCAGGAAAAATACTTAAGATTTAAGATCATATCCTTGAAGCTCATCCTAATAATGAATGCGATCTTTCCTAAGAGGATATGTTTGTGAAAGGATTTTATAGAATCACTTTTTAGTGATAAATCAATTAGTGAATTTAAATGGGGACAAACAAATTTGGAGAGAACAGAATTTAAAAACAGAATGGAATCTAGTAACTTCATATACTACACTAAATCTCATTGAGAAGAAGTAATAAATGAGAGCTATAAAAGTCATTCTGAGGAATTTCGCCTCAACCCTTTGTATCTGCTGAAGATTCCAAATTTGAGTTAATCTGAGACTGTGATTTTAATCTTTGCAAAAAGTTTCTCATATTTTAGTTGGACTGAGAAAAACTGTCTGTTTGATTAACTTTTCACTGACAGAAATATCATCTGTGAACCTATTTCTTTATCAGTTATGCTGGATATAACAAAAGTACCTTTTTTTTTAGAAATAAGAAGAAATAATAGACTATATTATAATAGAAAATATGCTCTTAAAGTGATGATAGATATTGTTATTTTTTAAAAGTACACACAATATCTAAAGTAAATAAAACAAGCATTAGTAATGATCTTTAAAATGCACCCACTATGACTTTTATGTACCTTTGATTCTGTTTTTTATCTTTCCTTTAACTTGGGACAGAGGATGATCCACAGGTGGAAGATATACTTGTAAAATGAAAATAAGGATAAAAAAGTCTTTCTGCAAACAACCTTGGATGGAAGAAGCTGAAAGATAAAAGTAAGTTAAAAATTTACAAAGTATGCTCATCTTACTGAGGAGAAAATTTATAGCTGCAGATTACAGTTTTGAATTTAAAGGAAATAACTAACCCTTAGTGAAAATATAGAAATATTGGTCTAATGAGATTTTTAAAGGGAATCTTGAGTCATAAACTCTCACAAGAGATTCATAAAGGAAGACATGTAGTAACAAGTCAGAAGGTAAAATTTGTCTATACTGTCAACACATATGCTCAATAAAGTCCCCTGGGATTTTATGAAATATGCAAATTGTATAGGAATTTGAAAATGAAAAAAATAAAGTTGAGATGATTTTATATTAAAAAAGCAAATGTGAGCTGTGGTATGGTATGAGGAGTAGTAGAGCTGTGAGTCTGTTTTTGTACCAGACGTAGCTTCAAATTCATTTTTATAGCTTGTGCTGGTAGTGTTTTGGGTAAAGTAACCCAATGTGCTTCTTACAGAATAGAGTTTATATTGGAATCCAGAATCCTGAGTTCTGTGATATCAATAGAGCCATATTTGAATTTTTATTTCAAACCCATAAAATGAAGGACTAGGTCTACATGATTCCCAAGATTCTGACTGGGTATGAGTCTATGTTTTTTTGTCTTTGATTTATTTGACTAAAATTAAATAAATATGTGCATTTTAATATAAGTTTAGCAAAGGAAAACAGACATGGGCATGCTGGACTTGGCTCATGAGACCAATAAAAAGCCCCTCAAAAAGAAAGCTCATTATATTGCCTTCTGGAGTCAATAATGGTTCAAGTATTTTCTCTTTTAATCTAGGTCTAGGGTTGAAACAATCACAGAGATAAGCCATGGGTACTCTGCATGGCACAGCACTTCACATAACTGCCTAGATTGTTCAGGTGCAAACTTTTTCACCCCTCGCTGCTAAATCTCTCTAAATCCTTAAGTACAATTTAGTCTTTTCTGGTGGGGTTCCAAGGTTCAATCTCCTGGTATTTGAAGTAGAAATTGTACACTTTGCAACCACTCAATCATAAACTGAATCCTTTGCATGGATCCTCAAACCAATACACAATACATGAAAATAGATCTTTTAAGCTGGGTCAAGTTTCATGAGAAGTTTCTTTCATTTAGGCTTGATTCTTGAAGCTCTATCATATTGCTCTATTTTTATTGGTTTACTGTGGCTCATAAACTTGCGTTGAATTATTTTTGCTTGTCTTAAGGATACACTCAGTGGTATACACCCCCACACATAAAGGAAATCTGTTAGCTTCCTTGTCCTCTCCTGATATCTTCAAAATCTGCCTGTTCACATCGTCTTATCCTCCTCTACATCCAGTGACCTATTTTGGTCGTCAAGAAAGCATTAGAAAGGCAGTTCAAATGCAAACAAATAGAACTTGGGTTTAGATCATTTCAGAAGCTTGACTAGGACTTTGACTCTGGTCTTAAGGGCAGCCAAAATTGTATGCTTATCCTTGTACAGAAGGGAAAAAATACATCAGATCTTCAGGGAAACACATTTTTCTGGCAGTAGGTTGTGAATGAAATTTCTTGAAAAAATTCCCAAATACAATATGTTTTTGAGTTAATATAAGTTAATGACATAGAGCTCAAGTGAAACTCAATGAAAGAATTTTGGGAAACAAGATGAATAGAAGCATATGAAGTTTACTTTGAGCTGATTTGGCCTACTCTACAGAGAAATAGACTATTCTCCATGCAGTCTTCTGTATCATTTTGCTCAACTAGGATTTTGATATAAATCGGGCAGCAAAGTGTTACTTAGGTCTAGCCTTCAGTTTCCAAAATATTATGAAGAGGATACAACAGTTCTTAAACTTGAGGTCCTTTCTACTTTCTTTTTGACTGCAAAGGGTTGCCAGGTCTAACTCTCTCAAGTCAACTTGAAATGCTCGTTCCTCAGCCATCATCTATGTACATCTTCTCCTTCTACCCTTTACTCTTCTCTGATTTTTTTTAAAAAGATTCATCTATTTATACATACAAGAACTGGGGTACAGGCCAGAGTTGTGGGGGGTGAGAGGATTCACCAGAGACAGAATGGAAAAGAGAACAGGCAGATTGACTGAAATACACTGCTGAGGGGAGCAGCAGGCAAGCCATGTTGGTAGCTCCCTGGATAGGGATCAAACTCATGCTGCAGTGGCTGTGCCTAGCTAGCTTCATAGGTTGCATCTTAACCCCTTGTGCCACCAGGGAGGCCCCATCTTTTCTGATTTTGCACCACCAAATTCCAGATAATGAACCTAGCAAAGGCAGAATTCTTGGAAGGTGGGGGAGGAGAAAATAATGAGATGGAGAGACAAGATCCTCCTTAGCAAGCAGGTTCATTATTATATTTCTGTTAATAATTTTTATTAAGCTACATTTACCCTATCCCATTAAACTTCACAATAACTCAGTGTGATGTTTATTGCTTTCTTGTTTGTAAGCAGGAAACTAAATTTCAGAGAATTTTTGGAATTTTCTCAAGGTTTCATAACCAGCAAATAGGTCAGTTTAAATTATGAAATCTGGCTTCACAAGAGTATGGAGGACAATTTTCTGTGTGACAAGGATAGATTGTGGCCTGCAGAGGTTAGGTGAGTTAATGGTAGTAGTGAGGTCCTTTTATCAAAATGGGGGGCCTGACTCAGACCCTCACTAGTTTCAATAGCTTGTGTCTTACACATGGGCTTGAGAAAATTTCACATACATATCTACTAAAAGAATACATGTATAACAGAAGAGGGAACAGTGATTCCACGTATACTCAAAGAGAAGTTTTTAGTTACCATCTTGTATTTTCTATTCAGTTTCATTTGCACAAATGGTTATATGTTTGTGGGTCTCCAACACCACTGTCAAGTTCAATTATTGGCTATAGTGACTTACAGTTCTATGAATAGTTGTTATAATCACAGCTTTGGTTTACTATAGCAAAAGATACATATGAAAATCAGCAAAGACACAAGGCTCATAGAATGGAGTCCAGGAGAGATCAGGCATAAACTGCCAGTTGTCTTTTCCCAGTAGAATTAAATGAACAGTGCTGCATTCTCCCAGCAATGGTGTGTAACAACACACACACAGTTTTGCCAACTGGGGAAGCTCACTTAGGCCTTGGTGTCCAGGGCTTTTATTGCAGGACGGTCCCATAGGTATGGAGAGCCCAAGTGGCTGGTTTTCATTATTCAATCTCCAGTCTCTCTAGAGGTCATGCTGATTTTGTATGATCCAAGCCCCCACCATAAACACCATCAATTATTATTAATCTCAACTTTGACAGGGTCGAAGACCTGGGTACACAAAGACTCAATTATCAAGCAGAAATTTTTTGAGGACTTAAGTCTTTTTCTGCCAAGGCACTTGTCAAAGACCAGTCATGTCTTTGGAAGATGTAGGCTTTGAACACCCCAAGCCTTTTAAGCTGAGTTTGTGATAAACAATAAAAATAAGTCAGGTATATGTAGAAACCAGATGAAATAACAATAGCAACCAAGAATATTGTAGCTCTTTGGAGAAATTTTAATAACATATCGTAACTAATATCAGGGGCACGACATTTGATTTTCCAATAGGAAAGACTTAACACATTAATTAAGAGAAAACACATGTGATTCTATACTACCAAAAAAACTAACAAGGGTGTAAAGCAATGCCATGTCAATAAAAACTTTTTAAAAAGAGAAAAAGAACATTTTATATTTGTAAGAAAAATCATTCCAATTCAGAATTTACATAGACCAAGGTTTCTGAAGCACTATTGGAAGTCCGAATTTGAAAAGGGGAATTGGTGAGTGAATGGACTGGTCTCTGGGATGCCTACCCTGTTCCTTCAACTCCAGTGCCCCTGATTTATTTTCCTGACTACTGACTTACACTTATACTTTCCTGGGTAAAATTCGCATGAAGGAAACATCACTTGGATTTAAAAAGGGCAAAACTAAACTGAAAAACAATTGTTTATGAATTCAGTTTTGCCTCTCAAAAGCTTTATGTTGAAGCCTAAACCCCCAATATTTTAGCATGTGAACTTATTTGGAAACAGGGTCCTTGCAGCTATACTTGGTTCAATCAAGACGAGGTAATACTACAGTGGGCAACATGTGCTGGGCCCTATATTCTATTTAACTGGCATCTTTAAAAAGATAAGAGAGGTACACAGGGAGAAGGGAGTCACATGAAGCCAGACACAGTGGTTGGAGTATAGCAGCTGCAAGCCAAGAGGAAACAAGTGGTGCCAGCAAGCACCAGAAGCGAAAAACAAGAAGGATAAGTCCACCTTAATTTTGGACTTCAAGCCTCTGTACCACCAGGCAATAGATTTTTGTTGTTTTAAGCCAACTGTTTTGTGCTATGTCATGGCAGCCCTAGAAAACAAAGACACTTACTAGTGCAATTCTATTGATTGTAAACCGAGCAGCAAAAGTTTGGACAACTTTCAGAAAACTCAGAATACCAAAGAGTTGAAGAATTGACTGTATGTCTGTTTAAAAAGTCTTTTATAATTCTTTGCACTTTAATGGACTGCATTAATTAACAACAAAAATATCTCTTTATAGATATACCTCCTAAGAAATTATCTCCACCAAATCATTATGTTGTATACTTATGTACATTTTATTTCTCAAGCATAACTCAATAAAGCTGGAAAAAATAAGCCTAGCTGACAAAGTAAGAATGCTGAAAGCAGTGCAAAGTTTTGCAACTGTAAGTAAGGACAGGGTTTGAAAAACAATTTTGCTAACCTGAATAAAAGCAAACAGGCAAGTCATCTGTGGATCCATTCAAATGCTCTCCATATCATGACTCTTTTGACTGGAGAAACAAAGGAATGGGGGTAGAATTAGGGAGGGAAACAATGTTTTTAGTAGTTGACTTAAATTTTCAGTGGAATAGGCAAAGCACATGCAGGGAAAAAAACATAGTCCTTTATTAGAGGTTACTAGTCTTATTTAGGAATTTATCTAATGTTAAATTTATCTTTTGAATGAATGAACTACTGCTATGTAAAAATCTCAGAGGCTTAATAAAAATAGCATTGTTGCTTGTTGTAGCGCAACCAACCCATACCCAGTAGGTTCTTTACCGGTTCTAGCAGCTGTGTTGGTGTCTTCAGGCTCTCCACTGTTTGACGCCGCACTCCGTGGCACTTTGCCACTTCCTGCCACACACCTCCATCCACTCCACTGCACTCCTTCGTCCGCACTGCACCGCACTGCAGGGCGCCATGCCAGCCACGCCATGCCCTTTGGCTGAGTGCGCATGCGCAGCGGGAGGGCGGAAACGCCTGATGCTTTTCCTTCCTGCTTACCCCACACTGGTCTCCCAGGTCTCCCTCCCTTGTGCCACCCAGGGAGGCCCCTCTACAATGGCTTATTTTGTAGTGGGCGGGACATAATTTAACCCACAATTTTTGTTTGAGCCCAAATAAAGGGTTTATCTATAATAAAGACATAGTGATAGGGCCTCTGGTGGCGCATGTGGTTGAGCGCAGCGCTGTGAAGCTGTCTGCAGCCTCTGCAGTGCCAGTTCCATCCCTGCCGGCCGCCGAGCAACCCACGTGGCCTGGCAGACCACTCTTGTCTCACCCACTGTTCCCCTCAGCATTGTATTTCTGTTGGTCTGCCTGTTCTGTTCCCTGCTCTGTCTCTGGTGAATCCTCTCACCCTCCCACACATCGGGCCTGTTCCCTGGTTCTTGTATAAATAAAAATAAATCTTTAAAAAAAAAAGACATGGTGAGAGTATGGATATAGGAAGGAGTGGAGGATGGGGGTCTTAATAGTGTCCACTTAAAAAAAAAAAAACATAGGGGTTGTAAACAATGGCCCATGGAACAAAACTAGCCCACTGCCTGTTAATTATAAATAAAATAATTATAAATAAAATTTTATTGGAACAGAGGCATCATCATTTTAAAATATGGTGATGTATCTACTTCCATGCTATAATGACAGACTTGAATTATTGTGATAAGAGGTTGTATGGCTTGAAAAACCTAAAATAATTATTTAATCCTTTACAAAAAGTTTGCTGACCTCTGATCTCTTCAGAACAGCAAGGTAAACTTTTCCTGAAGCCATGTAACTATTCTAATGAAGCAATTGGAACAACACTGTTTTGGAAGAGGGGATTTTGGCTTTAAAGCAAGTTTTGCTATTAACTGGCTCTGTTACTTTGAGCAAGCTCCTGAATTTCCCTGCTTGGGTTTCTCATGGAAGAAATCAGGGAATTGGTTATGTTGTCTGCCTAGGTTTGCTTATCCTTAGTTACATGCATTTGCTACATCCTTAGTAAATGTTTAGCGACTAAAAATTACTGCATTGTACCTTTCAAAAAAAGAAGATAGCATAGTTGTAAAAAAAATTTTTTTTTACCCCCATGGAACTCATTCTGTTACTTTAATGAAATAAAATGCCCTCCCTGATTTGATAGGCTTTACCATGAAATTAAATGATGTTTAAGGTCCTTTCTTCTTTTTAATATTAGGATTCTACAAAATAAAATATGAAAGTAGGGTGACTATGTAAAATGTAATATTCCTCAACAGAAATACATGTCACTGTGGCAGGACTTATTAGACCAAGCTCTTAACCATTTTGACAACTCTGGGTTTCTGAATCTTAAGATGGTGTCAGAGAGACCATTTGCTGATGTTACCCATACATAATAATTGGAAAGTCTTAATTCAGGATTTATAAAGAAATAGAAGAACGTGCTAAGACTACAACGCCAACATGAGTGGCAGATTGAAAAATGGGCCTTGGTATTTTTTAGATTCTCCCATTAAGAGGTGGGCTTTTCTCTTCCCATCTCTCAAATCTTACTTTGTGTAAGTTCTAGAGCTTATGTTTTAAAGGCTCTGCAGTTTTGGCCCTTTGGTCTCATAGAATATTCCCTAAGAGGACCAGGTAAGGAAACAGGTACTGGGGGGTGAAAAGCCATGTGAAGACCTGAGGTTGCCCAGGTGACAGCCAGCACCAATTACCAATGATGATTATAAAAATAAAATATTTTGGTCCTATCTGTATCACTGTTTGTGTGCCCCACATTTATTTGGCCCCATGCCAGTTGCCCCAAAATCTCTGCTTCAAGCTGTACTTGATCTAAATTGTAGAAAATGTTTTCCTTTGACAAAAGCTCAAATTACAGTCTTTAATTACAGAATTTGTATGACTTGGTTTCTCTGGGAATCTTTGCATTCTTCCAAATATGCTATAATACATGATGTGGGAGATGCTGACTACCTACTTTGGAAAACCTGCAGTTCTCGGCAGCTGTGATATGAACATGTGCCTCTGTATTCTTTCTGAAAGATCTGCACGGTTGGCAGTGTGGTGATAGAAAGGGTGTTTATACCCGTAGAGATAGGACTCATTTACTGCTTGCTATCTGAGCTGGAAACACATCTCCTACTTTGCTGAGAACGTCACGTAGATTTCATCTTGTTCACTAACTTTGATTTGTAGTGATTCCCTGTAGCAATATTAAGAAATACTGGGAGGCCACGTCCACACTTACTTATAACTGATTGGTAGTGCCTTTCTTGTGGAGAAAAGTGGCCCTTTCTGTATCCAGTACTTCCTATCGTTGACCATGGCACTTTCTATGAAAACAATTAAACAGTTCTTTTCTTCTAGCAGTAGTAGCACTAGGGAATTTCTTCATACACTTTAGGTATAGTTTACAAAGTTGTAATTGCTAGCCTAGATAAAGTTTAATGAAATTCACTAATAACTGACATCATTAGAGATAGTAATCTCATCAAAAGTGCAGAGGTTATTATTTCATCATTTTTATTTATGTAATTTCTTTAGTAATCGTGTTTAATAACTACTTAGTTATTTAATCCACAGCAATATTTTTTGCAATAAAGAATATTCTCAGGGACCTCCCCGGTGGTGCAGCTGGTTGAGTGCAGCACTATGTGAAGCTGTCCACAGCCTCTGCAGTGAGTGTTCCATTCCCAGCAGGCCAGGGAGATACCCACATGGTGTGGTAGACCTCTCCTGTCTCACCCGCTGCTCCCCTCAGCCGTGTATTTCAGTTAGTCTTCCTGTTTTGCTCCCCACTCTGTCTCTGGTGAATCTTCTCACCCTCCCACATCTCTGGCCTGTGTCCAGTTCTTGTATAAATAAAAATAAATCTTTAAAAAACAACACTATTTTTACACTACAAATTGGAATTGGATGGTGATGTACAGGCAAACTACAGCCAATTGCTGATGGGGCAAATCCAACCTGTCACTGATTTTTGTAAATACAGTTTTATTGGGTTGCAGCGAGGTCCATAGATTTCATAGTGTCTAATTCTGCTTTGTGCTACAATGATAAGATTAAGTAGTTATGACAGAGATCAAAAGAAATGAGTAGTAATACAGAGATCTTATGACCTATAAAGGCTGAGATATCTACTATCTGACATGAAAATCTTGCTACACCCTGATAGATTGAAATGGTTAATAATACGTAATTCTTTCTCCATATTCTGGGAGCTGCGATGGACATGGTCTTCGAAGCACTCCTTGTGATGTGTAAAAGGGTATACCAGAAGTAGTGGTTTTTAACCCTACCTGAATGTCAAAAATCAAGTGGGTAGAGTTGTTAAAATTACTATTACTGGGGTATGACCTGTGTAGGACATGGGTGTTGCATGGTTTTGAAAGTTACTCAGCTGAATCTAATGTTCCTCAAGGTTAGGAAGCACTGGTCAGGGTTATTATCTTACACTTTGGCTCTTGTAGAGGTTTGATAGTATAATATACAGTTTAACTTTTAGTGACTCAAAAGGACGACAGAAAGTAAAATTAAATAACTTAACAAAATGAAAAACAAAAAATGTCAAGGAGTGGTGGGTGTTAATTTAGAGTCAGGGACTTTAATTTAAAGTCCCAAGTCAATAGCATTGTTGGTCCAGGTTACTTGTTTGTAAAGTATCATCATTTCCTGCTCAAATCTCCAGATTCAAAATAAGTGATCATGCAACAATCACATACCATTTTTGTGTGTGCCTACTTTCTTAACACAAAGTATCTACTATAGCTACTCCATATAACTATATTCTGTCTTGCTGTTAGAATATCAGAAGTATTTGGGAAATTCAATAATATACATGAAGATTAAATTTTGGTTAGCCAAAGACAAATGATTTTTTTCTACTTCAACATGGGTGAATTATAGAGGATTTTGTAGAAAAAGTGGATCAGGAGCTTCCTCACAGCACTGGTTGTAAGTATCAGGAAGATGCATAGAATCATTATTCTCTCTATACACTACTGACTTTTTTTAAGGGTTTAAATAATTATTTTGATAAATCAAAATCATAGACATTTGAAAGTAAGACACAGGTAAATGACTAGAATTACACATATGCAGAAGTTATTTATAGATGGAGAAACACATACTTTCGGATGCTTATCTTAAAGATACATTTTGAGAACTTCCTAGGCAGTTTAGTGTACTACTAGTAAAAATCATACAGTTATAATTTAATACTATAGCAGCCCAACAGCCAGTTTGAGCATATGTAGAGATGAAAATTTCCATCCATTTGCCAAAATCATATTTTCATCAGTCTGCAAATCTGTCTTGCCCCACCCCCACCCTTTCTATTGCCAACTCTTCTTCCGTTACTATCCTCTTGAAGCCTGAAATTTCCTCTTTCATCAAACCAGGAAATCTCTCTGCCAGAGAAACTTTTACAGATCCTTGAAAAACAGTTTTGACAGAGAGAATATAAGGATGAGAAAAACCCATTATATTTAAAATTATTTTTTCTTTGCTACTCTATTCTCTTCAGCTCCACTTTCTATAGAACTGGTGATGTCAACATGAAAGCTATCCTGATGATTGTGGTTCATGGATATCTGTTTTCTATTGAGACTTGTTTTTCTTTAAATGCCACATAACAATTTTTCCTTTATAGAATACTTCAAAGTCCTGGATCTGCTTCCCTGAATTGTCCTGATCTTGGAGCAGGACCCCAGACTGTGCCAAAAGCAACATTCTCCAACATTATACATATATAACTTTCTGTGTATGTATGTATATGTAGGGTAATTGAAATTTTCCAGGATTTTCCGCACTCCTACCATTAACATTAATCATGGATCCCTGCGGTCCTACATGCATCCCTGATAGTGGACACCTGGAGTAGGGTGTGGGCATGTGTAAGTGGGTGCACCTGGGTTGAGAGACTGGGCTTATAAGAGTGTCATCCGGGTGATACCAGTAGGCATAGCGGAGAATGAGGAAAAGCAACAGCAGAACTATAGCAGAACCAGCAGAGAAGCAGAGACCATGAGAAAATGCCAGAGCTCCCAGAATGAGTAAAAATTCGCTAGGGGCTGGGAGGCCTGCCAGTCTCCTGGCCACCCCCCAGGACCCCTGCCTGCTGTGTACCTGGTAAAAGCTCAATAAAAGCCTGAAAAGCCACTGAGGGCTCCAGGACTCTCCTTTACATGTCTGCCTGGATCATAGAGATCCTGTTCTGGGCCCTTCCTTCCCTACAATATATATATTTTTTCTGACACATATTCCCATTTTTGTAGCAAAAAACACTAAGAAGTTCAATGTAAGTATGGTCATACAGGAAAGAAACTGATATTTACTTAGTATATTATGTGCAAAACACTGATAAACACTACACATGTTATTTATTCACCATAAAGCAACAATTTTGTAAGTATTATTCCCATTTTTACTGATGAAGAGTAGAAGGGTTGCACTAGAGCTAGAAAATAATCACTAGAGCTAGAAATTAATTTCTCAGGATTGCACTAGAGCTAGAAAATAATCTGTTTTTTATAGTCGTATATAACTAACAAGTGATCAATTAACATTAATTATAAATCAGTGGATTCTAAGTTAATGAGCTTTTGCTCATTAAATTTGGAGATCACTTTTGATTCTCATATATATGTCTCAGAATACATAATAGGCATTTATAGATGGGTAATTTCCACCTCCATGTGGGGAATAGAAGTAACTTTCCAAAAATATCTATGTGCACAGAGTATCTTCCCACAACTTCCGAGGAGGAAGTTAGGTGTCCTTATGATGACAGTTCTCTCTGAAGTTAAGGCCTTTTTCTTTAATTGAAGGGTGCAACTTTGAAAATCACTGCAGCTTAATGTCTTACAACTTATTGCAGTTCTCTGCAAGTTCAGGCATTTTCTGCAGTCAACAGAGAGTACAAATGTAGCTAAGTGTTAATTAAAAAGAACATCTTGAGTGTAAACATTAAAAATTGATCACCTTCTGTGAGCAATTTAATTTATGGGCATTAACATATTCTAAGCTGATGTCTTGAATTTTACTAGAACATCTCTTGGTGCATAATGAAGGGGAAGAAGGAAGAACCCTTAACATGAATATATTTAAATTTCTCTTTTCTCAGTAACTGTGGGTGTGCAAATTTTAAGGCCAGAGAGGCAGCTAATTCAATATGGCTCTAACAGCAGCAGCTGCAAAAGCAGCAGCATCCCAGCATCCCTGACCCCCCACAGTTGGGTTCACAACATCAGTCTTGCACCACTGTAATCGTTTTTGGCAAAATGGGAGACCTGTGGAGTGGCTCCAACAGCTTTCCTTTCCTTCTGGGTTATACTAAATCATTAATGAACACATTTATTTACTGAATTTTCAGCTTGTTCAGTAAGGTGTGGCAGAGTATGCATAGGAGAGAATGGAAAAAAGAATAAATTAGATTTCATTGCCAAAGTCAGCCAACTATCTCCATGAGCTTAATTAAGGGAATACATTTTGTTCCCCTTAGTTGTAGGGTCTGTTTTCAATGTCATGATTCTGATAGTACTTTGGACAATGTTATTACATAGAATTATTGCTGGCTATAATATGAAGCCAGTGAAATTTCTTGTGGGCTTCTCCCTGGGTCCATCAACAATTTGTCCCTTTTATGAATCCCTTCCCTACTCCTAGGAGTCTAGTGGCCCAGGACATTTCTGGTGCTCCTTGGCTTCTCAAAGCTTCATGCTGTCCCAGGGACTTTCCTTCTTGCTTCTTTTCTACCCTCCTACCAATAGTCATTGATTCACTGTTCCATTCTTGTAGTGTTTCACTCTCATAGGAAATCTGATTTGTTAACCTTTAGCCGTGTATGAAGAGTAGATGGACAACGACAATGCAAAGTGGTATAAAGGTGCCTGCTCTCAGACAAGGTGCGATGATTTCAATTTTGAAAAATGGGGAATCTTTGAAGTTACATTGCATAGACTGCACAGAACGAGGTTGACTGTGTCTGTATTTTATTTCATGTATAACCCTGGTGTAGTCAAAATGGTTAGAAGTTCAGAAAAATTCTTAAATAGATTGATCTTATAATAACAAAAGGAAGTTTTCAGATGGGCCTTAAAAATGACTTTTAGGTTTTTTTCTTTTGCTTCATAGATCAATTAGGGTAATATTTTAATGAAATTATGCTTCACAAATAGGAAGATTTAATAATTGTCAGCCTGTGCTTATGTGTAACAAATGCCAATATTTAGATGTTAAAGTAGAGCTTCAATTATTAAAGTAAGTGTGTTGAATGGTGATGCCCTCTGGCTTATGTCCTTTGACCTCTTGGCAGGCTTGCAAGTACATAATTGTTGGTGTCATTCCTCACAGACTGACAAAAAAATAACAAGATAGTATCCAAATGGTTGTGTAAGGGGCTAAAATCATATTGGGATTTTAAAGAGTGAGTTTATTAGGTAGTCAAGAAAGTAAAGTTCAATGATTTATTTTAACATAAATGTAATCATAAGTGAAATTTTAAAACAAATTTAAATGGTGCAATTCCAGAGTATATTTCTTTTAAATGCTTTAGGGTAATGGAGAAAAAAATCATTTCTGTCCCCCAAATCCTACAGCTTTAAGGAAGGCCTAATCTAATGGCAGTGCTGGGATTTTTTCATTAAAAAATAAATGAAAGGGCCTCCCCGGTGGCGCAGTGGTTGAGCGCTGGGTTGCGAAGCTGCCCGCGGCCTCTGCAGCGCCGGTTTGATCCCCGGCTGCTCCCCGGCCAACAGAGGAGGGTCCCACATGGCGCGCAGACCTCTCCTGCCGCCCGCTGCTCCCCTCAGCAGTGTACTTCGGTCCTTCTGCCTGCTCTGCTCCCCGCTCTGGCTCTGGTGAATTCTCTCACCCTCCCGCGCTTCTGACTGTACCCAGTGCATGTATAAACAAAACAAACAAACAAACAAATAAATAAATAAAACATGCCTCTATTAAAAAAAAATTAAAAAAAAAAATAAAATAAATGAAAGCCTCCCTGGTGGCACAGGTGGCGCAGCGCTGTGAAGCTGTCCACAGCCTCTGCAGTGCCGGTTCGATCCCCGCTGGCCTCAGAGCAACACACATGGCGAGCAGACCTCTCCTGTCTCACCCGCTGCTCCCCTCAGCAGTGTAGTTCATCATTCTGCCTTTCTGTTCCCTTCTCTGTCTCTGGTGAATCCTCTCACCCTCCCACACATCTGGCCCGTACCCTTGTAAGGTAAAGAAAATATCAGGCTTTTCTGCCCTCCGGCCATCAGGATAGATGATGGATCCTTGTCCTGAATGCATGCCTGATGGTGGGCACCTGGAATAGGGCGTGGGCATAGGTAGATGGGATTCAGCTGAGCTAAGACTGTGCTTTTAAGGGTGGCGTCACGGGGACGCCAGCAGCAGCAGCAGAAGTCGAAGTCGAAGCCGAAAGAGAAGCCCGAAGCAGAAGCAGAGAACGCCAGAGAGCCCAGATAGAGCGAAGATTTGCTGGGGGCTGGGAGGACTGCCAGCCTCCCAGCCCCCCAGCACCCCTGCCTGCCACATACCCGTTGAACCCCAATAAAAGACCTGCAAAAAACCACTGAGGACTCTGACTCCTCCTTTACCCGGTCTGCATGGGATCAGAAGACCTGCACTGTGTCCTGTCCTGCCTTTACAACCCTGGTTCTTATATAAATAAAATAAATCTTTAAAAAAATAAATATCATATGAGTCCTGAGATAAAAATATAACACAGAAAATTGCAACTATTTATATCTATATATCTATATATCTATATATATATTTAAAAGAAGGACTATATATATATATATGGAGAAGGACTCTGAATAACAGCTATCTTTTTATCACCTGATGGATACCTATGTGTAGTTATTGCTATAACGATTTCTAGATACTTCCACCAAGTTTCCAAATATATGTATTTACTCACTGCATTAATAAATAACATGACATGATTTAAGATCCTGGGGAAAAATTGATACTATTAACTTATCCAAAATTTGCATATGAAATTTAAATTTCAGCTTGGTAATAAAATTTATGTTATGCTCTTTAATTCCTCAAAAATGAGCTAAATAGTTCATAATACTCCATTGGGCATTTTGTAGTTGAAATCCCAAGAGACAGGAACTGGGCAGGGAAGCTGTGGAGATCAGGAATCAAAGGTGTGAAATGGTGCCAGAAGGACATTCCAACTATCAAATCACAACTTGGTAACTAATCAACCATAGAACACCACTGCAAAATGGGAATATTAATACCTGCTTCACAGAAATGGCAGAAGGGCCATAGGAAATCGTGTAAGAAACTGTCACCTAAAGTATTATACAAAGTGTAAGGAAAGTGTTGCTATTTCACTTAGTTGTTGTTAAGAATAGCTGCTGAATTTATCAAAGACTTTTCTGCACCAACTGGTACAATCATCTGATTTTTTTTCTCCTTTGTTAATGTAAAGATTTACACTATAGGGAAATCCACTCTGGCTTGAAACCTGTTTTATTCTAAGGATCCTTATTTAGGATATATTTTACACATTCCAGCTGTTTGCCATTTAAAGTTAAATATGCACAGAACATGGTTAGATCTTCAATGCTGTTTCCTCTTATCATCATCTTTCCCTCTTTTGAGGTCTTTGTCTTATTAATAATATTTGGTTGTAGCTATATCTAGAGAACTCTTCTCACTGGGAGTTCTCTGAATTCCCTTTTTTGGCAAATATCTTTAACCTGACTGGTAAATAAGATGTTGGCTGGTTTTAGGGTTCTCAGGTTGCTGTGCTTTGCTCTCTAGACCAGTAGGTAGTATGGTATCATTATCGAGGTTTCTTTGTTTTGTGTTGATAGCAAGTTGAGACTTTCTCTTGTCTTGCTTTGTTTTTAACTTATCCTTTTCAAAACGTCTTTCCCTTTTTTAATTAAGGTTAAATATGGCACTGGATATGCTAAAAATGAATCCTGCTTAGATTTTGTCAAGCCCTTCAGATCTATTAATTTCCATCAACTCAGGGAAATCATTTTGCTTCAGGTGCATAATTACCTCCTCTCTTCAATCTATAACTTTTCCTCTGGAATCCCTGTCATTAATGTGTTATATCTCCTGGATCTGTTTGTCAAATCATGTTTTCCTCATAATTTCTAATGCTTTGTGAAAATTTCCCAACAATTTCTTCTATTTGATCTTCCATGTTACTCACTGTAGGGTAAATGAAGATTACTCAGGCTTTTGCAGCATTGGCCTCTTTGGCTGTCACCTGTGGCCTTGAATGCAGGAGTGTAGGGTAAGATAAAAAATCAGGCTTTTCTGCCCTCCCGCCATCAGGATAGCTGAGGGAACCCTGTGATCCTGAATGCATGCCTGATGGCGGGCACCTGAAGTGGGTCCATCTGCGCTAAGACTGTGCTTTTAAGGGTGGCGTCACGGGGATGCCAGCAGCAGCAGAAGCCTAAAGAGAAGCCGAGAAAGAAGTAGCAGAAGACGAGAGAGAAGCAGAGAAGACTGGAGAGCCCAGATAGAGTGAAGACTTGCTGGGGGCTGGGAGGCCTGCCAGCCTCCTGGCCCCCCAGGACCCCTGCCTGCCATATGTCTGGTGAACCCCAATAAAAGACCTGCAAAAAAACCGCTGAGGACTCTGACTCCTCCTTTACCCTGTCTGCATGGGATCAGAAAACCTGCACTGGTCCAGTTCTGCCCTTTACAAGAAGGCACTTGGGAGTGTGAACTCAGGGTATGCATGCCTGATGGTGGCCACCTAGAGCATGGTGTGGGAATGGTTAGTGGGCACACCTGAGCCTGGAGGCTGAGCATATAAGGGCAGCAGAGGAGGGTGCAGTGGAGTGGAATGGAGAGTGGCTACAAGAGGACAAGAATGGCTGTGAGAAGAAGAGACCATAAGAAAGCACCCGAGAGCGCAGGGAATAAGGATTCCGGTTGTGGGGGGGAAGCAGGGGGAATGTCTGCCAGCCTCCTGGCCCCCCAATCCCCACTTTTGCCCTACTGCCTACCTGTACTACACTCATTTAAGTCTTTTTTTATAGTTTGAAAATTACAGATTTTTGATTCCAAATGTCTTCTTTTTGGTAGGTGGTGTGTAGGGTAAGTGATTTTCAGGCCTTTCTGCCCTCCTGCCAATAGGATTAATAATGGATCGTTGCAGTCCTGAATGCATGCCTGATGGCGGGCACCTGGAGTGGGGTGTGGGCATGCGCAAGTGGGTACACCTGGGCTGAGAGACTGAGCTTAAAAGGGCGGCATCATGGGAACGCCAGCAGAACCATGAGAAGAAGCAGAGAACAAACAGAAGAGCAAGGAAGCAGAGAGGGCGGGAGAGAACGCTGGAGAGCCCAGAAAGAGTAACTCTTGCTGGGGGCTGGGAGGCCTGCCAGCCTTGGCACCTCTGCCTGCCGTGTACCTGGTAAATCCCAGTAACAGCCTGTAAAAGCCACTGAGGGCTGCAGGACTTCTCCTTACCCTGTCTGCATAGAATCATAGAGATCTTGCACTGTCCCTTCCTGCCCACTACATGGTGAAACGGAATTCTCCCTGTACTGCTGCTGCTAGTGTTAGAGTGGTGGTGATATTAGTAGTAACAGTAATAATAATGGTAGTATTTTGATTAGGGTTGATAGATATCTACCTTCTTTTGCAGTTCCGATTTTCTAGAAAGCTTAACTTCTGGATGTTTTAACCAAGTTTCCTCTTCCTGGTTACTGTATCATTCTTAATGGCTTTGCCCACTCACTGGCACTAAGGTCCAATAGCTGGGTTCCAAGACCAAAATTTTCTGCCTCCAGGTTTGGTTGGCTTTACACACAAACACTTGGTCAACGTCATAGGCAAGGAGGATTTGACAATAGGGAATTAGTTATTATAAGGATCAGCTGAAATTCAGCTGAACAAAATGTATGCATTTCTGAAAATTTAAGCATACGTACCAAATAATTCTCCACTTAACATTACTTTAGATGTACTACTGAGACTGCAATTCACTTTCATCTGCATATTACAGGCTCCTAAACAAAGCACAGAACTCTAGGGACAAGTTCTAGTCCAGCCTCCAGTGCTAACAACTGAGGATGGGCTGTTCCCTAACCTGAGCATGCCCCAGTTTCTTTATCTTTAACAAGGGATAAGAATACTTGTCCTACTTCCCTCATAGAGTTGTTGTGAGATGAAGATGAAACAACAGAGAAAATTAAAATGATGTAAAATAGAAGGTATTGACGTTATCACAGAACATAGCTCAATGTATTTTATATGAAAATAGACAAATTCTTTCTTATTGGAGATTTCTATATTTTGCATATCTACATTCTATACTAGTCTATTGTGCTTTTGTTTTAGCCTATACAAGGAGAAAACTCTAACATGTGATGTTTTTAGTAGATAGTAATTACACTTTTATGCAGATTATGTCAAAAAAGTAAGCATTACTGTATCCCTATTTTACAAATGAGGAAATTAAGTGCCAAAGAAGAATTTGAGCTCCACTCTCCTAACTTCTATGCCATATTAGTACTTGTTTGTGGTCACCCAGGCCCCCCCAACAATCTCTCCGTGACTCATATATACTACCCTCCTCTTTGTCATTGATCCTTTTCACATTGGTTCACATTTACTTGGAGAGTTATTGTAGGGTCAGGACAGGACACAGTGCAGGTTTTCTATGATCCAGCAGACTGGGTAAAGGAGAAGTCAGAGTCCTGGAGAACTCGGTGGCTTTTGCAGGTTTTTTATTTAGATTACCAGGTACATGGCAGGCAGGGGCGCTGGGAGGCTGACAGGCAAGTCTTCACTCTGGCCTCTCTGACCTTCTCTCACATTCTCTCTGCTCTTCTCATGGCTCTGCTTCTCTCTCGGCTTCTGCTGGCGTCCCGGGGATGCCGCCCTTAAAAGCCCAGTCTCAGCCCAGGTGAATCCCATCTACCTATGCCCACACCCTATTCCAGGTGCCCGCCATCAGGCATGCATTCAGGACTGCAAAGATCCATCATCTATCATGATGGTGGGAGGGGAGAAAAGCCTGACATTTTTCCTTACACTACAGTTATCTTAGAATTTCTCCCTGATTATTGTTACTTCTCACCTTCTCACTGACACCCTCTTCGTTACATTTTCCCTCCACCTACTCCTTCTGCCTCCTCTCTTTAACACACAAACCTAGTAAATTTTGATACTTGATCTCCTTTTCACTCTTTCTCCACAAGGTACTGTGATTTCTTTTCTATTTTTATTTGAAACTGTTATTCTAAGATCACTGGTCGCCTCCATGTCCCTAAAACTATTGAATACCTTTCAGCAATTATCTTATTTCGATGCCCAACAGTATTTTATAGTGTAAACAATACTTTCCTTCTTACACATTTTGATGAATTTTATCCTCCTGATAGAATTTCTTAATTTGCTCTGTAGTTCCCTTCTCTAATTTTTTTTTAAATTAAGTCTTCTTCTGGTTTTTGCTTTCTTGTGCTCAACTCTCTCTCCCAGGGAGATAGAGCATTACCATCTGTATGATACTGAAATGTTTTTTTCCAATTGAGAGTTTTCTCCTGACTGCCCGGCACAAACTTCCAAACTACAGGACATCTCCACATGGAGGCCTCATATGCACTGTGATCTTACAAGGTTTAGAGTTGAACTTCCTATGTCCTATGTCCCCTAACTCAATAAACAATCACCCACCTAACTGATTATATCAAAATTCTGGAAATTTTCCTTGACTGTTTTCTCTCCTTTACCCACTTTCCAGCAACCCCCAATCCTGATAAATCACTCTCAAGTATATATATATATATTCTTTCCCTTTAACCCTATAACCACCATTTAGTCCAGGCAATCTTTGTGTGTTTATTACTGTTGCTTCTATAGAATTCATTGTCTATTTAGCATCCAGAAGGTGCTTCCCGCGCTGCAGATCTAGAGGGGTCTAGCAAGCAGATGGGGCCCAGTTGGGATATTCAGCTCAGATGGAGAGTTAGCAGAGGACTTTGTTTCTGTTTGGGCATAGAAGGTTGGAGCTGGGAGTGGGGGTACTTCAGAATAAAGTGACTCCTGAAGAGACTGTTGCTTGAGAATGTCAATGGGCTCCTGAGGTCAAGTGCACATTTCTGAAAGGATCTGATGTTCATTCTGGTCCCAGAAGGAATGACAGGGACACTGAACAGTGGCCTTATTGACAGCAGCTAGGAGGCAACCTCATCTAGGGATTTAACCTTTTGCTTGGTTGAGCTTATGCAGAATCACCTACCTCACTGCAGGTACTGAATCATATCACAGACATGAATATGGTGTGAACAATATAAACCAATGTCCGAATCACTTTGACCTGGTCTTACGGTGTTTTAAGATTTGGCTTTTAAAACAATGTAGCTTCACAATAACTTTAAAGGAAAAGATTTGGCTTTTCTCCAGGAAAGCATGGTGACACCCAAGAGTTAAGAGAAAAAAAAAGATGGGAAATTTGGGTTTTACTATTCCTTGTGTGGGGGAAGGTGTCCACATCTAAAAGACTGCACAACTAGGAAAATATCACCTTGGCCAAATCAATATAAACATCTAATAAATAAATATTAGCAGCTATAAATATTTTCTTTTTTAAGAAAAATTTTCATTTCAATATCCCATGATGGCATTATAAAACTTTAGTTACAAAGAAATAGTTACCCTTGGGGCAGAGAATAAAATTGCAATACCTCTAATTTTATTTAACATGTCATATTACTTATTTTCTTATATGTATGTATTTTTGGTGGCTATTTAATCAAAAAAGTTAAATCTTTCTAAAGAAAAACTTTCTGCTTAACAAGGAGAAATAGAATGTAGTTTTAATGCATATATATATATAATTCCTCTAACAAAATTATCTGGCTCACACATTTCATCAAAAATTAAATAAGTACAAAGCAAGGCTCTTCATGCTTTGGGGTATTTGATCTTAGCTAATTATATAAAAAGTCCACAACTTGGAAATATAAATACTTCCAAAAGCAATGTAACACAACCCACGTTAACTGTCGTCACGTCGCTCTTTTGTCCAACAGTGAACAGGCAGGTATAGCACAGTGCCTGCACAAAATAAGATTTGCTAAATGCTTTTAGAGATAGCAATATGAGTAAGGAAGAAAAGTTGAAGGGTGCTGTGCAATGATATAATGAGAGCCCGGAGTTAGATTTGGGGGTATCCTAGGCATAGTTAAGTTTCCCCCCAAAAAAACACCAGTTATATATACTCTATCCAAAAACCAGTTCTCAAATAAGACTATTCCCACTCTTAGAGCTGGTGGTTAATTTTATACTACACTTATTTTGGTATTCCTAGGAAGGAAAATGCATATTGAAAGAGCAGAGAAATGCAAACATCAGCTGCAAGCAAGGTGACAAATTCACTGAGCTGTGGTTGAAAGTGAATTAATGAAATTCAGGGTATGATCATCTTAATGGATTTTAGTTGAGAAGATCAGGTGAGACTGTGGGAAACTATAGCCAAACATCCTCCCCGAGAGCTCTCTGAGGTCAACATTAGACATCTTGCTGACACTGTCCAATTCAGAAATTTGGACAATCCCACCTAGTTTACTTTTAGGAACTCAATATCACTGACTCCTCGGTTGCTTGTTAGCATTCTAATTATCAGTTAACACCTTAGGAGGGACTTGTATTCTGTCATCTGGGAGAGAGACCCAGTCTGCCGTGCTGTTGGCTTATACATCTTGCATCTTTTACTCAATTTATCCTCATATATCATGCCCTAGAGGACAGTAACAGTAAATTTTCCTATTACAAATGTGGAGATTCTGAAAGGGAACAGAGAAAATGACTTCTCTCATGTCACAGAGCTAATTAAATGTAGAGCTGCATTTGGGTGCTTTGTCCCAGACTCCCTGAAGCTTACAGTTTCCAATTCTGAGATTCATTCTCACAAGGTGGAGGAAATTCAGCCATGAAACAGCACTATCTTGCTGCTTCTTCACCTGGCAATTACTCTACAAAAAAAACTTGGAGATTTGAAAACATCAAAATCAATTTGAGGAATGGGATGGATGACTCAGCAGTGTACATAATAAAACAAAAGCGTCATTAATTGTTTAAAAATTTTAAAAGCTCACCAAAATATTAAAACTTTCAAATACTGTCTCATTAGTTCCAGGTCCTTTCACTATTTATAATGACAAAAATTGATTCTTTTTTTAGCTCATTCACAGAAATCTTTTTTCAAGTGCATACATAGATTTCCATAGGAGACAAAAGGTCACATTCTTATTCATAACCATATTTGAAGTGATTTAGTGCTAACTTGTACTGGAAAATAAATATATTCCTAACTCTCATAATACATTTACCTCCTAGAAAAAGAAAATTAAATATACAAATTCTCTCTAAAGAGTATTTTTCTATATTTTTTTCCTCCCTAAACTGTCACCTTCCTCACAGTGCATGTAATATTCTAGTTGAAAAATTTGAAGATCCAAAAAAAAAACAAAAACAAAAAACCCAAAGCAACATGTATTCAGTATGGACAATTTGAAAAATTCCAAAATATTTTAAAAAGCCAAATCTCACAACTATTGCAATGTAAATGTCATCATGGTTACAATGTGGTGATTTCACACATACAAACACAACACACAGCACATGTATATGATGACAAATGACCAGGTTCATACTGCATATGGTACAAGGCGGGGATGCCAAGGTGCTTGTGTGCCTCTGTTCACCACTTGCCATGCCCATGGCAAATATTAGTGATCACAGTTTTCTTTCCTGCTGAGTCCAGATGCTATTTCAACATATTCTTCAATGTAGCAATACAGAAAGCCATTTCCAAAAAATTTCACAAGCTATTCTGGATAAATCTTTGTTTGATATCTGCATGTTTCCCATTAATTTTTGGTATCAGTTTCTCCAAATCATTAAGAACTACTTAAATTTTTTATATGACTGCACAATATACCTAAATATACAGAACTTCTTAACCCTTAATATGTAGTATATTTTTTTCTATAAGTTTTGTTGCTATAAATAAAACTATAGTAACTATTGTTGGACTTCAACTTTTGATTAAAACTATTTCTTAAGACAAGTTCCAGTTTCCTTAGAAGGAGGCTCACTGAATCAATGACTGAAAACACTGTTATGATTTCTCATTTATGTAGCATAGTGAAACAAAAATCTGCCACCCCAAAATATCTTTTCTACAAAAGATGCATAAAAGTGCTCTGAAGCTGGGTAGAGGTTGCTTTTGAAAAAGATATTTTTATGTAAACTTCTCTCTGTAAGGGACTCTCCCTTGTAAACCTAACTTTCTTATCTTCTTTCAGTGGAGAAGAAAAAACTTAAATCTACACATCTTTGTCTATTGTGCCTTTCTTGGTAAAACCCTAAGTAAACTTCTCCTTTCTTTCCCCAACCACCATGTTTTAGCTAAACTATTTAATATGGCATCTGAAGCCACATGGATGAGTTATTTAATTACACTGGGTCTCCAGTGTATACTGAAGGCACACATATTATTATTAAACTTTATTTTTTTATCTTTTCTCTTATCAATATGTCTTATATTTGTTCAATTATTTGCTAGACTAGGAAAACTCAAAGGGGCATGGGATGGTTTCCTTTGTGCCCTAACAGAAGCCAAAGTGCTTTCCAGACAAAAATGGAACACTTTCATGAGAGAAGAGTATGAAAATTCTGGTCTTAATGAACATTCACTAATATAAAATATCAACAGATTTCAAAATCTTTGATAATTTACTGAGGATAAAAAAGACATATATTTTAAATTTGAAATTCCTTTTCCACTGTATTACATTATCTGTATATAATTTTAGGCCAAATTCCTATTAGGATGCTATGATAGGGTTTTATTTTTTATATACATGAATTATTTATGTATTATGGATTAAATGCTTTGTGAATAAAGTTTTTTCTCAGTTTTAATTTAGTTTGTGGTGTTTCCTAGTATATGGAAAGTTTTATTTTTTAGATAGTCAAATCTGTATATTTTTTACTTTGTGATTTCTTTTATTTCTTTTGCTTAGAAAATTCTTCTCCATCCAGAGCATACAAAAATTTTTTCCCAGCATTTTTCTAGTTATATGGAGAAACACACCATAAAATAAGAAAAAAAATTAAAGAAAGCTATGACTACATTGTAAAATTTGTAATCAATAGACCAGCCTTGGGAAAAAGTATCCTCCTATGTACTATGATTTGACTGAAATGAGAAAATCTTGCTTTGAAATAACAATTTCTTCACCCATCATTATATCACTGTAGTTTTATTTTGTGGATCCCTGAAGTTTCTTTATTTTCTAAAGAGATTCTTCACTGCTGAACAGTATCATTTCAGAGTTATTAGTTAACATATTCATTACTGATTAATATGTCAAAGGGATTTGCTGTCAGTCTAATAATGCATAGCTTGAGTCTAGTAGGAATGGTACCTAGACGCTGTACTTCCCGTACCAAGGGGAGAAAGAACAGTAATTACTGGAGTTTGAGAAACAACAATGGATGCATTGCTTGATTCAGACTGTTTGGCTCTGAACTGTTTGGCCAAAATCTATGACAATTTAGTGTAGTTCTTACTCTGCTTCAGGGCATATGTCAACAGACTTTCAGAAATCCTGGAGGTTTCTTCATCAAGCTTTTTGACAACATATACTCTCCTACTGCATGATCGCTGCCAGACTAAACCACTTGTATAGTGCTGCCACCTCACTCCCATATTTTATTGGAGTAAAATTTGCTCACTTATGTTTTTTGTCCCTTGTAGTGTCTTGTTTCATAATAATAATGATGATGATAATAATGACATAATGGTGATGATTATGATGATAATATGACCTACCCTCTGAGATAGATATTATTATCCTGGTTTTGTAGATGAGGTTTTAATTCTCAGAGCAGTTAAGAACCTACTTAAAGACACAGCATCCTTTAAGATATTTCTCTGAGTCTTCTTAGTTCCTGAAATGAAGAATATTATCTCATTTATTGACCACTGCTATGATTTCAGGCCATTCAAGGACTAGAGAAACACAGGTTTAGGAAGGTAATCATCTTGCTTTAGATCAGACACAGCTGAAAGGTGGTAAATCTGAGGCTTAACTGTCCTCTGCCCCAAACTCCATAGGCCTCTGTCTTCCTCCATCAGCCACTGTGACAGCATGTAAATGGAGGAGGTGAGTGTCAGAGCCGCTCAACTTATCACCAAGAGTCAAGTTCTTAAATGGGAGTGGCTCCCACGTGTAGTGAGCAAGCAGCAATGTTTTGCAATCACTTTTGAACTATGGTGCATCACATTAATAATTAAAACTAATCGTTAAAACTTGAACTTTTGTGAATGCTGTACTTTAAAAATCAATTAGAATAAATTAAAAGTTTTTTATATGAAATCAGTTTACACAGTTTTATTTTACTTTATCTTCTTTAGTGTGAAAAGGAGGAGTAATTCTGGTCAAGAAATCTGTGGATCAGGTATCCAGACAGGGCAAAGCAGAGATGTCTGTTTTATCACATCAGGAACTCATCATTGCTTGATGACACAAAACTTACAACGGTGGTTTTCAGTGTAGTCTCCAGGTCAACCAGAAATGCAGAAATGTAAATTGTCTGGTCCCAACCCAGATCTACAGAATCAGAAATTTTGGTTCAGTACTCCTTTTTAACAAGCCCTTAGTTGACCAGATGTATGCTAACATTTGAGAACCATGGATCTAAAGGCTTCCCTCACATATGTCCATCCCAGCTGGAACTCAAAAAGAGTTAGTTGGAGAGTCTCATCGGCAGTGCCTAGGCATGGCCACTCCAGAGGTATGGCTTCTCCCAATGTGGCACCTAGGATCCCAGATAGTTTTCTCAAATGACTCATCAGGGAACAAGAATTACGTATTACAGAGTGATGGTTTGCAACAAACAACCCACCTCACCCAGCAGTACTGCCATGAAGCAATGAAAGAGATCAGTAAACTTCGACCATACCCAGAAAGAGATGCCCTAATACAACTTTCAGAAATTGTACTTACAAGAGATTAATGATAACTCCTTCTGTTACATCTGGCAGCTATTTTACCAGACTGTGCCTAAAAATTCTGTGGAATATACTTTGCTTCCTGTGCAGATAACCAAAAATCATTTAAAAAAATCGTTTCAACTTTATGGGTGGGCAATTTTTTATTGACAATTTTTTTTCCAGAAAACTTTTTAAATGTAATTAAACTATCTAAATCTTTCATCCTAGTTCAATAAATTCTAATTGAGATATCTTAAGGGTTTTATGTGGTATTGTTTACACTGTTAATAGTGACATATAAAGTCATTACACAAATAAATAATGTTAAAATTCAAAAAAAAAAAAAACAAAAGAGAATCAGATGGAAATGGTATGAATTTTCTGATCTAGCCTCAGAAGTGATTCAGTGCCATTTTAGTTCTATTCTATTGGTTGAAGCAATCATAGTCCTGCCCAGATTCATGACATGGGGATGAAGATCCCATTTGCTGCTTGACATAAGACAATTCAAAAAATTTGGAATCAGCATATAAAACCCACAGTGTCTACTCTTTGACACTACTGCAAAATATACTCAATTAGCTCGAGGATCCCCATAAGTCTTACTGTTTTTGACATCAGACTCAGACCTATGGGTCATAGGAATGTGATGTGACTAATTCATGTTGAATATTTTGTGGTTGAAAATAGACTGAGAACCACTTCTCTTAATCATTCAATTATATTTCCCTTATGAGGATATTAAGAGATTTGTGTGTGTGTGTTGAACTCTGGTAAATATGAATTAACAAATTAACATATAACAAAGTATATAATAGTATATCGAGTGTAAGCTCAGTGAGTTATTGAAGAATTTTGAAACTTAATATTTGAAACTTTCCTCTATTCCATCATTTGGGTATGTGTAGTTTAGTGTAGTGTCCACTTTTCCTTTTTCTGTATTTAGCACATTATAACAAAGTGTAAGTCTTCTATGAATCAGGAAGAGAGGACATCGAGAAGCTATTATCCTGGATATCTTAGAGCACTGTATTTCTTAAAAATAATTTTCACTTAGAGTCAAAGGCGGCAGCAGTTAATGTAGTTTGGGAGAAAAGAGATGGCTGACCTCTTGACTGGATCATCTCGGCTTAGCAAAACTACTCAAGTGCTTTATACTCATATTTCTAAATTCTAAGTAACAATTTAAATTTGTCTGCTCTGGGGCTCATACATAAATTGTCAGGCATTCAGTTTTCACCTTAGTTCTCACTTTGATTTTACATCACAATCTAAATAAAAAGGTTCAAGAATGTTTACCAAGGGGTTCATGCCAAGTGTGGGAGTTAACCTGGAGCCTTGTTTTGATATTGAAATAACACTCTAGTATTGTGGTCTTTGTTATTTAAACAATGGTTTTATTATCCTTTTTTTGTTGTTTTCTAGTGAATGAGCTTTTGAAGTCAAATAAATCTTTCTGTACTCTGAAAACAATGCATCTCTGTGTCCACCCTCGTTTATTGGGTACATCTCTTTAATCCATAACACGTATGCTTCTTTGGATTGTTAAGTTTTCAAGAAAACATTAATATTTAGTTATGTAGGATTAAGAATTCACATAAATCTTACATCTTGTCTTTGGTTTTAACATGTTTGTGTGCATGAATAATTAAAGGGAACATGGAGTGGCATGGGACATAAAATAGTTCATACAGTCTCTCGAAGGAAGAAAAAGTTATACAGGGATTAGATTTTGATTCCAAGTATACTACATTGCTACCATCATCACACAGGAGGCTAGAGTACAAAGTTACTCTGTTCAGGCTACCAGTAATTTCTACAATAATTTAAATGCATCGTGATTATTGTTGAAAGCACAATAAGCACAATTGAACTATTTAGCACACTTGCAAAGAAAGTCTTGAAGTGTGTGACATGTGTGGCCATCTATGAAGTCAAGTGTGTGTTTGGGCCTGTGCACACACATGTGAAGTAGTTAAAAATGAAGAAGAGGGATGCTCACTCAGGAGAACAATTTCCTCCTGTAGAGTATCTTAATTTGTTTTATAAGGTCTGAACTCATATTTTTCCTGGTTCATTCCCATGAACCTTTCAATCCTATTTCTTTTATTCTTTTCCTTCAGCATCAAATAAGTAAAGTTGTTTCTTTCAATCAGCCCATTTAATTGTTCATTCATTCACTTATTTATGCATACACCTATTCCAGCAATATTGCCAAATGAGAGGCTGAAGGTACAAAGATGAATTAAGTATGTCTTCCTCTGTTTTCCAGAAACTCCCTTATATAGGAAAGCAAACATATATATATATATATTATATTATATATTATATATATTTTATATACATAAATATGTGGTGACAGCTATAGTAGTAATAGAAACAAGTGCCCAGAGTGGGATTGGCTATGTATATTAAACTCTACCAAGGTGTGGGCGAATAAGGAAAAACTTCAGAGTTGAGTTGGGCATTGAGGAGAATGTGTAAGATTGAGGTAATTGAGAAGAATGAAAGTATGGACAATAATAACATTCCTTGGGAAAAAGAATTTGCGTTTTGACTCTATCCTCTAGCATATTAGTTATCCCTCTCTTCTAACTGATCTACATGATTTATGCCTCCTGTGTATTTATCTGTGTTGATAAAAAAAGACTGAGCAGGAGAAGCTAAAGGTGGAGTGAACACTGAGACATATTATCAAAGACTTCTCTCTCTTGGGCCTCCCCGGTGGCGTAGCGGGTTGAGTGCAGCGATGTGAAGCTGTCCACAGCCTCTGCAGTGTGGGTTCGATTCCCGGCAGGCCAGGGAGATTCCCACATGGCACAGCAGACCTCTCCTGTCTCACCTACTGCTTTCAGTCAGTCTGCCTGTTCTGTTCCCCACTCTGCCTCTAGTGAATCCTCTCACCCTCTGGCCTGTACCCCAGTTCTTGTATAAGTAAATCTTTTTTTTAAAAAAAAAAAAGACTTCTTGGATCTCCCTGGTGGTGCAAGGGGTTAAGTACTGCACTATGAAACAATTGCAGCCTCTGAAGCACGAGTTCGTTTCCTGGCCGGCCAAGGAGCAACCCACATGGCGAGGCAGACCTCTCCTGTCTTGTGCACCTCTCCCCTCCACAGTGTTTTTTAGTCAGTCTGCCTGATTTGTTCCCCACTCTGTCTCTGGTGAATCCTCTCACCCTGCTCCCTGCATCTCTGGCCTATACCCTATTCTTGTGTGCATAAATAAATAAATCTTAAAAAAAAAAAAAGACTTCTCTCTCTAATGTAATCATTTAACTTGCCAATTTAAAATATCTTTCAATGTTTCTTCATTGAATCCATCGGGATGGTAGAAGAGACCTCACAAATGCTCTTCCGTGATAAACACATATTCTGTAGTAGTTAGAGTGTCTTTGGCTGCAAATAATAGAAAATGTCAATTAGTTTAAATAGTAAAAAGATGTGTACTTTACATAATAAAAAGTCATAAGTACCACAGCTCCAGGGTTGGTTAATTCAGCAATTTGACGATATCAGGAATCTAAGTTCTTTCCATTCTCATGCTCTGCCACAAATATCACACTAACCCATGTGCAGGATAGTCATCCTCTTGGTCACAAGATAGCTGTAATAGCTCAATGGAAAACACTTTCTAGCATAAGATAATATCTTTCTTTTTTTTTAATCCGTGAAAAAGGAACTACAGTAGAGTTTTAGCTTATGTTTCATTGATCAGAATTTTACTACATGCCCATTTCTGAACTAATCACTGGTGTAGACTGACATCTATCCTTAGGAAACACAGTATCTTTCTTGACACAGGAAGTGGTGTATACAAATGAAACAAAACAGGGATCTTTCAGGAAGGAAGGAGGCTGGGGAGGAATGGATTTTTGTTAGATAACCTTAGGGCTTTCTATGCCTATGGCATAGTATATTCTCAAATATGAACAATTGGTATGTCTCCTACAAAACATGATGTGTAACACCATAAATTCCCAGGGAAAATAATTTTTTGAGTAGAAAATATATTTCTGCCTGTCTCTTCATGTCAAAAACAATAAATATAAAAATTTGAAGAGATAGTATTTCTGAATTTTTCCACTATTATTACTTATTTTCTTACTGCTTTGTTGTTTGCAAGATTGATGGTCGATGAAATAGCTATCAAATATTTTTTTAAGTATAGTAGAAACATTCTATCTATAAATTTTTGTTTTTCATCATTTTAGTGCTAAGTTCTTTTTGGTTTTGTGGAGTAATACAGACTCATTGCATTTCAATGATAGTAACTATCAATGCATGATATCTTACCTACCAGTTTCTGCTTTTTTTTTTTCCCTTGAAGCAGTTCTTATACATATACAGCATTTAATTTATTTGCAGGACTTGTACTTGGTACATGAAAGTGTATATTGGAACATTAGTATTGTTAACATTTGAGACCAGTTCTATAAAAGATAAGGACAAAGCAAAACAGTCAAACAAGCAGCACCAACAGAAAACTCAAACGAGAACAAAAACTACTTCTTAGTGTGGGATTTCAGATGGTGTTGAGTTTATATCATACAGGACATCTTCACTTTCTGGGTAAGGGTAACCATTTTTTTTTTTTAATTTATTTATACAAGCACTGGATACAGTCAGAAGCACGGGAGGGTGAAAGAATTCACCAGAGCCACAGCGGGGAACAGAACAGACAGACCGATGAAATACAATGCTGAGGAGAGCAGCGGGCATGGCAGGAGAGGTCTGCGTGCCATGTGGGACCCTCGCCAGTGGCCAGGGATTGAACCGGCGCTGCAGAGACTGTGGCAGCTTTGCAGCCCAGCACTCAACCGCTGCGCCACCAGGGGAGGCCCAGGGTAACCATTTTTGGGGATAATTACACACTGATCAGGAAGAGCCTGGTTTATCAAGGGAGCATTGGGATACTACTTTAAGTTCTTCTCTAAGTTCTTCTTCTTTAAGTTCTTCATTTTTATGATGATGGAAGTGATAAAGTAAGCATCGAAGTGATTTCCACCTCTTACTGGAAGCTGAATGGTTTGCTAATTGCTATAAACTGAATTCTGTTTTATTAACCTAGTATTTCTGATGTTACTAGGAAATGATGCTTCAAAGGTTAGCATTTTATTGTGAAAAAATGTCCAATTATTGCAAAGTTACCTTATGTGATTAGTTTTTTATTTTTAAACCTCCGCGTGCCTTTCTGGAAGTTATTTTATGATGAATTATATGAGACGTATTTAATTTCTTTTCAAAATTATTTCTATCAGCCTCCCCAAAGCTAATTTATGTGTTACATCATAGTTAATTTATCTGTTATTTAAAAAACATATATTGACAAAAATGTTCCTGAATTGAGGAATTACTTTAGTAATTCACAAGATGTTTTTAAGGTCATTTTTAATATTTCTCTCTACTTCTCACTGTGGAGCTATTTGGCTCTAAGTCTCAAATGAACTTCCTTGTTGAAAACTGTGTGGACCCTGAAGTATTCACTGTGCTCAATGCAAAATTTGTCTGTTGCATCTGATTTGTAGTGATTTATTTTCCTTACAATGTACAATAACTTATGAAAAGTACTTTATAACTATGCATTTATTTATTATTATTATTTTAAAATTTATTTATTTATGCGTACAAGAACTGGGGTGTAGGACAGAGGTAAGGGGGTGAGAGGATTAACAGAGTGGGGAGCAAAACAGGGGGATCTACTGAGATACACTGCTGAGGGGAGCAGAGGGCTGAGACAGGAGAGGTCTGTTGTGCCATGTGGGTTAGCTCTCTGGCTGGCTGGGGTTTGAACTTGTGCTGCAGTGGCTGGCATGATAGCACTGTGTCTTTAACCCCAGCACTACCAGGGAAGCCCTAAGTATACACTGAGTTCCGTATCTTTGTTGAAATTTCCTGTATTACAAGTGAATTTTTGTGTCATCTTCTACAACCACTCTTCAGAATATTTGAAGGGTAAAACTCTACTGGTGCAATAGCAACATGGTAGGATAGTTTAGATTTATCTTGTTCTTTCCAAGTCAGACTTACTTGATTTTGTGCTTATAATATCCCTACCTGATATGTGGGAAATACTATTCATTCCCATTCTTACAAATAAGAAAATGGATATCTGGGTAAGTTAAGTGAAGTTTCCAATGTCAGAGAGTGGTAGAACAGGAATTTGAACTTAGTGTTTCTGACTCTAAATGCAGTGCCTCTTTTTGCCTACTCACACAATGAATGTATTACTGGATTTAATGTATGTGATTATTTATATATAGTCTCTAAATTAGGGTGGATAATGTACTTTGCTGCAAAGATTTTGTCTGAAATATTTATTTGAATTAGTGGCAACTAAAAGAGATGCAATTCAAATATTTATTGTGTACCTACAGCATGCCAGGTTTTGTGTTAGGCTCATATATATATACTTTACCTATATTACCTCATTTGATACTTAGAAAGGATCTTCCAATTCCATTCCAATTCTAGGGTTGTTTAATTATTGAGGATCACCCACAGAAGATTTATAGAGGTTCTACTTCTCCAAGTGATAAAGTTAGTTAGGCTTTAATGTTGATTCTGCTTAGAAATTAGGCCAGCAGCTCAAAATTTTATAATTTAAATGACCTTTATGAAGATTTCTATTAAGACTCAAAAGTAGAATTTTCCCTAAAAATTAGTATTAACAATTCCTTGATTTCCTGTTTCTAGTTTCTGTGCTGGGAAATTTATTAATTATTTAAAAACAATGTGTTTGCAATAGAAGTCACAGTATGTTGAACATTTATCTATCAGTCTACAAATAAAGGCCGAGAGTTGGGACCGAAATTTTGTTATCTGGATTTCACTAGCTTATTTATATTGAAATATAAATATCAACAGTATGGTGTCTTTCCCAAATAAGGTGACTATGATGAAGATTACTTTTTTGGTCTCTCAGCATAACTTCAGCCATAGAAGCACCCTAAAATATGGTCAAATATTTAAAAATTTACTCTAGCTCCTTCTTGCTGGGCTGCTGAAGCATGAAGAACAGTCAGAACTGTTAGTAACAGAAAAGGTAGCAGGAGTGTGAATATTGAAGCACATATTTTCAGCAGTAATAATTAGAAACTACTGACTACCACTACAGATGGTTCCATTAATTATGTGAAACAGGTGCTATTATAATATCTAGTCAGTTTAGATAGGGAGTGTGTCTGTCTGTCTGTCTGTCTGTGTGTTTGTGCAGGGAATGTGCAAATATCATGACTTAAATAAATAAATTCCATAGGAAATAACTAGGTGCCCATTTGCAGCACTATGGTTGTAGCTGCATTAACCTTTACCAAACAATGTACAAAACAGAAGGGAGTGATAGATCAAGACTATGTTAATTACAGCTGCAACATTTTTCTAGTTAATGGAATTGAGATGACTTTAATAAATAGTGATTCAACTTCTGTAATTTATCTAATTCATAGAACAAATATTTCTAAGTGCCTATTGGCCATCAGTCACTGTGCTTGACTTAGGACAAATAATAATAATAAAAACCGTCTTCTGATTACAGTTTGTATGGGAAAGGCAGACAAGATAAATATAGATAATAAATGTTCAAAATAAATCGCCATCACAAATTGGTTATTTCTGAAATAGGAGGGTTTGAAAATAGTTGAAAATAATTTAATTCAACAAATTAACAGATTGAAAGAGAAAATTATATGATTACCTCCACGATACTGAGAAGGCATTTAATAAAAATTCAACATTTATTCTTGATAAAGTATCTTAGTAAAACAGGAATAAATGGCTATCATGAAATACACACTTGTCAGTACTAACTCCATCATTATGCTTAAATGCAAATGTTAGAAGTACTTTCATTAAAGTCGAAGATAAACTAAGAATCTTCACAATCATCATTATATATCACTCTTCTGGGTGGTTATGCCAATGCAGTATGACAAGAGAAAGAACATGGTGGATAGGGAAGTATGTAGTTTCCTGGTCGAAGCTGTAAGTATCTAGCAATTTCCTCTCCCTATCTCTTGGATGCTCACTGTTAGTACCAAACCAGTCTGCCATGAGCAAGCCTAAGAAGATTGCAGGAAGGCTCACATGCTATGTCCACAATTCCAAATGTGTCCTGATGGCCAACACCAACATGTTCCCTTGAAAGTGGGTACTCTGGGTTCCAATCAAGTAGCCCCAAATGATGCTGCAGAATAAACATGAACCTTCTCTTCTAAGCCCTGCTTAATTGAAAATTGTGAGCAAAATTAATATTCTGGGGCCTCACTGGTGGCCTAAAGGTTAAGTCTCAGTGCTATCACTACTACAGCCGGAATCTGATCCCAGGCCAGGGAGCTAACCCATATGGCACAGCAGACCTCTCCTGTTTCACTTGCTGTGCCTCGTAGCAGTGTATTTCAGTCAATCGCCTGTCCTCCTCCCCCACTCTGTCTCCAGTGAATCCTTTCACCCCTCCTCCCTGCAACTCTGGCCTATACCTCAGTTCTTTTACACACACACACACACACACACACACACACACACACACACACATGAAAATTAAATAAATAAATAAAAATAAACAAAATTAATATTTCTTCCTAAAGCCAATGTTTCAAAGTAGTTTATTAATGCCATGAGAGATAATCAGAAGTTATGGTACCTAAAGTTGGGGGCTACTGTAATAAAATTCTAAAATATATGGTATTGACTTTGGCAATGGCCTTCAAGAAAATGTCAGTAAAATCCTTAAGTATGTGGATGTTAGTGCGGCAGAAGTCTAAGGGGTCTGGTGGGATGGTGGTGAGAGACTACCTCCCAGGAGGAACATTCTTTCTGAAGCTGTTGATATTCAAGAAAAGATTTTTACTCAGATTGAGGCTTCTTTTCAATTGCTAAGAACATAAACCTATTACCTCATTGGTTTCTGAGCAAAAATATCCTACCTTCATTTCATTCTCAATTATGCATAGAACTGCTTTTTAGAACAGTTTCCTATATATGAGCCTACTTTATACCTTAAACCATCTAATGAAGTAAGTTGATCAGCTATTACTATATGATCCCATTTCAGGATAAGCAGATCAAGAGGTTAAATGTCAGGCCCAAGTCTACAATTATCTAGAGACAGAGACAATAGTAACTCTGCCTCTTTATCTTAATTCTACAGAGGTTGCACAGTGAAGGTAATTTAACTCTTGCTACCATTTGCACAGGAATGGGGTAGTATGAGGGGCAGGAGAACAAAAGGCAAGAGTAGACAGTATCCATGTGACTGCTGTTCAGTATTTCCCTTTCAGAGCACACATTCTGTGAGAAATAGAACAGCGTGGTTGTATTGACTTGTTTTTTTCTTTCCCGTCCTATCTCTTTATATTCTGAGAGTAGTTCCAAATAAATGTTTCAGATTCTGGAGGGTTGGTTTTTGCTCCAAGAACTTCAATATTTGATGAGTCTGGAAACTGAGAAGCTGATAAGAAGCACATCCAACACAAGATGCTATTAGATTGCTGTTAGGCCATTTTCTTAAAATTCATACCTAACAGTGAATTCAGGTTAGAAGTGATGCAATTATATGTGATGTTTCTTTTCCAAATAACAAGAACCTACAAAGGAGGATAATAATAATTTGTGGGTGGTTATTTAAGCAATCACCTTTCCAGAGCACCTACTTCCTTAAGATTACTGTAAGAAGACTATTGGTTACTTTTTTCACCCTGTAGGTGATACAAATATGGTAATACACATCCAAAATTTGTATCCATAGTGGAAGTTATTGAGATGTCTGAAATAAGGAAGGGTAAGGTTTGGATATCTGGAATTCACAAAACAGTTCCTGAATTATATTTATATCTTCTGTCTTTTTCTTTACTTTAGGATTTGGCCACTGATTCTTCAGCTTCCCGACTTCCTAGAGCATTCCCACCCTGAGAGTTTTCCTCTAGTAAACCACTGGGATCACTTAGGTTTATTGCTGGAGATTTATAGCTAATAATTGGAGGGTAAACATTGGGCATACAGAATCTAAAAATCTCTCCAAATCTAAGATCTATCTATATATCTAAACAACTTTTTAATATTTACCACAATCTTTCTGAAAGGCTCAAAGATGGTTCAGACTTTATGGATTCTAAGCACCATGGCACTCAATTAAAAAAGAGCTCGGGGCAGCCTTCAAATTAAGAAGTGTAGACAGCCACCTACTTTGTTAATGAACATTGTTGTTTCATTGGCTTTAAGGTAAGTATAATTTAGATAAATGCCTTAAAGAAACACTTTAAATTATCACTTGGAGAGCTTTATATTCTCTTTCAAGAGCAGCCCCTATGTTCATTTGTAACCTGTGCTTTTTCTAAAAAGACTATGCCTGCAGTAACTATTCATGTATAACATCATAGGCTCTTGTATTTCTTTTGTTGTAATGTAATCCAGTTCATGTTTATTCTATTTTACAATTAACTTGGGGAAACAAGGAGCAGTTGAACCACTGGAATGAATTAAATCTATAAGAAATTTTTCATTTTCAAGAAATTTATTCCAATGTGCAATTCTCTAGATTTCGGACATATATGAATGAAAGATTTAATATACCAGAGTCACTGTCATTTATCATCAGGGGAGGCATTTAGAAATATTTTTCAATTTGGTGATCACAAAGGGAATTTGACATACATTAAGAGTTCATCATTGTGTGGCTACCACGAAGAATAATATTTTAAATAGCAGAGTTTGTTATGAAAATGAATTTTGCCACTGCCTTTTGGGCATTGCAAATACAAAGACCATATTAAAGGATTTATATAATCTTTATAAAGAATTCTGGGACAAATCAGATGTTTGCGTTTGTATGACACATACATCGTGTATTATGTAGCTATGGGGTTTTGTGGATGAATAGTAGAATTATGCTAATGCACTTAATCATCTCTCATACCTTTTTATCCATGATTCTGGAGATGGTATGGGTGATGACAATGATATGTTGTATGGGAATAACTTCAGAATCACAGCTACTACATTCTACAGTGTACACATCAGAGGTTTCCTCTTAGATGTTTAAAAGTATTACAATAAAAGTCAATATATTAAGTGTAATTTTATTTGAATTTTTAAAAAGGAAAAGAAATTAAAGAGAAATTTTGGAATTTTTCTCTACTTCAAATAAATGTTTTCTCCTCTTCCTAACAAGTATTACTGTTTCTTGAGAGATTCTTCTAGTTCTAATACAAGATAGAGGACTAAACATTCCTTTATTCATGTTTTTCATGAAATTGCACAAAGATGTTAGCTAAAACATTTAAAAAGTGGCCTCCCTGGTGGTGCAGGGTTTCAAGCCTCAGTACCATCAAGGTATCACCAGCCACTGTAGCAGGAGTTCGATCCCCAGCCAGGGAGCTAACCCACATGGAACAGCAGACCTCTCCTGATTCACCCACTACTCCCCTCAGCAGTGTATTTCAGTAGATTCACCTGTTCTGCTCCCCACTCTGTCTTTGGTGAATCCTATCACCCCGCACATCTCTGGTCTACATCCCAGTTCTTGTATGCATAAATAAATAAATCTTTTTTAAAAAGCATTTAAAAAGGCATAGAGTCATTATAGGCAGAGAAGAAATTGATGTAGGCTGGAACATTAACAAACTAAGCAATTTGGTGGAGAATTTCTGACAGATTGAAAATAAATGGGATTATATAGAGGGATGAACTAGACGGGAGGACATTCGTCCCATATACATACCAGAGTCAGAAGTAGAGAATTATACCTTGTGGGGAAGAACAGTTCCTCACTCAAAGACTTAGAGGCAGCATACAGACAAAACCAAAGTCTCAAGGAGGGATCCATTACAATGATTAGCTAAAAGGACATCTTAGGAAAATGTGCTATTGTTACCTCCACCATCTTTCTTCCTGCTTCTCTCCATTAACAATAAGCAAAGTCCCTGGCTTTATCGTCAGATTAAACTCAGGATTGCATGTTAAAGAAATTAATTGCTCCCTTGAAGTGTAGGATTGGTGTAGGAACACAGGATATAACTCTTATAATTTTGACCTGATGAGAGAGGCTATGTGATTTGAGGGTGGGATTTAGTATGATCTATTGTAAAAGTCTGTTCAATCTACAAGAACTTCCGTGAAAGGGCACTTGCAGGCAGTCATCTTATTAAGGGAATCAGATCTTTGCACTTGCAGATATGTCATTATCTGGACTCTTCCATAAATATGTATGGGAATCTTACCATCTCACACCAGTGTGAATGACCCATTTAAAAAAAAAAAAAAACTGGCAACAACAAATACCAACAAGGATATGGAGAAAAAGGAAGCCTCTTATACTGTTGATAGGAGTGCAAACTGGTCCAACAACTATGGAAAGCTGTGTGGAGTTTCCTCAAATTACTAAAATGAATTTACCACATGACCCAGCCATTCCACTTCTAGAACTCTACCCAAAGGACACAAAAACATTAATTCAAAAGGGAACCTGCACTCCTATGTTTATTTTAGCACTATTCACACAATAGCTAAGATATGGAAACAATCTAAGTGCTGAGTGGCTCAAGAAGATGTGGACTATATACACAGTGGAATACTACTCAGCAATTAAAAAAGGTAAACTCAGGCCTCCCTCCCATTGTGTGCAAGGGGTTAAGCACTGCACTATGAAGCAATCTGCAGCCTCTGCAGCACGAGTTCGATTGCCAGCAGCCAGAGAGAAACACACCTGACAAAGCAGACCTCTCCTGTCTCGCCAGCCGCTCCCCTCAGCAGTGTACTTCAGTCAGTCTGCCTGTTCTGTTCCCCACTCTGTCTCTGGTGAATCCTCTCACCCCTCCATATCTCTGGTGGGTACTCCAGCTCTTGTATGCATAAATAAATAAATATTTTAAATAAAAGGTAAACACACTATTCACAGCAACATGGATGGCATTAGAAGGGATTATGCTCAGTGTAATAACTCAGAAGGAAGAAGAAAAATATTGATGGTTTCACTTATAGGAGAAATATAGGGATATTGAACAAAGGGCAAAGAAAAAGACAAAACTTGCAGGCAAACTGCAGATCTAAGGCATACAGCAAGGGAGGGAAGGGAGAGGGCTCAAAACAGGGGTGGGAAGAGCACAAGAGAATATGGTGATGTATTATCCCATTTATTCATTGTTCCCATGGATATCAGTCTTGGTGGGACAACCAGACATTATGCGCCTCGTAATGTGATTTTATATGAATTTCATGGCATCACCTACAAATTTTTCTTGCCAAAAATGCTTAACAAATGAATCAAGCTATTAGTTCTAACTTCCAGCTTATGAAAAAAAAATAGGAGAAAGGAAAAAGTTAATGACACTTTATCCTAACTTCTCATAGTTTATCACTATAATATTCCCTTTCCCTGTACCCTCAACTTCCCCAATTTTATTTCTCTTCATGGTACTTGCGTGGCAACACTCATTTTTATCTCTCTTCATAGTACTTGTATGGCAACACTCACAGTTTTCCATCCAGCAGGCCAGCTCTTTCTACATTTGAGCAGCTGCTTAATGCTTGTAGAAAGCACACACCCACACTGACTGGTATCATTTTGCATCTCTGACCACAAACCTCAAGTGAGCCCTTGGGGCTCCTTGGCAATTTCACTCTCCTCAAACCTCTAAAACCACTCTCCTCTTCCTCTCTCTTAGCTTGCTTCTCATTTTACCAAGAAAATAAAAGCAGTCATTAGAGAACTTCCTTGTCTTCCCACCACAAATCTATTTTTTTTTACTTTCATCTTTACCATAAATCTAGCTGTTCCTTTTCAAGGTTGGATAAATTTACCCTGTTCTTATCTAGAGCCACTTCTTTCTTTCCTAAACTGAGAATCATCCTCTCACAGCACTCAAGGACTTTGTTTTTGCAACTTTCCCTTTTTCTGTGTCAAATTTCCCCATACATTGAATCAGCATCAAGAAACCTAAATATATCTTATCCCTTAATCCTATTGCTATGCTCCACATTATGGTAATATTCCAGGAAACTCTTGTCTAAATTCAGTATGTCAACTTCTTAGTACCACTTTTCTTCACTCACTCTCAAAATAAAGAGAATAATAGAGTGAACATCTATGTCCTCAATTCCCAGTTTCAGAAATAATATTTTTCAAAGATATCTGGAGCTCTTTTATGTCTCTCCTAGAGCACATCCTCCTCCCTGGTAACCTACCCCCGAGTTAGCTGATGTGGCAGCCATGAAAACTGGGCCGCTTAGAGACCTTGATAGAGAAGCACAGTTGATCGAAGTCCTAGATAGTTCTTGAAATTTTCCACTGCATTTGCTTCCCACATGCTGCCCCCAACAATGACTGAGTATAGTAGGATACAGGTTCAGGCCCAGCAGATGATTCTGGTGCAGGATCTGCTAATTGGCCAGATCAGAACTTTCTGAGAAAACTGCTCTAAGCTGAGGCTCTTCCCACCCAAACCTTCTCCTTTCATTCACAATTCTGCATTGTGGTGGGTAGGGTTTTCCTGCCTACTCCCGCTTCTTCCACTTTACCCTTCACAGCCATTTCTCCTAAGGTTGTTTTCTTGTATCTAATCCCATCTTGGTGCCTCAATCTTGGAGAACCAAAATGACATAGACATTGCTGATTTTGGTGTCTATTATTTTCATGTTTGTATAAGTATACTATGTACATATATCGTAAATTATTCTTTTATTCTCCTGTTAATGCACATCTGTGTCATTCCAACATTTTACCATTGTAATGAATACTCTTTTTTTAAAATTTGTCTGCATTGTACACTTCTGTAAAAGATTCTTTGGGATATAAAGAAGTTAAATGCTGGGTTACAACATAGGAACATTTTTGACTTGGCATGGTATTGTTTCAACATCTCCAAAGTGGTTCTTTCAGTTCTCACTTGGTGTAGCACAAATGAGATGTCCTTGCTTCTCCACTCCTTGTCATCTTTTGATAGTGCCAGATTTTTTGGTTCTCCATAATACAATGGGTGAAAATTATGTCACTATAGTTTTTATATGTGTTTTCCTGATGATTATTGAAATAGAGCATTTTATATGTTTATTGACTCTTTACATAGGCTCCTCTTTGAAATATCTGTTTATAGCTTTGTCCCCCTTTTCTTTTTTATAGACATTGGTATTCTTTATATGTTCCGTTTATTAATGTTGTGGCAGAAATAGTTATTACAAGTAGATTATTCCAGCATGTGGCCTATTTTTCACTTTTTTTAAAAAGATTTATTTATTTATATGAGAACTAGGTACAGTCAGAGGCACGGGAGGGTGAGAGATTCACCAGAGACAGAGCAGGGAGCAAAACAGGCAGACATACCGAAGACACTGCTGTGGGGAGCAGCAGATGAGGCAGGAGAGGTCTGCCACGCCATGTTGGTTTCTCCCTGGCCAGCTAGCAATTGAACCCACTCTGCAGAGGCTGTAGACAGCCCCATAGCTTGGCGCTCAACCCACTGCACCACCGGGGAGGCCCTTCACTTTGTTTTGAAGCGCAGAAGTTTAGTATTTCAATGCAATCAAGTATTTCCACTTTTTTCTCTATTCTGTCTCTCTCTCTTTCTCTCTCTCTCTCTCTCTCCCCCCACACATAACTTTATTACTATATCTTTTTTTGATATGTTTCATTTCAGAAATACTACTCATCTTGAGATAAATGTATATTCTTACAATTTATTTTAGAAGACGTACAATTTGCCTTTCACACAATGGGCTACTGAGGGGGACAGGTGTGGTGTGGTGACATGCATCTGAGGAGGTATGAGCCTTTGCCTTTGAATCACATACAGTGCTATAGACCAATGATACCACAATAAAAAAAAATAATTTCTCTTTCACATTTGGGGTTTCAGTGTTCACCAAATTGTTGTGCATAGTTAGGTACAAATCATTTTTTCAATGAATAACTAATTGACCAGGCATTTTATGCTGAGGAATCTATTCTTCCTTGTTGATCAGTAAAACAACATATCAAGTATCCACACATATTATAAAGCTCCTGTTTATGAGTTCTTAATTCTGTTTTATTGATCTATTTGTTCATTCTAGAGCAATTATCACATTTAAAAAAATTATTCCAGTTTTGTGAGTCTTGCCATCTGTTTTGTTTCTTCAAATTTGTCTTGGCTCTTCATTATTTTTACATAGCCATATAGTCCAATATCAATGTGTCCTGTTCCATCAGGAAACCTGTTGAAAATTTCATTGGAATTGCATGGTCGTATCCAATTATATGGGAAAAATGGGCATCTTTACAAAACTAACTCTTTATATACATGAACATGATTTCTCCTGATTTATTCAGGGCTTTTTTTTTTTTCAATAGTTTCATGCTTTTCCCCCTAAACACCTTATATTTTTGTTGCTATTGCAAATGGACATTTTAAAAAAGTCCATTTTCTGTTTTTGTGTTTCTGATTCTTATATATCAATCTGTTCTTTTAGTAGTTATAATGCTTTCTACGGTCTTCTGTTTCTTCCATATTGACAATTATATCATCTGTGAATTAAGACAGTTTTATTTCTCTCCTTATAATCCTTATGCTCAAACTGTCACCTTCAATCAGGTTGATGTTAGATTAGATCTATTCATCATTATGAGCCCCACTGTGTTGCAGAGAAAGTTTTAAACTTGCCGTGAATGTTTTCTCTGTGTTTTTCTTGGTGGGGGGGGCGCAGGGGAGGTTACCAAGAAATTGTGTATAGAGAGGTCTCTCTGGGTGTGGAACAACAATTATCTTAATTAAGTATTTTTATTATGCTATTTATTCCTTTCTATAAATGATAGAAATGACTGCAACTCATAGATAACTGTTCATACTTCAGAGTTCTTCCACCCGTATAAACACCTCTATGGTGCTATGTATAGTTCTTTGTGTTACCTTCTGAGTCCCCACTCACCTCTGTCATTATGTGGCCCTTGTTTATCTGGCTGTGATTTGTACATGCAGCCAGTCTCTTCCCTGGGGTCAGCGTTCCTTCCCTGCTAAAGGACCCCATCTAATTTTCACAGCCTTACTGCCTTTCTGGAAATAATCTCACTTTATATTTGGTGTGGAAACTCCCTCTAGGAAGTGTCCTGTTCAATTTTCTATCTCTTTGCTCAACAACCTAGAGTATGCAACGAGCTTTTTTTTTTAAAAAAAAAAAAGATAGAATTGGGGTACAGGCCAGAAATGCGGGAGGTGAGAGGACCCACCAGAGACAGAGCAGGGAACAGAACAGGCAGACTGACTGAAATGCACTGCCAAAGGGAGCAGCAGGAGAGACAGGAAAGGTCTGTCCCGCAATGTGGGTTTCTCCCTGGCCGGCCGGGAATCCATCAGGGAGGTCAATGCAAAGAGTTTTGAGTCTTTTCCACAGACAAGAGGCCGTCATGCCCAGCTCAAGGGCATTAACATAGACTTTCAGTTCTGCTATGTTGCAAGTCCTCAGCCTCTTCTGGGCTGCTTCCAGGAGGGGGTGGGGAGCATCTGAAAATCTAGTCTGTTCCTTAGAGGTACAAATGTTAACACAAGGAAAACAATCTCTGTGCTTTTGGTTTTCTCCTGAGGAATTCCACTGGCTCTGGACTCAGGCTAGGGGATTAGATGGTGCCAGTAGACAGTTTAGGGAAGCTTTGACACATATATGACTATTTCCCCCCTTTCCATCACTTTTTCCCTCTTCCTTCATTGCAGTCGGCTTCTCTGCCTTTTAATTTTTGACAGTGACCCTTTAAATCACAACTTTTGCTTCCTTGAGGTGTAGTTAACTTCTGCCTGCCTTTGGGTCATAGCATAGATAAAATTCAGAAAAAGAAGCCAGATTTCTGATTACAGAAAATGAAAAAATCTTATCCATATTACATTTGATAACAATTATATCAAAACCTTTAACTGCATTTTATCAAAAAGTCTTGAAGATTTCTTGAAGATTCAGCCTCTACTCTAAAAATGGTTCTGATAAAACTGTGTCATAGGACAATGTGAGAATTCAAATATAAAGAGCAGTGGACTGAGTCTAGGAGGCCTGGTTTGTAGAAACTGACTCACAAGTGCCTCATTGCCTCCCTCTTTATTTAGGAGAGTAATGGAATGCTAGTTCTATTTCCTAGAGCACAAATTGTTTTAATTATGGATATTTCAAAGAATGTTTATTATTAATTCCTTTCTATAAATGATTAAAAAGACTGTCTCTCTTCTCAGTGCACTTACTTAAAAGCTTTTCAGCCTTAATGTAGGCTCTATAGAAGAAAATGTTTGAAAGAGGAATTGTGTGCTGGAGATGCCAAGAAGCTATTACTGGTTAAGTAACCTGATACACAGTGTTATTAAGATCCACAAGTGCTTCATGACCTTCATCTCACCAATGAGCACAATTCCTTGTCAGGAAGGAAATACCTTATTTTCAGTGTGGAAAAAGCAAAGAGAGAAGTTACAAGCTTTTTCCAAAATCAAAGCAAATTGAATAATCGAACAGAATCTGTATTTCCTGATATGTAATCTGGTCTTTTTGCATTTTGGTTCTTTGGGATGACTAATGAATTTGGCTCCATGTTTTAACTAAATAGGATCTTTTTAATTATTGGGTTGGGTAATGCTTATTTCAATTTGATATTTAACAAAAGTAAAAGAAATCTGTATTTATCACAAGGAAGTAGTGTCATACATTCACTTTCTCAGCACTTAGTTAAAAGCATTTCAAACTTAATGTAGGCTTTAGGTAAAAATGTTGAAAGGAGGAATCTTATACAGAAGATGAACTAGAGTTATTACTAAGGAACAGCTCTAGGAAAATTGAAATTAGTCTTCCACAGGTTGTAGAGTTGGAGGAAGCAGCAAATATGTTTTGCCATCTGTTATCTGGGACAATAAGTTGACGGTGGGGCCTCCCCGGTGGCGCAGCGGTTGAGCGCTGGGTTGTGAAGCTGCCCGCAGCTTCTGTGGCGCCGGTTCGATCCCTGGCTGCTCCCCGGCCACTGGAGGAGGGTCCCACATGGCGCGCAGACCTCTCCTGCCGCCTGCTGCTCCCCTCAGCAGTGTGCTTCGGCCCTTCTGCCTGCTCTGCTCCCTGCTCTGGCTCTGGTGGATTCTCTCACCCTCCCACGCTTCTGACTGTACCCAGTGCTTGTATAAATAAATAAATAAATAAATAAATAAATAAATAAATAAATAAATAAATAAAAAATAAAAATAAAATAAATCTTAAAAAAAAAATAAGTTGACGGTGGACACTGAGATTCCCTAAGTGATTTGACTTTTTTCTTTTCTTTGGGAATAAATTGGGCAAAGAGGACAACTTCAGTGTCCTGCTATTTAATGGGGGAAAGAAAGCTTAACTCTATATTTGAAAGGTAGAGCAAGCATTGAAATAAAGATTGAGTGCTGCTATCTTTCCTACAGCATGGAGTAACAATTGCATTCCTATGTCTGGGATTGTTCACTCTGCTAGAATAATTCAATATATATTCATTAGTCAATCAAGTGTTTGTTCCTTCAACAGACACCATGCTAAGTGCTGAGAATGTCAAGTAAGATAGAAGCTGTTCCTCTGAGGATGAATTTCTATGTATGCACAGATTGTCTAGAGAGTGAGATGTTAGGACAATAAAAGAGTATATAACAGATCTGAAATCTTATAACAATAGCCGTGGTCTATGGTTTTATATATAAGATTCTGGATAATTTATAAGGGAAATCTGAACCCCTTTAACCAATATGAAGTATAGTAGTTGTCCTCATATTCTAAAAAGAAGGTCTACTAGGTGAAGATGTTGAGTCAGTTAAGCTAAGACCACAAGAGTAGACATATGACCTGAATGTTACTTCATCTTGGCTAACTTCTTGGAGAAATAGAATAGAACATGACCTAGAGTGACCACTTTAGCAGACTCTGGGCTCATGAAAGAATTTAGTATTAAAGTAGTTCTCATAAAACCAACAAGTAAAGAAAGAAGAAAGTTATGGTACACTGGAGAATACTAGGTGATTACAAGTATCAACACATAACATATAATGTTTATTTCATTTTATTCCTAGTACAAGCATTTTTCTGAAATTTCCTTCAGTTTCTGAACAGGAGTTTTGTCAAAAGTCAAATGTAACATTACCATACATGTGGAATAAGAGTTTTATGAGGAAAAACTTGGAAAGTGGACTATATGAAAAAATTCAACAAATTCTTTATTCATCCATCTATCAATTCATAATATTTTTAAAGGCATTTTCTCAATTTCAGGTATTGTGTCTACCATGAAAAATACAACAGCAAAGAAGATAGACACACTTTATCTTAAGTAATGTACAATGCTGTTCCTTGGCTATTGTATTAGGCAGAAGTGAAGAAAAAATATTATAGATTCCCTTTCTCTCTAGTTCTGTCTATTAGGGTGCAGTTTATTTTTTAATTTTTTTTTTATTTATACAAGAACCAGGGGACAGGCTAGATGCGTGGGAGGGTGAGAGGATTCACCAGAGACAGAGTGGGGAACAGAACACTCAGACTGACTGAAATACACAGATAAGGGGAGCAGCGGGAGAGACAGGAGAGGTCTGCCACGCCATGTGGGCATCTCTGCAGGCAGCCGGGAATTGAACCCGCACTGCAGAGGCTACAGACAGCTTCACAACTCTGTACTCAACTGCCTGCACCACCAAGGAGGCCCTAGGGTGCAGTTTAGAGGTGGGACCATAACATTCACAAAAAAAGTTTTCTTTTTGCTATTTATCCTTTTCAGTGTACTTTATGAGAACTTACAGTCATCACTGAGGAATTCTGTACAAACTCAGGGGTGGCTTGCATCTATTCCAGATGGAATTTACAGTCCCCTCAAACCCATTATTCAGATTAAAGTAATAGTCTTCAATTTCTGCTAAAGTTAATAAAAAAACAGTTCTGTTGTGTGCCATTTTCCTCATACCTCCAACAATTTTCTACCTCATTCTTTTCTACCATTCTTTTCTTATTTCTCTGAGAAATTAGAACCCCTCATAAGGGAACTCTTTTATCTTTCCAAAACAAAATCTACCAGTCTCTTAACAATGTTATAATGGATGGACTCCCCCTTCCTATTAAGGCCCAATTCTCCACTAGCTATATTTCGATGCATTTCCATGTACTCAAAGACTTGACTTCAGTGTTTATCGGTTCTCCCCATAATTTCTCTCTGATAAATTTCTCTGTCTCCTCTGTCTCCTAGGTTATTCCTGATAGTATGAATGCATAATGCATGCTAGTGCTTAGGGCAAACATTAGCTCAGTTAGGGTTCAGTACATATTGACTATTAGTATTATTATTATTATTTTTTTTTTAAAGATTTATTTATTTTTATTTATTTATTTATACAAGCACTGGGTACTGTCAGAAGCGCAGGAGGGTGAGAGAATTCACCAGAGCCAGAGCGGGGAGCAGAGCAGGCAGAAGGACCGAAGCACACTGCTGAGGGGAGCAGCGGGCGGCAGCAGAGGTCTGCGCGCCATGTGGGACCCTCCTCCGGAGGCCGGGGAGCAGCCGGGGATCCAACCGGCGCTGCAGAGGCTGCGGGCAGCTTCGCAACCCAGCGCTCAACCGCTGCGCCACCAGGGAGGCCCGACTATTAGTATTATTATTATAATAGCCATCTTCATCTTCAGGATCAGAGTACTAAGGTTTGTCATAGTAAAAAATATCAGGCCTTCCATTCTTCCATATTCAAGTCCTTTTTTTTTTAAGATTTATTTTTTATTTATGCCTACAAGAGCTGGGATACAGGCCAGAGGTGTAGGGGGTGAGAGGATTCACCAGAGACAGAGTGGGGAACAGAAAAGGCAGATAGACGGAAGTGCAGTGCTGAGGGGAGCAGTGGGCTAGTTGGGAGGGGTCTGCTGCACCATGTGGGTTGCTCCCTGGCTGGCTGAGGATAGAACTCGTGCTGCAGTGGTTGGGGACAGCTTCACAGGCTGCGTCTTAAACCCTTGTGCCACCAGGGAGGCCCACCATATTCAAGTCTTGATGTGGCTACCTTCCCCATGAACTGGTGTTTGTTTTATGGTGGTCCATTTGAGAGGGAAGACCAGAGGCAATTTTCATGACTTCTGTAAATGTTCAATCATGGACCCATCTCATAAGGAAGTTACCAAAGACTGGATATTTTGATCCTTGGGAAGGATGAGGATGAGAGTGAGAGAATTTGGAAAACATTAGACAGAGGATCAGGGTCCTGAACAAACCAGTTGAGATTCAGAAGAGTGCTCCAATCCCAAAAGAAATTTAAATATACTCCTACAATCAAAGAAACAAATAAAAAAAATGATGGTTGTGGAAATGGCATTACAGCTTAGGAAGCACAATCTCTGAGGCCCCTTCAGGCTCTTCAAGTAGTGATTTCAAGATTTAAAGGATGAAGACCAATTCAAGAATGAACTGGTTGAGGAAAATGGGGTACTTACCATTCTAATTTAAAGGAGTTCTATAGAACTGTGTTTAAAACCTAGATTCAAAATCTGGGTTCTTCTGGTAATGATGAAACTTTGGGGGAAGGTCCTGAAGGGGTTAAACAAATGTGTCTTCTTCTGGGATATTTTTCCTGTAACGTTCCTTTTGCCATGTCTCCCCTATGCTGGAAATGAGGTTTTAATGCTCTCACTGCTCCAGTGTTAAGCTCTACTTTGTCCTCATGGTGCCTGTACACTTGATATTCTTCGCTATCTCCCCAACCCAAGTGTAAACACCACAAAGTATCAACCTTGTCTTTCTGTTCACCTTTGTATCCTCAATGTCAGGCATCGTGCCTAACACATAATAAAAATGTGTTGAATGTTGAATAAGCAAAAAGCTGAGGAGTTTATTAGCGAGGTAAAAGTGATTTTGTGAAAAGTAAAGCAATGAAAAGTCCTTCTTATTTCTTGTAATATTATAGTAAGTAATGTATTTAAGGAATACTGTATCTGAGGTCAATTTTATTTTTTTAAAAGATTTATTTTATTTATTTATGCATGTAAGTGCTGGGGTGTCGGTCAGATGTGCCAGGTTTGAGAAGATTCACCAGAGACAGAGTGGGGAGTAGAGCAGGCTAATTGACTGAAATACACTGCTGAGGGGAGCAGCAGGCCAGGCAGGAGAGGTCTGCTGCTCCATGTGGGTTAGCGCCCTGGCTGGGGATTGAACTCATGCTGCAGTATCTGCTGATAGCTTTAAAGTGCTGAGACTTAACCCCTTGCACCACCAGGGAGGCCCCCTGAGGTCAATTTTAAATGATAAAAATAAAAGATCTCCCAGCAGCTATTAGGGGATTTTTACTAACATAAAACTTCATGAAAACATGCTAAATCTTTTTGCAAAGGCTATTTTTTTTTAGTATGTCATGCCAAGCCAGTCAATGAATATATGAAGGAGAATGTTTAGCTACACAATGACATAACAATTCTACAGCACCCATTAAAGTACTTTATTCAGAATAATTGTTAAGGAACTATTTGTTGATGGAGTAAATATATTCAGTAAAATAGACCTCCTTTTATAAAACACTTTAAAGGTTAAGAATATCTACACACTATTTAATTGTACAATTGCTTACATTACAGCAAAAGATTAAATAAGAATAAAAAATAAACTCAAATATTTTTTCCTGATGTCATAACATTACAGCGTTATTCTTGCTCATTCAACCAATGAGGTTTGGATTTTGAACTGATTGCAGCACAGTTTACCACTTGAAACATTCTTTCATAAAGAACCTTTGATAAATATTAACTACATTAGGATCTTAATCTTATATAAAAGAATATTTCTATTTACTTAAAGAAGAAGGGTCACTTTCTTCCTCTTGCTAGAAAATAAAAGCTTGAAATATTTGGAAAAAGTTGACTCTGCAATGGACTTCTGTCTCTATAAATCATTGTAGACAGTGATTCCTTGCAAAACAGGTTTCATGTAATATTTATGTAAGCAGCACATGACCTTGAATGAAAGCCAGGGTTAGAAGAAACAGTGTTCTTACTGTTTGACAGAATGCTTCTCTATTTTGTCAAATATTATTTACTAGGGTCATATGTGACTTTTTTTTTTTTAAACAGGATAGAATTTGTTTATTTTAAAGCTAGGCGATGGGGAAATTTGACATTTCCTTTTAGAGTCAATACTATTGTAGCTTGTACTTGTAGAAAATTTCTTTAAATAAGTAAAGAAGAATAACAGCAACAAAGTTGGGTATAGAATGAATATGGTTAGAAGAACACTAAAATGTCTTTTTACCATTCCCAGTGTTGATTCTGGAGAGAATCATGAAAGCAGAAGGAAAAGATCAAATGTCTGAGAGGTAATGTGTGGATTGATGCATTTGATAAACATACTTTTAGCCAACTTTGCAGCTCCAAAAAAAAAAAAACAAAAAACAAAAAACAAAAAACAACAACCCCGTGGAGTAAGAATAATCACTGATACTCGGATCATGGGACAGTGAACTGAAGAAATTATTAGCTGTGTAACCTTGACTAATTAATTTAAGTTCTCTGAACTTTCCTGTGTCTATCAAATGAAATATGGAGTACTTACTTGGGTGATCTGCCCCAGAAAGCGTCAGCTAACTTTCTTGCTTAACACTCCTCTGTATTCCAAGTTTCATTCACAGTCAGTTCTATATCTCAACCTTCTATTTTCTTTAGAAAATTCTCTGAAATGCTCTTGCTCACGTGTTTATTTATTTGTTTGTTTTCTTTCACCAGAGTACACATTTCATGACAGGAGGGATCTTGGATACTGATTTTATTATATGCCAGGAACATGCCTGGAACAAATGTTGTGCCTAGAACATGCCTAGAATTTAATCAACATATAAAAATAACTGGTGAGGGCCTCCCCAGTGGTGCAGCAGGTTGAGCACAGTGCTGTGAAGTTCTCTGCAGCCTCTGCAGCACCAGTTCCATCCCCGGCTGGCCTGGGAGATTCCCACATGGCGTAGCAGACCTCTCCTGTCTCACCCGCTGCTTCTGTCAACAGTGTATTTCAGTCCTTCTGCCTGTTCTGCTCCTTGCTCTATCACTGGTGAATTCTCTCACCCTCCTGGGCCTCTGGCCTGTACCCCAGTGCTTATATAAATAAAAACATCTTTGAAAAAAAAAAAAGGAAGACTTAATAAAAATAACTGGTGAATGACTTCCGGATGTATGCTTAAAATCATTGACTGTAGGGACTGGATTAGGTACTCACACACTCATGCTCATAAATGCCTTATTCACAACTTTAAAGGAAAGCAATGCAAGTGTCCATGAACAGATAAATGGTCATGCCAAATGTGGCACATGCATACAATGGAATATTATGCAGCCCCTAAAATGAAGTAAATTCTGTCACATGCTGCAATATGGATATACCTTGTGTACAATATGTCAGGTGAACTAAGTAGGACACAAAACAAATACTGGATGATTTCATTTATATGAGATACCTAGAGTTCCCAAAAGATGCAGAAAGCAGAATGGTGGTTGCCTTGGGCTGAGGGTGGGGGAATGAGAAAAGCTGTTTAATGGGTAATTTTGCAAGATGAAATAATTTTGCAAGATGAAATAATTTTGCAAGATGAAAAAGTTCCAGAGATGGACGGTGATGTCATCTGCACAACAAGGTGAGTGTTCTTGATGCCACTAAAATTTATACTTAAAAGTGATTAAAATGATAAATTTTATACCATGTGTATCTAAAAAAAAATTGGTGAATCAGTTGTTGACACAGGATCTTTGTTCAACTTTGTTGGCAGATGGCGATGTGAGACACAACAGTTGTGGAGTAGGTTTTCTAGGCAAGACTCTACTACTTGAGCAGAAGTTTTTGTGCCATTTATTGAAAGCATCAGGCTAGTAAAAGCTGATAATGTGACTGTGGGATGAGGAATAAAGTCTGGAGGGTGGGATTGGAATGGGGGACAAAGTTTTACAAAGAACTGAGAAGGGGACATCGTAACCCTAAGTCGAGCCATTTGTGTCAGCAAAGTATTTGATGTTATCGCAGGCAGAGTTACCCGGAGAGCACCATGGAAATAGTCATGTAATCAGGTCAACAGCGGCCTAGGCGTACCCAGGCCTGCCTTGCGATGTGGGCTATATATACTCCGTTGGTAGTCAAGGAATACTCTGCTGTGATTTGTAGATAGCAAATAAGTCACAGTTGCACATGAGTGTTCAGCTAGTAGCCAGCTTATAGAAACACACTACCAGTCAATGTGGAAATTCTTCATATAGGCAGTTTTCACTCCTTGAAATACTCTCCTCTTGTCATTCCTCTGCCCTGCCATACCCGCCCTTTATCCTGCTACTTAATGAGCTATTACTCATATATCCTACTCATGCATAAGCTTTCAGCCAAGACCAGCTTCCCAGCTGTAGCAATATTTGACATTTTAGACTGTTTGTTTTGGGAAACTATCTCATGGTCAGTCCTAGAAAGAAGTTCAGAATCATTCCTCACTAGAGCCTACTAGATTCCATTGCAGACCAATAGCATAACCCTACCCTTCACTGCATTGTGACAATCAAAACTTTCTCCAGTTTTGGGACATATCCTGGAAGGGGGGAGTACTGTCATTTGCTGAGAACCACTGGTTTAAATGTTACTATCACCTTCCCTGGAAGTCTGGGCTAAGAGCTGCTTTGTGCATCTTTTTTACCTTCATGTCTCTATTTCATTCTCAATGTTTGATGGCAGCACTTATTTTGGACTAAGTACACAACCACTACAAGACTGGTAACTATAGCACCTGACATAGTACCTGGAATGTAGTAAGTGCTCAATACATCCTTTTTGTTTTATTGATTTGAATTCAGTTTGCACATTTTCAAAATGGAGATGATACTTGATTGTTTCCCAGAAATGTTGAGAACATCATTTAAGAAGAGAAACATTAAATATTATGAGGCCTCATATAAAAATGAATTCACATTATTATGGCTATAATAAAAGCTCTCTTGCCTCTAGTCTATCATAATTTTATCCTTCTAACCTTGAACGCTTCTAATAGTTGTATTGTTGTGTTTAAAACTAAGTACTATATCTTACATAGCTCACTTGTATCACTCAGCAAGTCAGTGACTGAACTGGGATAGAGTAATTCCAATCACTAAGCTTTTATTTTTAGAATCAGTCTGGATACATAATAAAAGTCTTGAGTTGAAATGCATTATAAAATTGCTAGTTTGGGGTTTTATTTTTGGGGCACAGAAACTAATACATATGTAAAAATTAATTTATTTGGGCTTATGGATTTTTGCAACAGTTCTATACCTAATATACTAAAAGTATATAACTTAATTGTGATTATTAATGTGCCATAAAGTTACCAAATGGAGAAGAAGAAATCAAAATTATGTTCTATTATCAATTCTGATAGATATGATTTAGAATATGGCTTTACATTTCAAAGAATCTTTGGTAATTCTTGTAAGTCAAAGTCAGCACATGTTGTAATCAGAGAGAGGGTTTATATTCTGTACAAATAAACAAGAACACAATTTTAAATACATGCCAAAGTGGAAGAAATATGTTAATACTGTGAGCATTAGAAAAAATTAGAAATGATGATGTACTAAAGACAGAGCAAAGGAAAAAAAAAACTGAGAAAAGAATGTATGTAATTTTTTTTTAAGGAACAATGACATATTTAATTAAAAGACAAATTTGATTTGCTTAAATAGCATAATCTGGAGGAGTAAGACATTAATTATGACCTTCATATTTTATCCTTCTATCTTTTCCTCCCTTAACATCATTGTTTTAGGCAGTTATGTGAAATGTGGCCCCACCAACTGTAATGCGGTTGTGATTATAGCCTCCTGTTAGCATGGTTTCCTGAACTATTGAGCAGAGAGGTTAAAACTCTACATCCCAGGTGCCTTTGCAGCTAGGGTTCCATACATGAGCTGTTTCTCAAGCATGGACAATCTGTGTGGAGACTGCCTCAGCACATGGCTTATAGGCTCATGTGAGATGATGGCAGCCTCAGCAATTGTGCAAAATATAACCTTTTATAGGTGAGACTGGAAGAAAGAAGTGGGTAATGAGTGGTTGGTGTAAGCATGCGGGGAGATAGAATATCCTGCCAAGTATGGTGGTGAAGTATTTTGTTCTTGTGGGAAGCTTTGATAAAGGAAGTTCTGGACATCATTGGCCTGGGGAGTAGAATCAGGCATCAAATATAATAGTGCCTTACAAGAACTGAAAACGGTACTGACTGATAGTTATTGTGTGAGTAACATTCAAGATACACAATCTGCCTCTGCTAGAAATTTTGCTAGCTGCCTGGTAGTAATTGTATTTTTTTGCTAAATAGGGTTATTTTTTCAGAAATTTTGGAATTTCATAGACACAATTTACTATGGCCAGTATCTGCCATAGATATTATACATAAGAAAACAGATTTATGTCCAACTCTTCATTCTTATTCACTAGTGCTTATCTTGAAGGACTTCGCAGTCTTATGAGGGAGCAGCAATGGGTATCTAAATAAACAGTAGCAGTTTGACTTAATAAATGCTATTATAGGTAGCCTTGTCATACAGAGTAAAATAGGAGCAAAAAGAAGGAACAATGGGGCCTCCCTGGTGGCACAGCGGTTGAGCACTGGGTTGTGAAGCTGCCCGCGGCCTCTGCAGCACCGGTTCGATCCCCGGCTGCTCCCCGGCCACCAGAGGAGGGTCCCACATGGCGCGCAGACCTCTCCTGCCGCCTGTTGCTCCCCTCAGCAGTGTACTTCGGTCCTTCTGCCTGCTCTGCAACCCGCTCTGGCTCTGGTGAGTTCTCTCACCCACCCGTGCTTCTGACTGTACCCAGTGCATGTATAAACAAACAAACAAATAAATAAATAAATAAACATGCCTTTAAAAAAAAAAAAGATGTGGTACATATACACCATGGAATATTACTCAGCATTCAAAAAAGATAAACACATGCAATTTGCAGCAACATGGATGGCGCTGGAAGGGATCATGCTCAGCGAAATAAGCCAGAAAGAAAAAGAAAAATATCAGATGGTCTCACTCATAGCAGGAATCTAGAAAACTTAAATAAGGGACCAGGAAAAAGAATAACTATAAGAAAGAAAATATCAAAATCAACAAACAACTATGAACACAAGACACTTTATGGAGGGTGGGGGGGTGGGGAGGGGAGGGATTGGGGTCAAAATAAGGGGATTGCAATTGTATGGGGAATATAAAAATAAAATTAAATTAAAAAAAAAAAGAAGGAACAATGGTCCAGGAGGGCAATTCGCCAAGAAGAGTCATTGGATCAAGGAAGTTTTTGTTTAAAAATAAATCATTCACATTGCATCTTTTTTTAAAAAAAAAAATTATTTATTTATTTATTTATACAAGAACCAGGGTACAGTCAGAAGTGCAGGAGGGTGAGAGGATTCACCAGAGACAGAGAAGGGAACAGAACAGGCAGACTGACGAAATACACTGCTGAGGGGAGCAGCGGGTGCGACAGGGGAGGTCTGCATGCCATGTGGGACCCTTGCCTGCGGCCGGGAATCAAACCGGTGCTGCAGAGGCTGCGGGCAGCTTTGCAGCCCAGCGCTCAACCTCTGTGCCACCAGGGGAGGCCCTCACATTGCATCTTTAAGAATGCATAGAAATATCTCAGGTGAAGAGAGTGGGAAGGCTACTCAAAGAAAAAGGAACAGAATAGTCAAAGTTAAGAAGGTCAGGGAACAGGCCTTCCTGGTGGCAAGGGGTTAAGATGCAACCTATGAAGCTATCTGCAGCCACTGCAGCAGGAGTTCAATCTCCAGCCAGGGAGCTACCCATATGGTGCAGCAGACCTCTCCTGACTCGCCTGCTGCTCGCCTCAGCAGTGTATTTCAGTTAATCCGCCTGTTCATTTCTCCATTCCGTCTCTGGTGAATCCTTTCCCTGCCCCCCCACCCGACACCTTTGGCCTGTACCCCAGTTCTTGTATTCATAAATAAATCTTAAAAAAAAGTAAGGGAACAGCATGGCTCATTCAACAAAGAGTAAGAGTTTTGCTGTGTAAGTGGAGTATGGAGTTGATGTCAGGGAGCAGAACCTGGGGGAAAAACGTGGGGCCTTCAAGGATTTAGAGCTGGGGAATAACATATGTTTCAGGAAGATTACTTGGGCAGTCATGAGTAAAACGGAGGGAGGTTGGGCACTAACAGAGTCAGGGTGCAGGGAAGACTTAAGAAGTTCCCGGAATAATCTAAAGGAAAAAGAGTGAGATTATTGTAAAGGGAATAGAAAGAAACAGATGGATTAGAGAGACATTGTAGTTGCTGGCCCATGACAGGAACAGAATGGGATCCAATAGAGGAAGGTTGATCATTTAACTGAAGAATTTTCTTGACTTGGGTTCATAGGAGGAAAGGAAGCATGCTTTTCAGAAAACACAAAATGTGCTACTGGTGCTGTTGATTCCTAACCCTTCTTGAAGGATGAAAAAAAATATAATCTGCATTCTAATATAGTCATTTGTCCATCCATTTACTCATTCCTTCAACAAGTATTTCATGGATTATTATTGATGTGTAAACACGAGATTAGACATTTTGGATTCCATAGTGAATTAGGCAGCTTCCAGCTTAATGGAATAGCTGACATAAGCAAATAATGATAGAATAATTAATCACAGTCAGGATGAGCGCTCTGCAGGACAAGTACAGATATTACAGGCCAGAGAAAGGCATGTCGGTGTGTGACCCACAAGGGGAGGTGCTGTGGGCTAATAAGCATTGATTTAGTAAGAATAAAAATTGGTTTTCCAAAGAGGATTGTATCTTTTAAAAAATGCATCCTGCTACCCATATTTCATAAAGCCATTGTTTTTATATCCTTAAGGCATTATACTATGGTATCATCCTTGGAAATTTTTTTCTATGCAGGGCATATCAACCCATTCATTCTCCCTTCTGCCACTACCAGGAGAGACTTTTCTGATTAATTATTAACTAGAAATTGTATCTCCAGTACACCATACCAAGTGGTAAAATATTAATGAAGATGAATTTGAAGTCCTATTCACACTTCTTGAGGCAAGGAAACTGGACTATGCCAACAACCAGTTCCATTAATCACTTTCTATTGGATTTACTATGTGATTTAGTGTGTTTTTCAGTGAGAATTTTTTTTTCTCTATTTGAAAACAGTTACTTTCTGTAAATAAAAGAAATGCCTGTAAGATTTACAGTGACACAAACCATATTAATTTATAGATAAAGATTGCATGGGTTACTAAAAAGAACATTTATGTAATGATAAACCAATATAAGTCAAATTATTTCTTTTGGCTATCACTTTATAAATAATATAGTTTGTTTTTAGTGTGTCAAATTAATCAAAGATACTGAAGTAAAGTACTATATTTAATTGGTCTAGAATATTTTTTCAAACTATAGATTGTAACTCATCAGTGGCTTGTGAAATCAATTTAGTGGGTTGTGATCAGCATTTTTTAAAAGATAAAATAAAATAAGAAAAATGTTAAAATAGAAAATATTGCATATAAAAAAGTAAATAATGTTTTATGAAATTTTCATTTCCTATATGTGTATGCAATATATATATATGTAATATACATAGGCACATGATATGGAATATGTGTATAGACATATAAATACACATATATAAACACAAACTTATTTATTTATATGCATCTAGATAAATATATAAAACAGAGAAGTTTAAACACCATTGATGTAGTAAAAAAGCTCTGGGAAAAAAAACCCTTCAGTCAGATCCTCTATTAATATACACTCACTAATTAATTCCTTATTATTGTTTAGAACACAATGGAAATGATCGAAACTACTGGGATGCAGATTTTAACTCTGTATGAATACTGGATTAAATAGGAAAATAAGTGTTCTTTTGATTTAGTAACTGTATAGTTGGTGAAATAAATAAAAATCTTTAAACCATTAAGTTTGACTAATTTTATTATTTATAAAATGTTCTATTTCATTTTACATTTAAGAGATTTTGTAACAAATATGTGAACAGGATTGACTCATTTTCATAAGCACATTAAATATAGTAACTCGGAAGAAATTAGAGATTCAGACTTTGAGTTCTGTTTTCTACATCTGACAACAGTTCAATTGTGATCTGTGAATATTCATTATGAATGCTTTCTTTCTGACCCATAATTGATCACTTATAAATGAAAACACTGTTATTTATTTTCTCTATGATAATTTTAAACAGTAATTTCTTTAACATAACATTAGAATTACAGTTTTCAAAGCATAACTACTGTCATTCTTTTCTCTTTCTACCATTTGTTAAAGGCAAAACTATGGTCAATGTTGTGTTCCAAACAAAACAATGTACATGTTTTTGTATTTATATCATGATGGCCATTATCCAAAGACTTCTGTTTTTCATTTCTCACAGAAATTTTAACTTGTAATGTCAGTCTCATTTTCATTCTTCATTGTCTGATCTGTAACTCAGCCTTGCAACACAACTATTAAACCTGATAAATCAGGAGGTGTTCTGTATACATTCCTCAGGCTTATTGTTTTCCAGGGTCATTTCATGTCTTACCACAACCCATTTTCAAAATCCTGTCTCACACATAGTCCAAGAGTAACCTTATGATTCTGTCTCCTGATCAGATCCCTACTGGAAAGGAGTGGAACTAGAAGCAATCTGGGTCAATCAGAATAGAAGTAATGTTTGGTAGTAAGATAATTAGCCTATAGCTGGGATGGTAATCTTTACTATGGGGAACCAAAGCCACCTAGCTGTCAGTGAGCCGGGAAAGAAGAAACAACAGTCTTAAGCAGAAACTTAGAATGAATTCTAAGACCCAAACAGAAAAGCAGAATTGAGGAAAGCCATGTGGCTTTGAGAAATGCAGCTCAATTTGGAGCCCATTTCCATTCTAACTACTAATCTTATGTGAACTGGGCCATGCTTGGTTTTTTCCCCGTGGAACCTCTGAGATCCATCTTTAATTTAAATTTCTGAACGTGCTCTAGACATTTTTCTTTGCTTCTCTCTCAGTCAGTCCTGTCTCTTCATACCCTTGAAGTCTGATTGTTCCTCTGGAATTCATAACCATCTTATTTCTTCTGTTGCCCTGTTTTATTTTTGTCAAACCTAGAAATATTTACAATAGTAAGAAATCAAACAAGAGCAGAGGAAAAAAAATGTTATTTTAGTCACTGTTGAAGTACAATGTGTTTAAAATTTTGAAATACGAAAAAAATACAAAAGCCCTCCATTTGTTCAATTTGTTTCTCTTGGTTTCTATTATTTATCCCAGGTCTTTCATAAACACATTGTTTTCTGATCACCCTATAAAGCTTAGCATGCAATCCTTACGAAACAAGATTTTGTAGAGGAGTGCAGTTTTCAATTGGGGGTTTCTCTCCAGTGGCTTTAGATAGGAATTTGCTTAAGAAGGGAATTGACTTAATACAAAAATGAAATAGTATTTTAGAATAAGATTTTCTCCTGGGTAAACAACTAACCTCCAAGAAATATGATTTCAAAATAACTCAATATATTGATAGTTACTAAAATAATTACAAATATTAGCTTAATGGAAATTTTGTTTCTTTTGAGTAAATACATACTTGTTCTAATTACTGTCAATATTTTAAATTTTGAGTATTTTAGTATTCATTCATTTCTTGTGACCTGGCAAATAAGAGATCATTCTTTTAAAAAAGTCTAAATTTTCAGTCTTGCACTTAAGAATGATTAATAATGCTCTATAAAACTCGACATATAACCAAATTACTGTAATGATACTCATAAAAGGACAGAAATTTAAATTCATTCATCAGAGTCTCTTCAACTATTTCAAAGATCTTAAGTAATTATGGCATTAATTATTCTTTTCAATCACTTGGTGAAGATTATAGGGACAAATGATTTCTGGGAAGAGATACTCAAAACATATTTCAAAGTGCCCACATTTCACAGGATAAGCAGAGTTCATTTGGCTAAGAGTTCCAAGTGCTATACCTACATTTACAAGAATGTACCTTGGGGCCTTCCCGGTGGCGCAGTGGTTGAGCGCTGGGTTTCGAAGCTGCCCGCAGCCTCTGCAGTGCCGGTTGGATCCCCAGCTGCTCCCCGGCCACTGGAGGAGGGTCCCGCATGGCGCGCAGACCTCTCCTGCCGCCCGCTGCTCCCCTCAGCAGTGTACTTCGGTCCTTCTGCCTGCTCTGCTCCCTGCTCTGGCTCTGGTGAATTCTCTCGCCCTCCCGCACTTCTGACTGTACCCAGTGCTTGTATAAATGAATAAATAAATAAATCTTTAAAAAAAAAAAAGAATGTACCTTGGAAATTCTGAATTCAGATTATAGCTGTGTCATAAACCTTATCTTTCTCTTTATATCTCTATATATTCTTTTATATAGTAAGTAAAACTAAAATCTTTTTTTTCACACAAGGGAAGTTGATTTAATAAGAAACATGAGATAACTGTTAAATATTTGCATTGGATTGCAAAATATGTGATTTACTGTTGTTTGCATGCCTTTGGGAGAAAAAAAGCTTGCATTATTCCAATGAGGGCAGAACTAATATAATGAAAGGAATTAGACAGGATTAAAAGCAATAGATACACAGCTAGGAATTCCTTAAGGAGGTGGTTATTTGCAGTTTATTGTGCATTAACAATCACTATGTGATCTATTGAGCTACTTTTATGTATTTTCTGTACATAGTCCTTGATTATGAGGCTGAGAAACCAGACCATTGTTGCCTTTGAATGTCACAAGTAAAACTAGTTGGAATTTAACTCCAGAGGATCCTTTGAGCATAATTGGTAATAGATCCACATTGCAATGAGCTTTGTGAATAAGACTGATGAAGTCCATTACACTAGCATATCTAAAATAATTATCCCACTCTTAAGAACACATTCTGAAGAACTAGACTTGTACATATCAAAGAGAGAGTTCAGGGCTCTCCCAGCTCATTTGTATTCATCGCCAAAATCCAGCCATTATTATAAAGCGTTCCCTTAGTCCAAAGAAAAGATGCTATCATTACTGTTCATCCTATTTATAAGCACATCATCCTGACATGCATCTCCATTTACCATCATGCAACCTGTAGTCCTCCTGGTACTCTGTCCTTAAAGAGAAGGCTGTATCCATTTTTATGAGATTTAGAAAGGGCTTAATGTATATTATTGTATGGACCTGCTTGTATTTTTTTTTTCTTTCGGCTAAGTGTTGGTGGCTAGCAAGTAGAGGTGGGCACTGGGAACCATGCAGTGCAGCTCACATACTGTTAAAGAGCAGTGGTGATGGAACTGAATAGTGCTTATTACAAAGATGCGGGAAAGATATTTTTAGAAAGCTATTTTTAGTCAGAAAGGATTCCTGACTCTCCCTCACCTTTTTTTGTTTGTTTGTTTCACAATAATTAAAATAGCTGTGGTTGTCAGAGACAAAGTTCTGTTAATCACTGCCTTTTTCATAGGGAGAGAAAATGCATTTGCATTGCTGTTTAAATTGAGAGCTGTGAGCTTGCCAAAGGATGAAACTGGAATTCCCCTGAAGCAATAAATATTGCTGTGGATTAAAGAAAGAAACATTTCTATTCTCAAAGTGCACTCCTTATAAATAGGAAGCAGAAGCAGTAACAGAAGAGTGAGATATTACTTTTTCTGGGAAGAGGAGCTTAGGAGGAAGCTCCATGACATCAAAATGCTGAGATTAAGCCCAAAAAGAGGTCCATGTGGTCAGAGAAATTTTCTGTAACAAGAGATAATCACACTGGTCAGTAGGCTCCTCTCTGCGTGATAAACATCTAAAAAAGAATATTTATGTCCCAACAGAAGGCATATTGTCTTCCTATGAGTTGCCTGACCTTTGTCCAGATGCTTCAGTTTGTTCCCAGACTCTGACAAGCGCTTTAAAATGGCTGTGAACTGAAAGTATTTTCTGGTAACCAGCATGCAAATGAGCACCCCAACCATTCCTCCTTGGTGCAGAATTCAGTGTGGGTTGCTTGAAGTGCTTGTTTGCATGTTAATCCTCCTGGTGTTCCTACTCACTGTTCACTTGTTAGCTAGGTTTTAGATCAACGGTTAATTGGTGACTTTGGAAAGCGTCATCATAAACTTGTCTCCTCTTTAGCTTTTGTAACTTCCTCCATTACCTTTTTTATAATACAGTATGTACACATTCTGACAAGAACAAAAGATTTTCATTTGTCTTGGGAAAACTGTTCCAGTGCTTCCTTCCCTGTATTTTACTGTCCACTAAATTATCAAAGTGTATGCATGGCTCAGAGGTTATTTCAAATGGATGTAAAACTTGATTCTTGCCATAACTCCAAGACTGATTAATTCCCAACCAGGATTAATAGAAGTGATAATTGAAGATTGTTCCTGCTCCTAGTATTAATTAATATTTATACTTTAAAAAACATTTTGAAAAACTTATTTCATTTATGTATGAATAATTAAATATTTTCATTGTCCTTATTTGAAGTGGTCTCTGGCATATGTTTTCATTGTATTTTTGTAATTATTGCTTTTTTTTAAAAGAGATTTATTTATTTATGCATACAAGAACTGGGGTTTAAGCCAGAGGTGCGGGGGGTGAGAGGATTCACCAGAGAGAGTGGGGAACAGAACAGGCAGATTTACTGAAATACACTGCTGAGGGAGCAGCGGGCAAGGCAGGAGAGGTCTACTGCGCTATGTGGGTAGCTCCCTGGCCGGCTGGGGATAGAACTTGTGCTGCAGTGGCTGGCAATAGTTTGATAGTGCTGTCTTTAACCCCTGCGCCACCAGGGAGGCCCAATTATTTCAACTAAATGTTAGTTTCACAGTCCATGATATTGTGATATAATAAGAGGAATCTCTCTATCTATCTATCTATCTATCTATCTATCTATCTATCTATCTATCTGATTTTTCCCTAGTTTCTGGCTGTGCCCCTAAAACTGCTGTAAGGTCCAAAAGGATAATGGTAAGAGGAATATCTTTTATTACTCATAAGTCCCTTTCAACCATAACTGAATTTATGTTAATGAGGTGACTCTTGAAGAATGGGGGCTGGTTGAAGAGGAACTAACCACATTATTAGAGGGTTGAAATTCTCAACTTCTGTACATCCCCGCCTCCAAGAAGGGAGATGGGGTAGAGACTGACTTATTTATCAATGGTTACTGATTTAATCAATTGAGTCTATGTAATGAAGCCTCCATAAAAATGCTAAAGAGAATTCAAAAAGCCTCCAATTTGTTGAATACATTCGGTGGGTGATCCATTCCAAACTATGAGACAGAGACGCCTGAGCTCAGGAGCCTTTGAATCTTGCACTAGGAATCTCTAGATCTTCATCTATCCTCTCTACAAAGTCCTTTATAAGTAAACATAAATAAGTGTCTTATAATTTGCTACTGTAGCAAATAATTAAAACTGAGGAGAGGATTGTAGGAATCTCCATTTATAACAAGTTGCTGAGTACTATAATAAATGGGACATCCAGTTGGGGAAATGCTTAATGTGAGGAAAAATGTGAGGTATTAGAGTGTTCTGATTAGAGAAGACAGAAAATTTCTTTTACACCCCATCAGCTTTGGGGGATATCATTATCTAATAAAAATTTAAACATACGTTCTAAATATTATCACTCCTTTAAAGAAAAATATGGAGGACAGAATTATTTTTGACAACTGTGAATTCCCCACTCTGCTCATAATGGCTTATAAAATATCGTAGTTCTAGAAATTAGGTTTTGTTCTTTTTTTATTTCTTTGAAAGTGACCTTTGAGCTCACAAAGACTCTTTAGTTGACAATTTTGGATGTGAAAGAAAAACATTAGCATATTTATCACAAGAAAATCTAGACTCTTATAAATTTTTGCATTTGAAAATAGTTTGGCATTTCCTTTGGGATATGAAAGTGGAGGTGGTACAGAAGTATGATTTCATCAGTTTACAAGTCCTGGAAAGTGCTCCATATTTGGAAAGTGGTGTTAATTTAGTTGAAAGTGATTTTTAATATAAACATGTAGTGTCTCAATACATAACATTGTAGTACATTACAAGTTCAAAAATATAAATAATAATCCTGAAATAATTCACCCAAAACATAGTACCAGATAAGTTAAAATCATATCAACTTGAAGTAGATATCTTGCTAGGTAATGCTTGACTTCAGGGTGGGGAAGTTATTTTAAAACTATTACCATTAGGAAGACTGATAGGTCTCACTACATTAATAAAAAAAAAAAGAGTTCTGAACTTCAAAAAATACCATTCTCAAATTTAGAAGGTAAAAATCAAAATTTTCAAAATATGAGACAAGAAAACCATTAAGGGTTTAAAAAATAAAGTATATTGACAAATCATCAAGAAACTATTTAAACATATACAGACATTTTCCTTTGTTTCTTGACAAAGCCCCAGTGAATATCCAAGGAATACAAAGGAATATAAGAGAGAATTATAAGGACAAAACTGAAATGGGAAAGTGTACAAATAATGACTGATGCTAATCAAATTTGGGGAGTCAGAAAGCAATGAACAGGTTGGAACTGACTGCAGAGCAGGAATTGACTGAAGCTGACAGCAAGAGACAAAGAAAGTAAGGACAATTGGCTTGTAAACTGGGAACTAAAAGACAATGGAACAATACCTTCCAAATTAAGGGGAAAAAATGGTCACTAACCCAGATTTATGCTCAGCCATTTCTCAACCTATCATTAAATGAGCATCACTCTTAAATATGACATTCTAGCAAGGTTTTGGTTGTATAACCACTATTCTAATTATATCCTGGTATTACAGACAGATTCTTATTGAACCTCATATAAAAGATAAGATTCTATGAAAATAACTATATTGCCATCATTATAAGAATGCACAGAGACTAAATTCTGGAGGGATTAAACAGAGAGAGTAAGACAGCGTTTACAAATATTTCATTTTAGTTTACAAAAACAGAGTCTTCTCAGTAGTTATGAATAAGAGATAAGAGGAAAGCAAAAGTGCTTCCTGATATATCTAGAAAATAGAAAAGTAAAGCAGCATCAATATTTTGGAGAAAACCCACACTGTCCCTCATCAGTTCATTTAGTCCATTGTAACTTAATCAGTTTAATCTTGGTTAGCAATCACCTAAATCCATCTGCTTCTGGATTACAGTTCTGGAAACCCTGAGTCATCCCATGATGCAGTCTCAGAGTTGTTTAAGCGATACCATTAGAAGCCTATGCCCTAAAGTACCTCATATAATCCTCTTCACAAGCCCTCAAATGATCCCTTTTTGTTGAAGATGAAGCATTCTGGCCTATTATTGGTTGTGAGTGCATTCAAGGAACATCGTGCAAAATAGAAAACTATCTATAGATAACAAGAGACCAAAACTGCTATGGTTAACTTATTACTGGCAAGTTTCAAAAGCGAAAGATCTGATGAGAGTTCACTGTAAGAATGATGAAACTGCCAAGGAGATTTGATTGTTTCTGTGGCATGCAAAGAAAAAATGCAAATATTAGTTAAAAATATCTATAAACATGATGCCTGGATTTATTTTTTAAAGAATACAGTGAACATTACATCTAATTTATAAAAATGCATAAACATAATTATTTCAGAGAAAAAATATTGAGATACATAATAAACCTAACAAAATATGCCACAAATATACCAAGAATATAGTAAGAATGAACCAAGAAATATAAAAAATACCAAGAGATTTAGTAAATCTGGAGTAGGTCCTAAATCATAAGCTGTATTAATAAGAGTACATTAATAAAATACCTGAGATAAGTAATATAAACTTCCACTTGGAAACCACTGGCTTAGAAGATGCTAGATGCAAATTAAAGAAATAAAGTTGTTACCAAGTTAACATTTTTTTTTTTTTAAAGATTTATTTATTTATTTATACAAGCACTGGGTACAGTCAGAAGCGCGGGAGGGTGAGAGAATCCACCAGAGCCAGAGCGGGGAGCAGAGCAGGCAGAAGGACCGAAGTACACTGCTGAGGGGAGCAGCGGGCGGCAGGAGAGGTCTGCGCGCCATGTGGGACCCTCCTCCGGTGGTCGGGGAGCAGCCGGGGATCGAACAGGCGCTGCAAGGCTGCGGGCAGCTTGGCAACCCCGCGCTCAACCGCTGCGCCACCAGGGAGGCCCCCAAGTTAACATTTTAAACTAATTAAAATTGTTATATTCTAGTGCCATTACTGTCTAATACCAGATAGGACTTTAGTAATAGAAACATATCAAAATAGCAAGGGCATTGGTTATTCTTTAGGAATTTCCCCTAGAGCATACCATTTCTGAAATTATTATATTCCTAATCTTTTACCCATACAAATTAAACTTAGTTAAAGCTAGTATCTTTTCTAATTTGACATTCTCTTCCCAATGCAACTCATCAATAGGAATATTCAAATAAACTTAGTTATTTCTGGTATATCTCTTTTCACAAGGTAAAAATTAATTCTTTGTGATATTGCAGAGCTTTCTGGGAAATTTCAAAGGTAGTTTTAAGGTACACAAGATATCATTTAGATTTTGACTTGGGAAAGGCAAAATATGAAAAGGTGTGAGGAGATTTGAATGCTTGATTATGACAAGATCCTGGAATCTTTAGCTTCCAAGTGATAATACAAGTTTTTAAAAGTAAACATGGGAGGTGGTATGACTGGAAGGAACCTTAACTTTTTCTTAAGTGAGATAAGTATTTAGTAAATAATCAAAGAAATAATAAAGTGCATACATACTATGAAAATTATTTTTTTAAGACATAGAACATTTGTTATCTAGGCATTTTACACTCAAGATAGAGAATAAACTTTTATATCTAACTGCTTGTCAAGACCTCACCAACAATCTAAGAAAATTTCATCATTTTCACAGGCAGAAAATTAACTTCTAGTTTTGTATACTATTTGACACAAAAGATTTTTTTGAAAATCTCAGACATAACCCAACAAACCATAGCTAACTATGCACAGGATAAATAAGATTCCTGCTTCTTGAACCTTCCACAACTATCTCCTACAAATCCTTTATGGTACAAATTTTCAAAGTGGCAAAAATGAATGTTTGTAAAAATACTCCAAATACATAGAATCTCTGTTTCCTAAAAAAAGAGATGAAAAGCATATCAACTTAAATTTTACTTAGTAATTAATATCTCAATATTCTATATTACTTGTTATTAATCTAAGTGCTGGAGCACAGGGGAAAATTCCCTCTGTGCCCCTGGGCTGTTCTTGGGCTGGCTGAGCAAACTAATATGAGATGAATTACTAGGAGAAAAAGAACAAATTTAATTACATATATATGGAGAACCTACATGGATGTAAATTTTAGAATAAATGGGAAAGACTAAGAGACTTAATAAGATAGGGATTTGGGGTGTGATTGAAAGAGTAGAGGGTGATTCATGATAAAACCTTATGCTCTAGATGTTTGCCCTGCCATAAGACAGATTTCTCCTATAAAAGGTTATTTCTGGAGAACATCCTAAATCTGAGCAATTTTCATTCTGTAAGGTAAAGGTAGTATTTTTCTTGAAGTCCATGGAGTCTCCATTGATCTTAGCTCTACCTGCCAACATGACATATTAGAAGGGTCTGTTCTGGACATCTTGGAAAAAGTCTTCTGAACATTTTAGAGATCTATTGAATATCCATTAATTGACTCAACTTAGCCTCCGTCCAAATCTTAAACCACCTAAAAACCTTGGAAACTATCCTCAAGTAGATGTGATCAAATATGATGTTGACATAGAGTTCTTGTAATAAAGATTAAATTTATTTTGTTTTGGTAAAACTGAAGTGTCCATTTTTCATAATCTTGAACATTTCATATTATTGTTAGCTTAAATCTGCATAAGTTCAAAAACTCCAAATAGAATTAAAACATAATCTTTCATAATAATGCTGATAACTCAGAGAAGCTATAACTGTTTTTATTAAACCAACAATATTAAATTAGTCTCACTTGGAAATATTTACCTAAATTATATGAACTTGAATTCCTAAAACATTTGCATTAGTTTCATTAGGAATACTTTTTATAAGCACATTGAAATTATTAGAAGTTCAGTTTCTTTAATTTCTGGAATTTTTAGGAACATTTTATTTATATAAGCATGTATTTATCTCTGTAATATAATCAGAATAGAGATTTTATAATATAATTTAATTTTAATAATATGCTCATCTGAGACTTAAAAGCCTTTCTGAATTATGGATATATATGCATACAACAAAGACATAAAACATATTTATATATTTGAAAAAGAGCTTTTAAAACTTGAATTTAAAAACTTCATCCCTAGGTCAAATATAAAGAGAAATAAAAAAACTCACAAGTCAGGATAACTACTTCCCGGTGGTCATGAAACTTTTAATTGATTTGATCTTAAAATAGGCAAATAAATAAATGCCTTGAACTTGTCTCTTCTAATATTGGTCAGCAAACTGAAACTCATGGACATATAAAAACACTGAGAGAAAGAATTGTTTTTATATTTTTAAAAGGTTATGGGGGAAAGATGACTCTATGACACTGACTGTATATGGCTCACAAATTCTAAAATATTTACTATTTGGCCCTTTATAGAAAATGTTTGCCCACCCCTGCAACTCAGTCAGAGGCCTTCAAAAGTTCTCAGGAGAATTTGGATTTTTCTATAAATGCTCAGAAAAGATGGATGTTCAGTGTTTGAATTCCTAAACAGATACTAAAGCCCATACCAAAAACAATAATTTCAAAAATAAAGACTTTTTATGCTAAAGAGCTTAGTTTGTTTGAGGGGGAGGGCTGAATCAAGAAGATGTGGTATATATACACAATGGAATATTATTCAGCAATCAAAAAAGACAAACTCATGCCATTTGCAGCAATGTGGATGGAGCTAGAAGGAATTATGCTGAGTAAAATAAGCCAGAAGGAAAAAGAAAAATATTGGATGGTTTCACTAATAGCAGGAACATAGGGGAACTAGATAAGACATCAGTGTAAAAAAATATTAAGAGTGTAAAACACAACAAAGCAAAAACAGACAATTATAAATCAGAGACACACTGTAGGGGAGGAGGAGGGAGAGGGATCAGAGGGAGGGAGGGAGGAGCACAGGGGACTGAGGTGATGGTGCATGGGTGAATTGGTGAATGAAACTCCATAGGAACGGTACCTGAGGGGGTGGGGGGAAGCAAATATTCTTTAAAAATGAACAGTAATGTAAAAAATAAAAAAAATAAAATAAAATAAAGAATTAAGAGAGAGATGGGCCTCCCTGGTGGTGCAAGGGGTTAAGTCACAGCACTATGAAGCTATCTGAAGCCACTGCAGCACAGCATGAGTTCAATCCCTGGCTAGCCAGGGAAGTGACCCACATGGCACAGCAGACCTCTTCTGTCTCACCTGCTGCTCCCCTCAGGAGTGTATTTCAGTAAATCTGCCTGTTCTGCTCCCCACTCTGTCTCTGGTGAATCCTCTCTCCCCCACACTTCTGGCCTGTACTCTAGCTCTTGTATGCATAAATAATCTTTAAAAAAAAAATAAGAGAGAAAACTTGCGTTATAGAAATTCATTAGAAAAAGAAGAGCCAGAGCTCCTGCAGCTTCCCAAGATGTTGAAGGGAAAGAAGGCTAAGGGCAAGCAGGTGGCCCCTGATCCCACCATCATAAAGAAGAAGAAGTTCAAGAAGGTGGCAAATTCCCTCTGAGAAAAAGCCTCCAAATTTTGACATTGAATAAGACATCGAGCTCAAAGGGGACCTTACCAGATTTGTCAGATGGCCCTGCTTCTTCCAGCTGCAGTGATAATGGCTATGCTCTGTAAGCAGATGAAAGTACCTCCTGCCATTAACCAGTTCACCCAGGTCTTGGACCATCAAACAATTTTAGCTGCTTAATATGGCCCACCAGGACAGACCAGCAAGAGAAGCAGCAGAAATTACTGACCTGACCTGAGAAAAAAGCTACTGGCAAAGGGGAAGCCTCACTAAGGAGCCACCTGTCCTTTGAGTAGGGTTAAGATTGTCCCCATTTTGGTGACGAGCAAGAAGTCTCAGCTGGTGGTGATTGCACTTGACATGGACCTCATTGAATTGACTGTTTTCTTGTCTTCCCTGTATTGAAAGATTGGAGTTCCCTACTGCACTATGAAGGGGAAGGCCAGACTGGGTGTCTGGTCCATAGGAAGATTAACACCACCATCAACTTCCCATAGGTTAACTCAGAAGACAAAGGAGCACTGGCTATCAGGGCATTGATACCTGGTGGAAGTATGGTGGAAGCTTTTGGGGCCAACTGCAATGATAGATATGATGAGATCTGCCATTCTTGGGGAGGCAGCATCCTGAGTTCACATCACCAAGCTGGAAAAAATAATAAAAATTCATCTTCAAGAACAAACAAAAAAAGGAAAGATAGAGACTCATTCTGCCCTGCACCAAGGAGATCAGAATAGTACTAGGTCATTGCTAGGGTGTGTGTGTCACCTGTCCTTAGAAGTAAGTAGTTCTAGGGCCTCCCCGGTGGCGCAGCGGTTGAGCGCTGGGTTGCGAAGCTGCCCGCGGCCTCTGCGGCGCCAGTTCGATCCCCGGCTGCTCCCCGGCCACCGGAGGAGGGTCCCACATGGCGCGCAGACCTCTCCTGCCGCCCGCTGCTCCCCTCAGCGGTGTACTTCGGTCCTTCTGCCTGTTCTGCTCCCCGCTCTGGCTCTGGTGGATTCTCTCACCCTCCCGCGCTTCTGACTGTACCCAGTGCTTGTATAAACAAAACAAACAAACAAATAAATAAATAAAAGACTGTCACTTTAAAAAAAAAAAAAAAAAGAAGTAAGTAGTTCTAAAAGGTAGAGGACCTGGGTGACTAGGGGACATATCTAGTCAGAGCTGTGGACCACCTGAAATTGGAATGGTCACTTCACAGAATCTGAGCTGAGGAGTCAAATACATTGTCCTTCCTTGATTTGGCTTAGAGCTCCCCTTCCACACTGGCTATGATTGCCTGTGGATCCTCCAGCAGAAGTTAATTTCAAGACACTGTGAAGCCCCATTTAAACTGCTTTGTGTAGACACCCCTCTTTTTAATGGCCCAAGAATGAGTGAATAGAAAGGGATATGGAAAAACTGATTTTCATCACTGAACTATGATGAGGGAGCAGAAGACAAAAATGCATGTCTATTTGGGTAGGACTGCAAAATAGCCAAACTTACTTCTATTACATCTCTGTTAAAATGAAGATAATAAACTCATAGGGTTGTTACAGAAATTAAAAAGATAATGAATGTAAAACTCTTAACGCAGGGCCTGGCACATAACCAGTACTCAGTAAATGATAGCTAGCCATGTTATTTAATATGGCTTTTTAAATTAAATTAAGACAAAGGAAAGAAAATATCTGGGGAATGGCACATTACTTACACAGAGTCCTTCATGGAGTTTCATTCAATAATCAGTCACTTAGTCAACCTATATTACATGTCAAATACTAGGTTCTGTGGAGACTATGGTGGTATAGACATGGTCCCTGTACTAAGTAGCATCAAAAATTATTTTAGGGCTTCCCTGGTGGCGCAGTGGTTGAGCGCTGGGTTGCAAAGATGCCTGCAGCCTCTGCAGCACTGGTTCGATCCCCAGCTGCTGGCGAGGGTCCTATATGGCGCACAGACCTCTCTTGCTGCCCGCTGCTCCTCTCAGCAGTGTACTTCATCAGTCTGCCTGTTCTGTTCCCCACTCTGGCTCTGGTGAATTCTCTCAGCCTCCAGCACTTCTGACTGTACCCAATGCTTGTATAAATAAATAAATAAATATTTAAAAATATTATTTTAAAAGTTATATATAAGGGCCTCCCTGGTGGCGCAAAGGGTTAAGACACTGTTCTATGGCACTGTCCACAGCCACTGCAGCAAGAATTCGATGCACGGCCAGGGAGGTGACATGGCGCAGCAGACCACTCCTGACTCACCACTGCTCCCCTCAGCAATGTATTTCAGTCAATCTGCCATTCTGTATACTATACCCCAGTTCTTGTATTCATAAATAAATAAATCTTTAAAAAAAAAGTATATAGGGGCCTCACTGGTGGCACAGGAAATTGAGGGTGGCACTGTGAAGCTGTGCAGCCTCTACAGCGCCAGTTTGATTCTGGCCGAGATGCCCACATGGCATGGCAGACCTCTCCTGTCTCACCCGCTGCTCCCCTCAGCAGTGTATTTCGTCAGTCTGCCTGTTCTGTTCCCCACTCTGTCTCTGGGGAATCCTCTCACCCTCCTGCACATCTGGCCTGTACCCCAGTTCTTGTATGCATAAATAAAATAAATAAATTTTTAAAAAATTAAAAAAATAAAAAAGTGTATATAAGAGTATAAAATAAGTGTAATAAAACTATGTAACTTCCATAATATTAATAATTCCTTGTTCATCTCCCTAGCATGTACCTTTTTTATTTAGAGTCCAAGTTTATTTCTAATGTGTTTTCCAAAATTTTAAAAATTTATTTTCTTTCCTGATGAGAATTTCAATCTAGTTTGTAACTTTCTTGACCTTATTGGGTAATCATTTCTGGTCTTTACTAAATGAACCTTACAATCAAAACTATCAATGGACTAACAGTCCTCAGTGAGGTCTAGAGTGTACGAAGGCAACACCTGCCACTGCAAGTGCAAAATATCAACCACTTCCTACATTGTCATAATTAAATGTTTTAAACCTGTGTTGTGAAAGCCATACTTTGGGTTCTAGGAGAGTCTGGTTTTATATCTGATGCTCAAAGGAATTTACAGTGTGACTCACACTGCATATGGTTACCATGCTTCACTCTAAAAATATAAATCATACTTTAGTGAAAAACAGTGTGTTTTCTGCCTTCCATGCTGTCTTCTTCTAGCCTTACAACAAACTCTAATTTCTTGCCTTTGAACTATTTTGCAGAGTTCTTAAACTGAGGGTAACTGATGGGAATGGAAACTGTTTTGTCCAGTAGACTTCCATGTCTCCTGTGGAAAAACGTTGACCTCATTTACCATTTGACTCCTTTGCTCCCTATAATTGGCTGCCTTTTGACCTTTCCTTTGAAGTAGTTGTAACATCTACCTGTGTTAAAGGAAAACAAGTTATTCTGACTTGTTTAAAATGGTGAGGAAGACTCTCTTTAAGACTATTGTGACAGCTGTCAAGGCAATGGCAATAAGAGAATGAGATAGGCGTCTACTCCAATTCAACAAAGCCAATTGGGAATTCATAGCCAGAGTGAGGGGATCAGCAGATGAAAAATTATTTAGAGACATCAAGATCAAGGGGATTCTTGTGAATCTAACCAAATCTGTTTGTGGCTGAAGGCAGGCCAGGGTCATCAGATATCAATGTTAGGAATTCTCTCTAAATAACTTAGCAGTATTCTTGCTAAAACTGTTCTATGCAGGCCCAGCAAGCAAGCACAGGGGTCTAGCTGAAAATAGGGTTCAAAGTGGGACTTGAATAAAGTTTGGTCATGGAGAGCAATGAGGAAAATTAAAAAAAAAATTCATTTCATATCTTAATAGGAAAAATGATTTTACTTTTTACTAAAAATAATCTTTTAACATAGGCAAAGCATTTCTTACAATGTTACCAAGCACATATAGGAAATACATTAACTGAATTATCTTTTTAAAATCTCTGCATTCTGAACACTATGAGGAAAATAGATATAACCTGTTGTTATGCAAACATTGTCAAATATTAGAGGAATATTTCTTATAAACAACAGAGTAGCAAATATACTACATTATTTTCCTTATACATTGTCATCAAATTTAACACAATCAGTTAAATTAAAAGAAGAAAATGAAAGAAGACATTACATGTAACTTACATATAAAACACATTCATGTAAGATGAACATTTCAGAAAATAGGTTTTAAATCTTGATTATGCTAGTTTCATTTAGTAAGAAAATAGTTGCCATGGGAATAGTGTATGTGGTATTTTTCACTTCCATATTAAGACATCTTCTAAAAGGAATGCATTTAGTGAATACTTCTTGACACAGTTTTAAAGAAGTGGCTCATAAAGAATATGGCATTTCAGTCTAGATTTATTATGTTATGTCTCATTTCACAATAAAATAATTTGAATAAACCTGAACAGTTTGGGGAATTTTTATAACTTATATACACAATATAGTTTTACTCCTAAACTAGGGCCATATTACATTTTTGATTACAGGTTTTTCTTTATAATATCAGATTCTTGAGTGAAATTTTACTCTCAGCTTGGAACATTCTTATTTGGTTAATCAATTAAAAGTTGTTTGATAAAGATGTTGATCCAAAGTCTGAGAACACCTAAAATGTTCTAAGAACACCTAAAAGACATAGGCTAGAAAATTGAGTTTCCTGAACAGGTTTCCAAATCCAAGGCTCATAGCTTAAGGCCTTTGTCACTCATTTTATCTCCACCTTCTTTGGGGCAAGTAATAACAAAGTATTAAGCATGGACCTGGCTGAAGCTGTTCCTGCCCTTGTGTTTCATTACAGCCTCCAATGCCCTCCCCAGCTTCACTTTTCCATCTATCAGCAACATTAGTTGCACTCACTACTTTAGAACTCTTACGTTGTATCTAAAAACAATCACTCATCTTAGCCAGGGAATATATTGATTGTGTGTAAGTAAGTAACTATTAATTTCACAGTTTAGCTCTAATGTACCTTTGAGTATAAGGATGGATTGCTCAAAGCATGGTTTCTCTGATGGTCTATAGATCTTTAGAGGGCTGTTTTAAATATTTACAAGTAAGTGCCAAATTGAGGGATCAGCTGTAGTGGAGTGTGGTGAAAGGGAAACCAAAAGGGATTCTAGTTCTAGCTCTGCTACCAATTATGTGGTGCGGATAAATCACCCATTATTCTCACGAAATGAGAGGGCTGAAATTTCTCCTTTGACATATTTGTTGAACACTTTAAGAAGGCTGCAGATATCAGAATGGAAAAGGAATTGTGATTATTCATTTCATGAAAGCAATTAACGTAGTATTGGATTCATAAATAATGTTTGAAATGGCTCAAGAAAAAAAATGTTCAACATCACTTGCAATCAGGGAAATGCAAATCAAAACTACCATGAGATACCATCTCACACCAGTGAGAATGGCACATATTAAAAAAACTAGCAACAACAAATGTTGGCGAGGGTGTGGAGAAAAAGGAACTCTTCTGCACTGTTGGTGGGAGTGCAAACTGGTCCAACCACTATGGAGAGCTGTGTGGAGATTTCTGGACCTACTAAACATAGAGCTTCCATATGATCCAGCAATTCCACTCCTAGGTATTTACCCAAAGGACACAGAAACATCAATTCCAAAGAGCACCTGCACCCCTATGTTTATAGCAGCACTGTTTACAATAGCTAAGCTTTGGAAACAACCCAAATGCCCAAAAGTAGATGACTGGATCAAGAAGATGTGGTACATATATACCATGGAATATTACTCAGCATTCAAAAAAGATAAACACACGCAATTTGCAGCAACATGGATGGCGCTGGAAGGGATCATGCTCAGCGAAATAAGCCAAAAAGAAAAAGAAAAATACCGGATGGTCTCACTCATAGCAGGAATCTAGAAAACTTAAATAAGGGACCAGGAAAATGAATATAAGAAAGTGAAAATCAAAATCAACAAAAAAACTATGAACCAGAGACACTTTTTGGGGGGTGGGGGGCGGGAGGGGAAGGATTGGGGTCAGAATGGGGCGTTTGCAATTGTATGGGGGAATATAAAAATAAAATTTAAGATAAAAAAAAAAAAGAATGAAGGGGGAAAAATTTACCTCCTAAATAATTCTTGAATCTGTCATTTCTAAATGTTTGCTCTCACTGCCCTACTTTTATCTTTTGCCTGCACAGATGCTCACCTCTGAGCTGTTGTCTGGACCCCCATCTCTATGTCCCCTCTAATTTATATTTTTTATGACCATTCAAATGCCAGTCCTATATATCTACTTGCTTCCTGGACATTAATCAGTTCTCTTTTTTTTCCTCAAAGTTTTATTTATTTACTACATAGAAGAACTGGGGTGTAGGCCAGAGGTGCAGGGGGTGAAAGGATTCACCAGAGACAGAATGGGGAGGAGAACAGTTGGATCTACTGAAATACACTGCTAAGGGGAACAGTGGGAGAGACAGGAGAGGTCTGCTGTGCCATATGTGGGTTAGCTCCCTGGCCAGGGATCAAACTCAGGCCTTGGTGGTGATAGCATTGAGACTTAACCCCTAGGCCACCAGGGAGCTCCAAGCACTTACTTCTTAATACATTTACTGTACTCAGTATTTCCCCCAATCTCAAATCCTGTCCCTGTGCCCCAGTCTCAGTGTAGAACACTGGTAACTATAGAGTTGTTAAACATAAAAAGTGGGAGTTAACTTTGACTTCTACCTTCTCATCCCAGCACTCTTTTTGTTCTAATTAATCTTTGATCCAGTTCATTCTCTCTATCCTCAATATCATTAAAGTGTGTCCTTCTCTCTTGTCTATTGACACTGCTTTAATTAAAGTCACCATAGTCTCTCTTAGGTGTTATTTTAACAGTCTCTGAACAACGAATCTCTTTGTCCTCTTGTCATTTCAGTGAAGAGGCAGACAGGTGGTCTCGATCCAAGATGAAAAATTTATCACTTAACCTACTGCAAGCTTTTCCATGTTCGCCTTCTCCCCAATAGATTAAATGCAAATTTTCAGGTTCTAGCCACTCTGCCTCTAGAGTCTCATTCTCTTGTCCCTCTGAACTTACACTTAGTTTCACACCCATAACTTCTAGTTTGTGTTCCAAATACAAATTATGAAATCATATATCTCTCTGCTATACTAGTGCTGCTTCCTATACTTCTATTAGTCCTCAGCATAGGCTCTTGTCTGACCATCTACCCTCCTCCCGTTTATTCCTCACATCATCACACTCAGCACCCTGAAATATATAAATACTGTCTTATATGTCTCTTTTCCTGATTGGGTCATGTTCTCCTGAGGTCAGGACTATGTCCTGTCTTTTGGCAGGAATAGCCAAAAGTAGCCCCTGGCCAGGGAAAGAAAGTTGGTAGGATTGAAGATCTGCCAGAAATTCCACAGGCAAATAGCTTAGAGTTGAGAGAGAAGCTTCTCGGGTGAGATAAGACTGAAGTGGTGAGCAGTGGCCAGATTCTGAAAATCTCCCAAGCTGTGGCCCTATTTCTGACTTATTTTCCTTCTTTTTAATAGAAGTTGTTTGACTATGTTGCACTAGCCAACAACAGAGCAGGTCAAAATCCAATGTTTTTTGTCTTTCTATCAGAGAAGCAGAGAAAATGATTTGTTTCTTCATTTGGGGGAAAAATCAGCAACAAAGAGAGTGGTGGTAAACAATAGAATTAATTGCCTCTCCTAGGACTATTATTTCAGGCTATTTAAAGTTACTTGATTTTATTTTAATTATTCCATTGTGTGCATTGTTTGCATATATTTGCATATGTGTTTGTGATGACTTTAAGAAATCTAACTAAAATGACTTCATTAGACTGCAAATCTTGCTTCAGAGTCTGGCATCCCTAAATGGAAGGTAGCTTTAAAAAATATCTCACAGAGAATAAAAAGGAAATGGCTTGGGGTAAAGATGTGTCTTAGAGCTAAGGGCTTTCTCCTTGGGGGCAGTTTGGAGAAAAGGCCAGGTTCCTGGACACCAGGATCCTCTTTCTAGAGCCTGCAAACCAAACACTCGAGTAGTTCAACACCTAGAGAGCTTTTCCAATTGCGTAACCCCTGTCCCCTTGGATGGGATTGTATTATTACAGTAACTCTGAGCCTCATTCTTTTCACCAGTGAAGACAACATGACCTGCCTTCAGACTTAATTAAAGGGCTTGTTGCTTCATGTCAATATTTTTTCCTGTGGCTCAAGTTCAAGGAGCCAGCAAACTGGCACCTCATAGGAAGGTGATGTGAGGCTGCAGGAACAGTCCCTGAGAAACCCATACTCAGCAGCAAAGAAATTAGAGGGAAAGAAGTATTCCTACTAGGTTTTCTTAATGCTAACTTATATAATTTATTTTTGGGGGGGGCGTGGAGGAAGGAGAAATTCAAGCTTCATGAATGAGCTTAGAAGGGTGTTGGGAGGAGGGAAGGAATATTGTAGTTGTCAGCGAATATTGTAAATTGTGGCAAAGAACAAAGGAATAAATCCTAAAGGTCCACAGACAGAACCCTTGTCCAATTTGCAAGTTTCAAGAAAAAAGGAGTATGAGATAAATGGTCTGACCACACCATCACATCTATAGGGGTACTTTTAGGATAAGAGATTCACATTACTGTTGGTCCTTACAGCTTCCCAATTTAGCTTTGACTAAAATGGCTCTGTAAGATCAAGGGATTGATGGGAATCTATGAACTGTGTTTCTCCTTTGTCAATTAATGGTTGGCTAATAGTCAAACTCCTTTAGTTAACTGAAAATGAAGATAAAACAATTATGTATACTTTCTATCATGTAATTTAACCTATATAAACCAAGACCCAAAATTATGGGCTCATTCACTCAGAGAAATCTGTTATTGTGCCTGGGTCTGCAGTTTGGTTCAGAACAATCCTTCAATAATTTTCTCTTTTAATAAGCTTTGAAGATTTATTTATTTATGCATACAAGAGCTGGGGTGCAGGTCAGAGATGTGGTGGGTGAGAGAATTCACCAGAGGCAGAGTGGGAAGCAGAACAGGCAGAGGTACTGAACTATACTGCTGAGGGGAGCAGCAGGCGAGGCAGGAGAGGGCTGCTGTGCCATGTGGGTCACCTCCATGGCCAGGGATCAAACTTGTGCTGCAGTGGCTGCAGATAGCTTCATAGTGCTATGTCTTAACTCCTTGTGACACCAGGGAAGCCCTCTTTCAATAAGCTTTGAATTCACTTCATAGTAGTGATTATTTCAGTCCACAATATGCAAATGAATTTTGTCTAGTGAAAAGACACTTGATTTCTCCTCCTGCCCCATCCCCAGAAACCAATTTGCATCCATCTGTAACCCTTATTCTGCTTCCTTCTTGTCTACATATATGTTATTCTTTGAATTTTCCTTTGAAAATATTGGTGTTTGTTGCTGGTTGTCACACTTATGACTACATTAAATAAAATCTTTGATATGTATTCATCTTATATTTGTGTGAATGTTATGATTTTACTTTAAAAACATAACAAATTATCCTTTAATACAAGACAGGGGTATTGGCACGTGTGATCATAAATACTCTAAGGATTATTTTTTTTTTTTTTTTTTTTTTTTTTTTTTTAAATATTAAATTTTATTTTTATATTCCCCCATACAATTGCAAACGCCCCATTCTGACCCCAATCCTTCCCCTCCCGCCCCCCACCCCCCAAAAAGTGTCTCTGGTTCATAGTTTTTTTGTTGATTTTGATTTTCACTTTCTTATATTCATTTTCCTGGTCCCTTATTTAAGTTTTCTAGATTCCTGCTATGAGTGAGACCATCCGGTATTTTTCTTTTTCTTTTTGGCTTATTTCGCTGAGCATGATCCCTTCCAGTGCCATCCATGTTGCTGCAAATTGCATGTGTTTATCTTTTTTGAATGCTGAGTAATATTCCATGGTATATATGTACCACATCTTCTTGATCCAGTCATCTATTTTTGGGCATTTGGGTTGTTTCCAAAGCTTAGCTATTGTAAACAGTGCTGCTATAAACATAGGAGTGCAGGTGCTCTTTGGAATTGATGTTTCTGTGTCCTTTGGGTAAATACCTAGGAGTGGAATTGCTGGATCATATGGAAGCTCTATGTTTAGTAGGTCCAGAAATCTCCACACAGCTCTCCATAGTGGTTGGACCAGTTTGCACTCCCACCAACAGTGCACAAGAGTTCCTTTTCTCCACATCCTCGCCAACATTTGTTGTTGCTAGTTTTTTTAATATGTGCCATTCTCACTGGTGTGAGATGGTATCTCATGGTAGTTTTGATTTGCATTTCCCTGATTACAAGTGATGTTGAACATTTTTTCATATGTCTGTTGGCCATTTTCATTTCCTCTTCAGAGAAGTTTCTTTTTAGCTCTTCTGCCCATTTTTTGACTGGATTATTTTCTTTGTTGTTGCTGAGTCTCATCAGCTCTTTGCAGATTTTTGTGATCAGTCCTTTATCATTAGTGTTGGGTGCAAAAATGTTCTCCCAGTTGGTGGGGTTTCTCTTTGTTTTTGTTATTGTCTCTTTTGCTGTGCAGAAGCTCTTTAATTTGATGTAGTCCCAGCTGTTTATCTTTCTCTTCACTATCACTGCTTTGGGTGATGTGTCTGTAAAGATGTCTTTGATGTGCAAATCCCGTAGTGTTTCGCCTATATTTCCTTCTATGTATTTTATGGTTTCAGGTCTTATGTCTAGTTCTTTAATCCATTTTGAGTTGATTTTTGTGTATGGTGTGAGGTAGTGGTCAAGCTTCATTCTTTTGCATGTAGCGACCCAGTTTTCCCAGCACCATTTATTGAACAAACTTTCTTTGCTCCAATGCATAGTCTTTGCTCCTTTGTCAAAGATTAGTTGACCATAAATCTGTGGGTTTATTTCTGGATTTTCTATTCGATTCCATTGGTCTGTATGTCTGTTCTTGTTCCAATACCATGCAGTTTTGATGATTATGGCTTTGTAGTAGAGTTTGAAGTCTGGGAGTGTGATGCCTCCATTTCCTTCTTTTTTTTTCAGTAGAGCTTTGGCTATTCGGGGTTTTTGGTGATTCCATATGAATTTCATCAATAATTGTTCTATTTCTTTGAAGAATGCCATTGAGATTTTGATTGGAATAGCATTGAATCTGTATATTGCTTTTGGTAGGATGGCCATTTTAATAATGTTTATTCTTCCAATCCATGAGCAGGGGATGTCTTTCCATTTCTTTGTGTCTTCTTCTATTTCTTTTAACAGTGTTTTATAGTTTTCTTTGTATAGGTCCTTTACCTCTTTTGTTAGATTTATTCCCAAATATTTGATTTTTTTGTTTCGATAATAAAAGGGGTGGTTTTTTTGATTTCTTCTTCTTCAGATTTATTGTTTGTGTATAGGAAGGCTACTGACTTTTGCGTGTTGATTTTGTATCCTGCCACTTTACTGAATTGATTGATGAGTTGAATTAGTTTTTCTGTGGAGATTTTGGGGTTCTCTATGTATATTATCATATCATCTGCAAATAGTGATAGTTTGACTTCTTCTTTTCCTATTTGGATTCCTTGGATGTCTTTCTCTTGTCTTATTGCTCTGGCTAGGACTTCCAGTATTATATTGAAAAGCAGTGGTGAGAGTGGACATCCTTGTCTTGTTCCAGATCTTAATGGAATTGCTTTCAGCTTTTCACCATTGAGAATGATACTGGCTGTTGGCTTGTCATAGATGGCCTTTATGATGTTGAGGTATGTTCCTTGTATCCCAAGAATTTCAAGGGCTTTTATCATGAATGGGTGTTGCACTTTGTCGAAAGCTTTCTCAGCATCTATTGATATTATCATATGGTTTTTATATTTCTTTTTGTTGATGTGTTGGATAACGTTGATTGATTTTCGGATGTTAAACCATCCTTGTGCCCCTGGAATGAATCCAACTTGGTCGTGGTGAATTATCTTATGGATACATTGTTGGATTCTGATAGCTAAAATTTTATTGAGGATTTTTGCATCAGTGTTCATTAGGGAGATTGGCCTATAGTTTTCCTTTTTTGTGTTGTCCTTATTCGGTTTTGGTATTAGTGTAATATTGGCTTCATAGAACGTGTTTGGTATTGTCCCTTCCTTCTCAATTTTTTGGAAGAGTTTGTGAAGGATAGGCACTAATTCGTCTCTGAATGTTTGGTAGAATTCATTTGTAAATCCATCAGGTCCTGGGCTTTTGTTTTTGGGGAGGTTTTTAATTACCATTTCAATTTCGCTGCTTGTAATTGGTCTGTTTAGGTGTTCTATTTCTTCTTTATCTAGCTTTGGGTGATTGTAGAGTTGTAGGAATTTGTCCATCTCCTCTAGATTGTTGAACTTGTTTCCATATAACTGTTCATAGTAGTTACTGATTATTCTTTTGATTTCTGCTGTGTCCGTTGTGATTTCTCCTCTTTCATTTATGATTCTGTGTATTTGTGCTTTCTCCCTTTTTTCCTTTGTGAGCCTGGCTAGGGGTTTGTCTATTTTATTTATTTTTTCAAAGAACCAGCTCTTGGTTTCATTGATCTTTTGGATTGTTTTTTAGTTTCAATTTCATTTATTTCTGCTTTGGTTTTTATTATTTCTTTTCTTCTACTGGTTCTGGGGTTTTTTTGTTGTTCTTTTTCTAGATCTTTGAGCTTCGAGATTAGGTTGTTTCTTTGAGTTCTTTCTTGTTTTTTGATGTGAGCTTCTATTGCTATATATTTTCCTCTTATTACTGCTTTTGCTGCATCCCATACATTTAGGATATTGGTGTCCTCCTTGTCATTCAATTCAAAGAATTTTTTAATTTCTTCTTTGATCTCCTCGTTAGTCCAGTGGTCTTCCAGTAGTGTGGCTTTTAATCTCCATGAGGTAGGATAGTTCCTTGCCTTCTTTTTATGATTTATTTCTAGTTTGATGCCTTCGTGGTCAGAAAAGATGGTTGGTATGATTTCAATCTTGGTGTATCTGTTGATGTTTGTCTTGTGCCCCAGTATGTGATCGATCCTGGAGAATGATCCGTGTGCGCTTGAGAAAAATGTGTACTCCGTTTTTTTTGGGTTTAGTGTTCTATAGATGTCTGTTAAGCCCAAATGCTCTAGGTCCTTATTTAGAGCTTTAGTTTCTTTACTTATTTTTTCTTGTTGATCTATCCATTGTTGATAGTGGTGTGTTGAAGTCTCCCACTACATATGTGTTTTCTCTGATGTCTGTTTTCAGAGAGGACAACAGTTGTCTGATATATTTTGGTGCTCTTTCGTTTGGTGAGTATATGTTAATGAGTGTTATTTCTTCTTGAAGTATTGTCCCCTTAATCATAATGTAGTGACCATTGGGGTCTCTTTTTATTTTTTTGAGTTTGAAGTCTGTTTTATCTGATATAAGTATAGCTGTTCCTGCTTTCTTTTTTGGCCCATTTGCTTGTAGGATTGTTTTCCATCCTTTGACTTTGAGCCTATTTTTATCTTTTGTAGCTAAATGTGTTTCCTGGAGACAGCAAAAGGTTGGGTTTTGTTTCTTAATCCAGGCTGCAACTCGATGTCTTTTTATTGAAGAGTTTAGTCCATTTACATTTAGAGTTAATATTGATATGTTAGCATCTGTATTTGCCATTATGTTTGTCTTTCCTTTGATTTTATTTATTTATTCTTTTAATAACTTTTTTTTTTTTGGTCTTCTTTCGTTGTTATTCGTCCCTCTGAGGTTCTGGCTTTAGGATTCCTTGTAGTATTTTTTGGAGTGGGGGTTTAGTCGCAATGAAATTCCGGAGTTTCTCTTTGTCTGGGAAGGTCCATATTCTTTCTTCATGGAGGAAAGAGAGCTTTGCGGGATAGAGTATTCTTGGTTGGCATCTGTTTTCTTGGAGTCTGTTGACTATGTCCCTCCACTCTCTCCTTGCCCGTAGTGTTTCTTCAGAGAAGTCTGATGTCAGCCTGATTGGTTTTCCTTTGAATGTTATCTGTTTCTTCCCTCTTGTCAGCTTCATTATTTTTTCCTTGTCCTGGATTCTTGGGAGCTTTACTATTATGTGTCTTGCTGTGTTTTTCCTTTCGTCGTGGAAGTTTGGTGTTCTTCTTGCTTCTTGTATATCAATTTTCAGCTCCTTCTTCTCATTTGGGAAGTTCTCTTCAATTATATCCATGAATATTTTCTCTGTTCCTACATCTCTCTCCTCTCCTTCTGGAATTCCTATAACTCTTATATTTCCTTTCCTCATGGAGTCAGATAGTTCCCGAAGTCTTTCTTCATTCTTTTTCCTTCGTACTTCTCTTTCCTTTTCTGTTTTGGTTCTTTTTATTTCTGTGTCTTCAAGATTACTTATTCGTTCTTCCATTTCATCTATTCTGCTTTCATTGCTTTTCCCAGAGTTCTTTAGTTCCTCCATTAATTCTTTGATCTCCTGCATTTCTCTTACTTCCCTCTTTAGGGACTCAATTTCCTTCTTCTGATCTATTACTTTTTTAATCATGGCAATTTTAAATTCTCTTTCTGGAAGGCTCAGAAGTTCTTCCAAGTTGCTGTCGTTGCAATCTGGGGAGTGGTTTTCTTTTTGTGGTGTGCTTCTTTCCTGAGGAGTTTTTAGGTTGCGTGTGGTTCTTCTACTCCCTACTGTCTGTTTTCTAATTTGTCGTATGCGTTGGGACACTGTGTTGCTCGGACTGACTGACATCTTGGGTGAACTTCTCCGCTCCCCTCTGGCTCTTCCAGGAGCCATCTCTGTCTTCTGGGGGAGCTTTCTGCTGGTTTTAGGCAGTTTTTACTGAAGAAATGTCCCTGTTCTCAAATGGCGAAGCGGGATGCAGTCCCTGCGCCTCCGGTTTCAGGCACACTTTTCTGCGCACCCGGTCTGCCCCGGACGTGGGTGCCTGCTCCCTCTGTGGGCTCAGACTGCTGGTCGGAAGGGGCCTGGCGTGGAATAACTTCCCGGCTGGCCACTGGGTCCTCCAGAAACCTTCTGCCCTTTTCAAGCAGACTTAAGAGATGTCCTGTTTTATAGGGTGTTAGTGACTTTTTTTTTCCTGGTCGCTAGGTGGCGCCAGAGATCTCTCCTATTGTCCTTGGGGGGCTGTTTTTCGCCTCCCCCCACCCCGTGGGACAGAGAACAGAGCGGGAATGGTAGGGTACACCTCAACAGCTTTGGGGTGCTGTGTCTGCCTTGTGCCCCACCGTCGTGGAGAACCCACGCCCCGAATTTTCGTGCCCCGGGTCTCAGTTCAAAGCCCTCAGGTCCAGGACGCGGGCTGTAGCCCAGTTCAGTGGCGCGGGAATGGCGCCTTTTGCACCCGGCTCCCGTGCCTGGGCGCCTGGTTCCTGCTTACTCAGGGAGGGACCTTCACCTCAGTGAGGACCTCCGTGCGTCTCCCCGCAAGCCTAGGTCGTCTCCCCGCAAGCCTAGGTCGCAGGCGCGGGGACCTGGGCAGCCGCGATCCCGGTCTGCACTTGCTTTTCAAGCGCGCCAGGCGCGCCGCGTTTCCCGCGCAGGCTTACCGGCAGCCCGGGCTGTGTGCGCGTCTCCCGGGGTCTTTGTTCTTCTCTAATGGCGCCCGGAGCCGTTCGCTCACCGCCGCGGCGGATCCTGCAGGGTTCGCCTCAGCTCCCGTTCACGGGGTGTGGTGGCTGCAATAGTTCCTTTCCGCTCACAGTCCCGCTTGCTGCGTCGTTTTTAAAGGATTATTTTTGATTACAAGAAGAGACTGATAATTTTGTGTTTCAGCTTGACTCCTTTACATAGGAAGTCTTAATTAAACTTAAGCCTTTCTGAATATGGTTAGCAAATCTAGAATTACATATTACTAAGCAATACAAATCCAGATAATTAACTTCTGTCTAGAAATTTCTTAAGGAATCTCAGGTGGTAGTTTCAGTAATGTCTATTGTTCTAAAGACTAAACAAACAAAAAAAAGTTTTATCAGTTCTTTTATTCTGATCCTAAAAACCAGACCCAAAAAATTAATCTCAATAGGTTTCACCTGCAGTATTTGTTAATTAGGTTGTACTCTTTTCTCCTTGAAGTCTTCACAATCTGTTAAGCTTCCTGACTCCTACTGCTATTAAATTTAGAAACCTGAAAACCATGGAACCAGAAACGCATTCTTATGGAAAGGTTTCTGGGCATTGGCTTCACACATGAAGTGTGATGTTTGTTCCTTAATGGTGGGTTTGTGAAAGTTAATTAAATGTGATTTATTCTCAAATATGACATTCTAAGTATGACTCTTATTGTAAAAGTTTATTGAATGATTTCTTTGTACAAAAATGGATAAATTTATATTGACTTTATCCAAATAATATTGCCCTGAAAAAGAAAGAGATTAGTTAAATTATTCTAAATTCTGAAGACGAGAGTTATAAAATTTAGAATTGTGGGAATCCAATACTACTTAAAGAATCTTAAATTTCAGTTTAACAAAAATATAATTTGTGGATTAGGAGTAGATTAAAAATGATAAAAGATTTTCTTATGTATAAATCAGAAGAGAGAGTATTAAAAACAAAATAATGCCAAAAACAATGCCATATGAAAATTTCCTCATCAGTTATTAGAACATCCTATTTTCACTTTTCTGCTGGATATTGCATCAGCAGAATTATTTTCCTGAAAGTTCTCTGCTTCCGAACTCAGAAGCATCCAGTTCCACAAATTAGATTTACTACTCTAATACAGTTTCATTGTTGACTAAGAAATGTTAAGTTAAACTCTAAAACCTATACCCTTGAGTATATTTCTTGAAAGACCAATAGTTTAGAGTTACTGCTTCAGTTTTATCCATGAGACTCTGAAACTCCTTTGCCAGATGTAGGGTAAAGAAAATATCAGGCTTTTCTGCCCTTCCGCCATCAGGATAGATGATGGATCCTTGTCCTGAATGCATGCCTGATGGTGGGCACCTGGAATAGGGTGTGGGCATAGGTAGATGGGATTCAGCTGAGCTAAGACTGTGCTTTTAAGGGCGGCATCACGGGGGGACGCCAGCAGCACCAGCACCAGCACCAGCAGCCGCCGCAGCCGAAGCCGAAGCCGAAGCCGAGAAGCAGCAGAACGAACGCTAGAGAGCCCAGATAGAGTGAGGACTTGCTGGGGGCTGGGAGGCCTGCCAGCCTCCCAGCCCCCCAGCCAGCACCCCTGCCTGCCATATGCCTGGTGAACCCCAAATAAAAAACCTGCAAAACTACTGAGGACTCTGACTCCTCCTTTACCCGGTCTGCATGGGATCAGAAAACCTGCACTGTATCCAGTCCTGCCCTTACAATTGGCGTATGTCGGCAAGATCCATGCAGACGGGTATTGGAGCCCTCCGAAGACCTGGAGGGACTAAGGAGAACAGACTTTGCCTGTGACGACGCTGGAGGCACCATGGCGGTATAGAAGATGGATACGTCCACGAGCTACAGGATGAGACCTGGCGTGAAGGAGACGCCCGAAAGGACCAGCCAACGACACCGGATAGGACCAGCCAACGACACCGGAAAGGACCAGCCAATGACCCCTGAGGCAGCAGGCCATTGCTGAAGCAGGGAGAGGCCAATGGACTGATGGACTGATGAACTGATGATTTTGGACTGACAATCCCGCCAGAAGGCGGAGGACCTTAGCAGGTTATGTTTATTTTTTGAGAATCTGGGGGTGGCCAGTGGGCCTAGATGGCCAAAAGCAGCCTGTGTATGCCCAGTGGCCAGGTGGAGGAGAAAAGCCAACTAAGGTGGCAAAAGCTGGTACTGATGCTAAGTTGAGAAGCCCTAAAGCGGCTGTTAAGCAGCCTGGGTATGCTGAAGCCCTGTGAGTCTCGTAAAATCACCTATGGGTGATGCCCTGCTCATTCTTGAGTGAGGGTGAGGAGCTGAGAAGCCCGTCCTTGGGGGACGGGTGGGGAATGTGGCTTGGGGTGGAGCCCAAGCCAAATGCAAAGTTTGGATCCCCAACCCATGTGCTTGTGCAGTGGGTTGGCTTGAGAGCAGGGGTCTGTGAGTCGCATGGGTGGCCATGAAGGCCGAGTGTTGGAGCGACTGCAGACAGAAACCCTGAGGGTTGGCGATTACCCCCAACAGAATAAAATTGCCAATCCCAGAGCTAGTGCATCCTGGGGGTGGATGCTGTGTGTGCCTTGTAGCCGAGACTACAGCCAGAGAAGGCCAGGAAGCCTGACGGCTCCTGGTGTGTTATAGCAGATGCCGTGTGTGATTCCCCTCCCTCGTATGAGCAGTGCCTTCGGCAGCAGATTTGGTGGCTCATCTGCTGGTACCAATAATTGTCTTTTGCACTTGGTTGGTGCCCTGCCTGGACTTATTTGTGTTATGTTGTATTTTGTTATGTTGTATTTTGTTATTTGATGTATTTGCTTTTGTGGGCCATGGCTGCATTGTTTGTTTGCTTAGAAAATTGTGTATATATGTATAGACTGTATGGCAGAAAACCCTGAGGGGGTGGACTGTAGGGTAAAGAAAATATCAGGCTTTTCTGCCCTTCCGCCATCAGGATAGATGATGGATCCTTGTCCTGAATGCATGCCTGATGGTGGGCACCTGGAATAGGGTGTGGGCATAGGTAGATGGGATTCAGCTAAGCTAAGACTGTGCTTTTAAGGGCGGCATCACGGGGGGACGCCAGCAGCACCAGCACCAGCAGCAGCAGCAGCCGCAGCCGAAGCCGAAGCCGAGAAGCAGCAGAACGAACGCTAGAGAGCCCAGATAGAGTGAGGACTTGCTGGGGGCTGGGAGGCCTGTGAGCCTCCCAGCCCCCCAGCCAGCACCCCTGCCTGCCATATGCCTGGTGAACCCCAAATAAAAAACCTGCAAAACTACTGAGGACTCTGACTCCTCCTTTACCCGATCTGCATGGGATCAGAAAACCTGCCTTGTGCCCTGTCCTGCCCCTTACACCAGATTTCTATCCTGAGTCCTAAGTCTTATGAATAGAGAAGGGAAAAACAAACCACCTGTTGATGATAAAACCAAATGAATGTGGCTAATTAATTTCAGTAACCAGTGAAAGCTATACAGGAGAGTAAAATCCTCTGTTGGATTTGTTTTTAAAGATTTTATTTTTATTTATTTATGCACACAAGAACTGGGGTGTAGGCTAGAGGATTTACCAGTGACAGTGGGGAACAGAACAGGCAGATCTACTGAAATACACTGCTGAGGGGAGCAGCAGGTGAGACAGGAGAGGTCTGCTGTGCCATGTGTGTTAGCCCCCTTGTGGGGGGCGTTGGGGATGGAACTCCCTTGTGAGGAGGCGGAGGGGGCGGGGGAGTCTGGGATGGAGCTCCAGTGCTGCAGTGGCTGGCAGTAGCTATTGATAGTGCTAAGACTTTAACCCCTGCACCACCAGGGAGGCTCTTCTGTTGGATTTTAATACAAATTCTTTCATTCTTTCATGACAATTTGACCAGAATTTCCTCTTGGCTAAGTATATTATGAATAGCAAAGGCAATATTCAGTCTTTTAATAAACCTTATGAAAGTGTAGAATGTAGAAAACATATTTATGTTAACAATGTTATATTAATAATGTTTTCTTTATGCAAAATAAAGTTAAGGAAGACTGAGCTTCTTTCAGATGACATCTTTCCCCCTGCAGCTTTTACAATGACGTGGAACTGTTTAAGAAATGTGAAGTGTACCAGTAAACCTAATTTAATTTAGGGACTCCATTTTTTGTAAATAATGTGTGGTGTCTTAATATGTGGGACCTATGAATGTTACCTTACCTGACAAAAGGGACATTGCAAACATGACTAAACTTAAAAAAAAAAGAAAGAAAAAGAAAATGTCACACACACACACACACACACACACGCACTGGAATATTAGTCTGCCTTTAAGTGAAGGAAATCCTGCCATTTGTGACAACACGAATGTACCAGAGGACATTATGCTTGTGAAATAAGCCAGACATAGCCTAAAAAATAATTAAGATAAAGGCCCCCCATTGTTAGCCTCCCCATGTGTCTCTCACCCACGTTTCTCTTTCAAATGCCTCTACAAATCTCTTGTCGACATATCTCCTTCCATATCTCCTTCCTAATAGTGCCAGTGGGGTCGGAAACATGGTAACCCCCCATTTTATGGTGATGTCTCTCTAACAGGCAGAAAACCAAATTATTGTGACACAGTTTTGCAATTAGAGAAAGTATTTTATCATGAGGTTAATCAAGGAGATGGGTGTTTGGCTAAAATCTATCTCCAGATCATTATGGGACTTGTGGAAGGGGGCGGGAAGTTGGGTTGGTCAAGGAGAGCAAGGAAATAGAGAGTTCGTGTTGTACGTGTGAGTGGGCTGGTCATATGTTTTCAACTATTGAATGTTCATTGTTGTGTGTGTGGGGTTGTTCACATGCATTTTTCAGGGCATGTGGAAGATCAAGACATCACAAGGTTACTCTAGGTCAGTGTCCCTGACCTGTGCTGTGAAGCCCACTCTCCAAAAGACTGGCTAAGTTTTCTCTGTTCAAGCCCTGCTGCCTTTGTAAAACAAAAGGGAGGGGTTTCTGTAAACACAATCAAGCAAGGGGGAGAGTAAGAGGGAAATGGGAAGAAATGAGGCAAATCTTTTGTAAAACAACTTTTGACCACTTTCTGCAAAACAAGCTCTGACCATGGTTTCAATTGTAGTGGAGAGAGGTAGGTTGTAAGAAAAATGTTTTTGTATATTAGATGGAAAAGGGGGCATTTGAGATTTTTTTATAGAATGGTAAGTAATGGAAGGTGCTAAGGAGAAGAATCAAGCAAGAAGTGTGTGTATGTTGTGGTATTATAATTTATAATAAGAAACAAATATTTAGTCCTTGATACTGTTTTTTGTACAGACCTCCTAAAACCCTTGAAATGAAAACTCTAGATGTGTCTTTTGCTTTATTAATGAGGCAACCTTTGAAAATATCCAGGAACGTTTGATTGTCAATGGAAATAACTTTGTGATTACTAGGTTGGAACCCCCACTTCTCTAGGAATAGAAGAGGGGCTGGGATTGAGTTCAATTACCAATGGACAATGATTCAATCAACCATGCCAATGTAAGGATGCCTCCATAAACCCCCCAAACAATGAGTTTCCAAGAACATCCATGTTGGTGAACAATAGAGATTTGGGGAGAGTGACAAGTCTGGAGAGGCATGGTAGCTCCAAGTTCTTTCCTCACACCTTTCCTGATGTTCCTCTGCCCTCTGGCTGATCCTGAGTTATACCCTTTTATGGCAAACTTGTAACTCAGTGAAGTGTTGCTTTTAATTTTGTGAGCCACTTTAGGAAATTAATCCAACCTAAGGGGGGCTGAAGGAACCACCAATTCGCTGGTCAATCAGCTGGACATAACAAGCAGGGCATAAAATTGGCATCTGAAATATAGGGCATGGATTCTTCTGATACTGAACCATTAACCTGTGGAATCTGACACTCTCTCCAGGTAGAGATTCAGAATTGGGTTAAATTATATAATATCCAGCGGGTGTCTGGACCGTTGCTTGTTGTTGTGAGGACCGTTTGGAAAATGGTCTCAGAAACCAAAATAGGAGTGTTAGCATGGGAGAGGCAGCCAAGAAAACACTAATGGAATTGACACTTGAGTAAAGGGGTGAAAGAGGTGGGGAGGGAGGGTGGCAAGGTGGAGCATTGCAGGGGAAGGAGTCAGCATTTTATTCTAGACTCCTACTAAATTCTGGAGATTTATTTGAGAAGGATATGGAGAGAAGACTATTCTGACCAGATGTGGACTTGGATGCCATTGAGAACTCTGACTTTATTCCTGTCGTTGTTACTATTGTGTGGTTCTAGAGAGATTTCCTGACAAAATGACAACCACAATTAATGACCACTGTATGGTTCTGAAAAGCTTAGGCTTGTTTATGACTAGTGGGTTTGGGGTTCACGTAAATAACATGTGATTTTTGAATCATAAAATGAATTTGGTTAAATTTAAACAAAATATTGGGTGATAAAATACATTCTTTTAGGAATTTTTTAAATTTTGATATGGATGCTAATCTACCTTTTGATTTAATCTCTTCTGAGAGGGATAAAAGGTGATTACAAAAATGTATCTTAAACTACTATACCTTAGGTTTTTCCTCTCCTTTATAAGCCTTTCTAAAATTAAAGTGCACCTGTCATTGTAGTAAACTCCATCTTTTTCCATAATTTATTTTCTTTTTTTTAAAGATTATTTATTTATGCTTACAAGAGCAGGGGTACAGGCCAGAGATGCGGGGGGTAAGAGGATCCACTAAAGACAGAGTGGGGAACAGAACAGGCAGATTGACTGAAATACACTGCTGAGGGGAGCAGTGGGCAAGACAGGAGAGGTCTGCTCCACCATATGTGTTTCTCCCTCGCCAGCCGGGGATCGAACTTGTGCTGCAGAGGCTGCAGACTGCTTCATAGTGCGGTGCTTAACCCCTTCTGCCTCCAGGGAGGCCCAATTTAATTTCATTTCTCTAGAAGCAAAGAAACAGTTATAACACTGCATGTGCCATGCAGAGAAGAAAGGAAATATTAACTGCTGGAGCTTCCATCCACTTTGTGTGTCTCTGAGAAATGTCAATGATTGGCAGCATGTCCTTCTGATGATGGTGAGTCAGCAGAACAGAGGCCTTAAGAGAAACAAACAAGTATGTGATAAAGATACTTGGGGGTAATTGGCTAAGTTGGGAGGGGTATGCACTAACCAATTAGCTTGATAATATGAAGAAGATATCACAAAAGAGTATATTATTTGAGAAATACTAATGGGACATAGTAGTTTGAAAGTAGGCTCATTATATCTTTCGGTATGATTTTTTAGAAGCACCAGGTCACATCCTCTGCAGTGTTATGGTAGAAATGGATCTGAATCAGCAGTCCAAGTGGAATTTACATTTTAATGAAAATCCCTACTTGACCTCAACCTCTTCTGTCTTTCCAAAGCACATTGATTCAAGTTATTTGTGTACTTACATGATTAGAAACTCCTTGCAGGCACCTATGTAGGACTTACTGCATTGTGGTTAGAGAATAAATGCTTGCCCTAGTGGAGAAACAGCATTTCCATAAATCTAACGCCACTCATACACACCGATCATGGCAGGAACTGCTACAGATACCGTGTGCCATACACATACTCTAGACACTTAAAGGTGCTGTGCAGGTGTACTTTTGTGTAATCCTCTCAACTTTAGGACTGAACCTTAAAGTTAAATTCCTGCTTTAGAAAGTTAAGTTGTTTGTGCAAAGCTATGTGGCCCTTATAAAAGTCCTAAACCTCAGGTCAGAATTTTCTCTCTACCACACTAGTTATTCTGTCCTCAGATAATCTTGACAATTTTTCATAAGAACCAGAGAAGCAAAAGGAAAAACAATTTTAAAAGTTCTTTGCATAATATAATCTTAGGTTAAAGCACCAAATAAGGTCACACATGGAAAGAACCTTTCGTTTTTAGATTGAAAAATGAGGACTTTTTACTTTTATAGCTGTGTCCCACTTAGAATCACTTTTCATCTAAAAAAGAAGCAATTTCATGAAGTGCTAATTTTAATCAACTTGCATCTGCATAAGGACCTTCAACCCTCCTCTTACATATTCCATTATATAATTCTCCCCTTTCCAGGCTCCTCAGTCCTGAAAAGATTTATACCTGGACTTGTATTTCCATATACCAGTAAAAATGTCAGGCTGTTCTTTCCAATTTCAAATACTCTTTTTTCCTGAATATTAGTTATACAAAAGGGCTTCAGTAAGTATAACAGTGCATATTAAATTAAATTAAAAATCAGAGTCAATCTCAGGCTTTCTACCAATGAGAAAAGTTTGCTTATTCTGTTGATTTTCTTCTAAATGGTTATGAATTTCAGCAGTTTCTGAATTGTGATAAAAAGATCAAACATTTTATTTCTCAGTTCTTTCTCTTCATAATTCCTGTATGCTATAGAGCTATTGAAAAGCTTTTCACCAATCAATACAAATGTTAGCGGTTGATGCAGGTTCTTTTTGTTGAAGTACAAAGACCTTTACTGCCTTAAAACCACTTTACTAGGGTTCAAAGTGAAGCATATTTTTTTTCTTAGCAACAGTTTTAAATGTACCCTTCATTTCATTGGTTAAGGGCCAGGTAAGTTCCAGCTATTATAAAAGAAAACATTTTTTTACAGAGGCCTTAACCTTTCTTTTAAGGAGTCACGACACTCTGCTCAGTAGTTAGAATCAGAGATTCTTCTCTTTGTACTGGAACATGCCGGCCTGATGTAGATGTGCTCAGCACTCCTTCTAAAGGGTGTCTACCCCTAGCAGTTCTATCAGCCAGCACACCCTGTACAACAGATGGCACACCCAAACAGTGGAATTGAGGAACATTTGATGGAAGGGCTAATTACCAGTGTGCAAGCAGGATGAAGGAAACTGAGTGTGTGAAGGCTATCAACAGAGGAGACTTTACCATGCCAAGACTTTTAGTGCAAAGGGAAGGGAGGATTATTAGAATCTGGAGAGTTAGTTATGCCTGTAGGAGAAGCACCCCACCCTACCCCCAAAGGAGCTGTGCCTTCTGGGGAACAGCCTCTAACTTCAGTGACGCTGCAGTCAGGCAGCTGCCTGTCAATACCTGATCCCCATCTTTCTCCCATGCTCAGTTCCCTGGCTGGTGCTTCCCATTGGCTGAACCCTACCAGCCATATCTACTGAAATGATATATTCCAGCTAACCCTTCTGAGATGAGAGCAGGGGGGAGGTGCTACCCCAGCTACATACCAGACTCAGTAGGCACTATTATCTTTTGGGTGGGCTTTGTTATGGGGGGATGTCCTGTGTACTGTAGGACGTGACCAGCATCCCTGGTCTCTACCCACTAGATGCCAGTAGCAACACTGATTTCCTCAAGCTGTGAAAATAAAGATGTTTTCCAATGTTACAATTTGTCCCATGGGGAGTAAAATTGACCCTTAATGAAAGCTGTTAGTGGTTAGTGGATTTGTGAAGGTTGACCATTCATTCATTCATTTCTTCATCTAGTTAAGGAAAACTTGTGCTGGATTTTTGTTTTGTTTTTGTTCATCTACTGGCAAACTGATGATGAGCATTGGAGTTACAAAGATGAAAAAAACATGAACATTCTTGCTTTCTTGAAGCTTACCATTTTTATAGCAGAAGGCAGATGATTAGCCAATTATCAATAACAAAGTTTATAGCACAGTGCTATAATGGAAATTTAAACAGAGTACCACTGAATCACAATTAATGCAAGGTGATGTTAACTGTCAGTTCTCCAAAAGGATCTGTTGATTAAGTAAAGTCAGATTCATTAAACAGAGTCAAACTGGCACAATGTGCAATTTATGACATAATAGTTTTTGATTGGTAAACACAGTGAGGTGAAGATATTGAAGTAATCGTGATGAGCAAATTGTCTTGATATGTAAACTGTTTTAGTGGTGCAGTCCTATCTCCAGGTACAAATATTTCCTGGAGCAAATGGCTAAGGCAATTTTTGCTTGTCTTAGTGCTCTTAACATAGGCACAAGAAAATATTAGTCCCTGGATTATGTAACAAATAGACAGGATATTAACTTAATTTCACTCTCAGAGTATAGAAAGGTAACTAACATTCATTGAAAAGCAGTACTGGGGCCTCCCCTGGTGGCGCAGCGGTTGACGCTGGGCTGCGAAGCTGCCCGCAGCCTCTGCGGTGCCGGTTCCATCCCTGGTAGCCAGCGAGGGTCCCACATGGCGCCCAGACCTCTCCTGCCGCACCTGCTGCTCCCCTCATCAGTGTACTTCAGTTCTTCTGCCTGTTCTGCTCTCCTCTCTGGCTCTGTGAATCCTCTCACCCTCCCGCACCTCAGGCCCGATCCAGTTCTTGTATAAATAAGTGAATAAATCTTTAAAAAAAAAAAAAAGTACCTCATACTTTAATCCTTACACTAGCCATGAGGATTTAAGTATTGTCATTTATACATGAAGGGAGAGTTAATTACCCAAGGTCACAAAGCACCTGTTAATGCCAGGATTTTATTTTCCTGTGGGGATGGAGAGTTGGGGAAAGAATCTAAAAGGAAAGAATATTCTAGATGACCTCAAAGATGAATAGAATTTCAGTAATTGGGAAAACTGTAATGGTTGGAAATGAAGAGAATGGATTTAGGGAAAGGGAACAAAATTATTAAAACTCCAATCTTAGGGAACAGGTTTGTGGGTGCTTGATGTGATTGATGCAGAACTCATATTATCTGGAATTAGAAATCATGAGGAGACATGAATTCCTTTCCTTCTTAATTCATGTTCCTTTCCATAAAACAGTACTTCTACCAACATTTCCACCTTCTCAGGAGTATATTAAGGAAACAGCTCCAATTTGAACTTTCTCACTGTCTCCTCACAGGAAAGAGGAATGACTTATCTGGTTGGTGGGACGGGGTGAGGTTCCCTACTTTGTAGGCTGGTGTCCTGGTTCTTGTTCTCTCACTGAAAATGGTGACCTGCATCTCCCTCTGCTTCTACAGTCTTTGGTAAGCATCTTCACCTGGAAAGGAAGGCCTAAAGTCCCCTAGATGTTTGTTTGTTATTCTATCTCCAGATTAGAATACTATCACGATACATATTCACCTTCTATGATAAACCTTAATTAAATGATTAAGTGAATACCTGGAATAAAGCAAGCATTTTTGGTTGGGTTTTTGATGAAGTATGAATGATTGTCTATGATTTTCCTCATCCCAAACATGTGTGTTCTCTTCAGGTTCCAGAGTTCTGGATGAATCTATTGGGCTTTGTTTTATTTTGTTTTTAAACACGTGTTTTTGATACTATTTCATCATTAACCTGAACTGATTTCAGTGTTTGGAGTTTGCTCCCATTGTGGAATTCAGTAGGCTGAAAATGAACTAGTTCTCAGAAATAACCATATTTGAAAATCATCCTGATCTTGCCCTTTTTGAGTGGTGGAATAAATGTTTCCTGCCAAACTTGGTCTTTTTACCCAGGCTCCTCACAGTCTCTTTCCACCAGCTCTCTTTTCCTTCTCTTCACCTCCTGTGTAACTGACACACAGAGACATGAGCAGGCATTCTGTTTCTGCTCTTCAACTCACCCTCCCTCCCTCTCCCCCCTCCCCCCCACATACACACACAATTTTGCTTTTAAGCAGGTCATTGATAGGTTTCTAGAAGCAGCAGCTAGTTATGTCCATTCAGGTAGTGAAACTGGTTGAAGATAAACCTTTGTGGGCAGTTGAAAGTGGTTTAGGTTTGCAGGTTCATTGTTCTCTGAGATTGCTCAGTTACCTTCATATGCAATTGCACAGCTTCAATACTTACTAGATAGTAGATCCATCTGCCCTTCCCATCCCCCCCCAACCCCCCCCTCCCACCGCACCCAGTAGGATACAGGATAATAAATGTGAATATTCATAAAACAACCATGGCTATTCATTTTTAAAGTAATTAGTTTGTGTTACTGGCATAACTAAAAATTGATCAGATAATTGCTGGTTGATAGCATGCATACCCAAAGGTGATTTAGCTTGGTTTATCTTTATTCCCAAGGACTAGTTATTTAAATATAACCTCTTTAGAAGGTTTAAGAGACTTTGCTTTTTACTAAAACTCCAGATAAATGATGTCCTGCCTGTGTTTATAACGACAGTGAAAAATGGGCTCCAGATGATTACCTGGTCAATTTAACTAAATCAAGATGAATTATTTTGAAATTAATCTTTATATTAGTGTTTAGGAAGATAGATTTAATTACCTCCTCCCAAAAGTGGAGTCTTTGTAATCTTAATTTAAGTGCTTCATCACTCAATATATGGTATACATTTCCTTTTTATTTTTACAAGCCTACGTTTTAAAAAGCCATTTTAGATGAATTGAATTTTATAACTGTGTAGCAAATTTGAACAATAATTTGTTTATTTTGTTTACCAAGGCCATTGGAAGCAGTTAATTGTGAATATACTGGGAGATGAGCCATTTCCAATTCAAATGGGTAATCACAGATATTTGGGAGAGACATTTGCCAACTTGTGATAGGAGGATAATAGCCATCACCATGCATCATTAGGCATTGGCAGTTTTATTTAAACAAAACAATAAACGTATGTTTTCTGAACACAAATATTTATATAGAAAAAGCACATCTTCATTTGACTTTTAAACTTTGTTAATTACAACTTCCAGTTATTATGGATTTTATATGTATCATGAGGTGGTTACTCTTATTAGTCCATTTCAAAGATGAGAAAAACAAGGTGCATATCTTTTATTTCCTTCTCTTGGTTTTGTTTCTGAAGAGTCATAGTCATAATTTGGGACTTAATGGGGCCATCTATGGAATATTACCTCTTATTGGGATAAGAAGGTTTTATTTAAATTTTAAAATTTGTAAAATCAACTACAATGGCCCTTCAGATAAAAAGGGATTAGCAAGTTAATTGTTTCTTGTTACATATGAATTAATTTGAAAATTGTCCTAAATATATCAGTATAACTGTATTTACAACATAATTAGAAACTGTAGTCTCTTATTTTATTTTGGGATTTGTCTTAAATGAAAAATCTTCAGTACATAGTGAAACACTGTGCATACTTTATTTGAATACAGGTTGTAGTGTGCTCACTGTTTTGAATTTTACATATTTTGATGCAAGAATATTATAGAAAAAACTTAAAATTTAGACGTCAATTTTTTTTAAAGATTTATTTATTTATTTATACAAGCACTGGGTACAGTCAGAAGTGCCGGAGGGTGAGAGAATTCACCAGAGTCAGAGTGGGAGCAAAACAGGCAGAGTGATGAAGTACACTGCTGAGGGGAGCAGTGGGCAGCAGGACAGGTCTGCGCACCATGTGGTACCATCCCTGGCGGCTGGGGATTGAACAGGCACTGCAGAGGCTGCAGGCAGCTTCGCAACCCAGCTCTCAACCGCTGCGCCTCTGGGGAGGCCCGAAGTTTAAAATTTTAATCATTTCACTCCATTTTTATTTTTTAAACATGTAATGCATAAAAATTACAAAAATTTAAAAATGTACTCAAAGCAGGTCTACTTTCTATTACCTTTCACAATTCCCAGTTATCCTTCCTAGAGTAAACCCCTATGATCAATGTGTTGTGTCCTTCCATAAAAATTTGAGCATGTGCAAATATCTGTTTATACCTTGGGCCCCAGACCTGAACATCCGGGTTCTTGCCTGAAGCAGGTACTGAATGTTAGCTCGAGTGAAAGTTTCAAGTTTCCTATTGTGACGACTGAACCTGTCCCCCTGCTTGCTACTGTGGCTTGATGGCATTGGTGGTCTCTCCTTGCTAGAGATAACGAGACCTCCTCCTCCAAACCCTATATAACATTGTACACATTCCTGAATAAATGAGACTGGCGATGATCCTGGCTTTGTCTCCACTCCTTGCGTACCCCTGTTCCATACCAAGCCCCTGCTTCCTCCCCCGGGTACCCCGTTGATTTGCAGCTGGCCCGGACACTCTGCAAATAGTTCCTCACATCATTTTTTTTGCTTAACAATATACCTGGTATGTCATCCCTTATCAATTTTAAATTAATATTTTCACCTTTTAAAAAAAAGTTGCAAAATATTCTGTTGTATGAATGAGCCATAATTTATCTAACCAACACCCCAGATAAATAAACAAAAAGACTTTTCCTCTGTCTTCTTTTTTTTTTTCACATTTTGGGGTTTGTTTTGTCCTGAATTTGCATGCTTCTCTGCTCCACAGTGCCTCAGCAAACAAACTATATCACACGTGTTTACCTTTCCACATTCCCACAATCTCAAATTCTGTTTGCCAGCTTACTTCAACAATGAATAGAGGATTTGGGATCTTTGCCATTTATTGAAAATGAAGTTGAGGTTCGCTGGTCCCAGAGTCTGCAACCACTGTGTCATTAAAGTCATTTTCATTCTGTCAGTCCTGCCCAGGAGCTCAGTGTTTTCCCATGACAGTTTCTGTCTGCATAAAAGATCTAATTCACACAAATTTTAATAAAATTGGCTCTGCTGATCTTTTGTCAGAGTCAGTGTATAAAAATAAGTATGTAAATATATGCATTTTGAAAATTTACTATAACATTCCTCAGTTCATCAAAAAATCTTAAGCATCTGTATTATTACTGATAATAGGTTACATGTAGAGAAACAAAGATAAATACGGCATGGAATGTTTATACTGAGGTTTCAGAAAAAGAAAAAAGAGGTAATTTGTACATTTTTAAAGGTGGAAGCTTTATTTTGTCTTATAGGGTTTTGCATTTGTTGAAAGCTTACATGCAACAAAAACTGACTGTGTTTAACCAAGATAATTGAGGTCTATTTGGATTATCTTAACCACCTCAATGATTATAATCCTCTAGTTCAGACCTATCATATGGGGAATTACCTTGAAGCAATGATAGCCCCAAGTACATTATGAGGAACACTATTATCTCAGAAGTCACAAAGCAGAAATGCTCAAAGACCAAATTACAATGCAGGAAACACAGGGTTTATTAAATCAATTTGAAACACAAGAAGTAGCAAGCGTACAGAATTGGGATAAGTTAACATTGTATTAGAGTACAAGCTGATGGATGGACCACAATACCTGAGTCTGGGGGTTCACAAGACTCTTTATCTCTCTGCCACTTGAGTCCTATCTGATAATGGTGTGTTATGAAGACCAGGGATGAGGTTTGAGTTAAAGGTTTATCAATAGAAGGGACCATGGGCCAACGACACATACTTGTTAAACATGCTCAGGATCAAGGACATCTAGATGTGATGAGGTTTGTCAATTAGTCTGCTAAACAGTTGTGAGTCTTAGATACATTTCTTGGGCAGATAACACACAGAGCTGGAAAACACATCTACAGACCATACTAGATGTCAGATGGTTGAATTTGGGGTGACATAATTCTCATTCCAGAGGTGGCATGATTTGGTTTTTCTTTTCCTTGCTATCTTTAAATAACTCTCTTGTTCATTCCATCAAACTTTCTATTTATTTTATTGATAGATTTCCTGGCATTTCTTACAGGTTACCAAGTCGATATTTAACATGTCACATGAATTCTACATGTATTTCATAAGTTACTTGCTTACTTGTCATGTATATATGCATTTGAGTTTTGCATATTATAACTTATGCTATGCTTAACATTTCTATTGACTTCAGTCTATCCTGTTTGTTTTCTTATCTTTCATAGCAGAATTAAATATTCACAAACAGTATATTAAATGCACCTTATCAGGCCTTGCTTTTACATTCTAATCTTATGTTCTGTATGTATACTGAAAATCAGCCTCAATAGTTCTAAATTGAACGCATCATCTTTTAATATTAAAACAACGGTTATTGAGAGAAGCTGCAGAAGAGACTGAGGAAGGAAGCAGGATGGAGCCAGGAGACACATGAAGAAACTGCGCTTGTCTTTTGGTAGTGGACTGGGTGACACAGATGAGAAATCACCAACTGAGGAAGATCTCTTGGCTGTGAACTGTGTCACCTTGGGTGAAGGAAGATGCAGTTCATTCGTGACACCCTCCTGTGAATGGAAGACAAGTAACTGGAGGTGCCAGAAACTTCAGATTCCTCCATTATCCATGTTGCTTTTGGCAGTGAAACTGTCTCTATTGGAGGATCCAAAATAGAGTTGGCAAGAGTTATTTATACAGCCCTCTGGATGAGTTCAGTCCACCTGTTCTGAAAACCACCTGCACACAAGCACCTTTCACTTGCAGAGCCCACAAAGTCGGCACTCTCCGACCGGCAGAGAGGAGGAAACAACAAACCAAAACGGCCAACAAGAAAAACGGACACAGCAAGCGGGACTGTGAGTGGAAAGGAACTATTGCAGCCACCACACCCCGTGAACGGGAGCTGAGGCGAACCCTGCAGGATCCGCCGCGGAGGCTGCTTGAAACTGACAGATGACTCCTGGAAGAACCAGAGGGGAACAGAGAAGCCCACCCAAGATGCCGGCCAGTCCCAACAACACAGTGTCCCAACGCATACGGCAAATTAGAAAACAGACAGTAGGGAGGAGAAGAACCACACGCAACCTAGCAACTCTCCAGAGAAAAAGCACACCACAAAAAGAAAGCCAGCCCCCAGATTGCAAAGACAATAACTTGGAAGAATTTCTGAGCCTTCCAGAAAGAGAATTTAAAATTGCCGTGATTAAAAAACTGACAGAAGTCATAAAGGAAAACAATGATAAGGGAAAAATAATCAACGATCAGAAGAATGCAATTGAGTCCCTAGAGAGGGAAAACAATGGTCAGAAGAAAGAAATTGAGTCCCTAAAGAGGGAAGTAAAAGAAATGCAGGAGATCAAAGAATTAATGGAAGAACTAAAGAATTCTGGGAAAAGCAATGAAAGCAGAATAGATGAAATGGAAGAACGAATAAGTAATCTTGAAGACACAGAAATAAAAAGAATCAAAACAGAAAAGGAAAGAGAAGTACGAAGGAAAAAGAACGAAGAAAGACTTCGGGAACTATCTGACTCCATGGGGAAAGGAAATATAAGAGTTATAGGAATACCAGAAGGAGAGGAGAGAGATGTAGGAACAGAGAAAATATTCAAAGAGATAATTGAAGAGAACTTCCCAAATGTGAAGAAGGAGCTGAAAATTGATATACAAGAAGCAAGAAGAACACCAAACTTCCACGACGAAAGGAAAAATACAGCAAGACACATAATAGTAAAGCTCCCAAGAATCCAGGACAAGGAAAAAATAATGAAGCTGGCAAGAGGGAAGAAACAGATAACATTCAAAGGAAAACCAATCAGGCTGACATCAGACTTCTCCGAAGAAACACTACGGGCAAGGAGAGAGTGGAGGGACATAGTCAACAGACTCCAAGAAAACAGATGCCAACCAAGAATACTCTATCCCGCAAAGCTCTCCTTCCTCTTTGAAGAAAGAATATGGACCTTCCCAGACAAACAGAAACTCCGGAATTTCATTGCAACTAAACCCCCACTCCAAAAAATACTACAAGGAGTCCTAAAGCCAGAACCTCAGAGGGACGAATAACAATGAAAGAAGGCCAAAAAAAAAAAAGTTATTAAAAGAATAAATAAATAAAATCAAAGGAAAGACAAACACAATGGCAAATACAGATGTTAACATATCAATATTAACTCTAAATGTAAATGGACTAAACTCTTCAATAAAAAGACACAGAGTGGCAGCCTGGATTAAGAAACAAAACCCAACCTTTTGCTGTCTCCAGGAAACACATTTAGCTACAAAAGATAAAAATAGGCTCAAAGTTAAAGGATGGAAAACAATCCTACAAGCAAATGGACCAAAAAAGAAAGCAGGAACAGCTATACTTATATCAGATAAAACAGATTTCAAACTCAAAAAGATAAAAAGAGACCCCAATGGTCACTACATTATGATCAAGGGGACAATACTTCAAGAAGAAATAACACTCATTAACATATACTCACCAAACGAAGGAGCACCAAAATATATCAGACAACTGTTGTCCTCTCTGAAAACAGACATCAGAGAAAACACATACGTAGTGGGAGACTTCAACACACCACTATCAACAATGGATAGATCAACAAGACAAAAAATAAGTAAAGAAACCAAAGCTCTAAATAAGGACCTAGAGCAATTAGGCTTAACAGACATCTATAGAACACTAAACCCCAAAAAAACGGAGTACACATTTTTCTCAAGCGCACACGGATCATTTTCCAGGATCGATCACATACTGGGGCACAAGACAAACATCAACAGATACACCAAGATTGAAATCATATCAACCATCTTTTCTGACCATGAAGGCATCAAACTAGAAATAAACCATAAAAAGAAGGCAAGGAACTTTCCTACCTCATGGAGATTAAAAACCACACTACTGGAAGACCATTGGACTAATGAGGAGATCAAAGAAGAAATTAAAAAATTTTTTGAATTGAACGACAAGGAGGACACTAATATCCTAAATGTATGGGATGCAGCAAAAGCAGTAATAAGAGGAAAATATATAGCAATAGAAGCTCACATCAAGAAACAAGAAAGAACGCAAAGAAACAACCTCATCTCGAAGCTCAAAGATCTAGAAAAAGAACAACAAAAAAACCCCAAAACCAGTAGAAGAAAAGAAATAATAAAAACCAAAGCAGAAATAAATGAAATTGAAACTAAAAAAACAATCCAAAGATCAATGAAACCAAGAGCTGGTTTTTTGAAAAAATCAATAAAATAGACAAACCCCTAGCCAGGCTCACAAAGGAAAAAAGGGAGAAAGCACAAATAAACAGGATCATCAATGAAAGAGGAGAAATCACAACGGACACAGCAGAAATCAAAAGAATAATCAGTAACTACTATGAACAGTTATATGGAAACAAGTTTAACAATCTAGAGGAGATGGACAAATTCCTACAACTCTACAATCACCCAAAGCTAGATAAAGAAGAAATAGAACACCTAAACAGACCAATTACAATTAGCGAAATTGAAATGGTAATAAAAAACCTCCCCAAAAACAAAAGCCCAGGACCTGATGGATTTACAAATGAATTCTACCAAACATTCAGAGACGAATTAGTGCCTATCCTTCACAAACTCTTCCAAAAAATTGAGAAGGAAGGGACAATACCAAACACGTTTTATGAAGCCAACATTACACTAATACCAAAACCGAACAAGGACAACACAAAAAAGGAAAACTACAGGCCAATCTCCCTAATGAACACTGATGCAAAAATCCTCAATAAAATTTTAGCTATCAGAATCCAACAATGTATCCATAAGATAATTCACCACGACCAAGTTGGATTCATTCCAGGGGCACAAGGATGGTTTAACATCCGAAAATCAATCAACGTTATCCAACACATCAACAAAAAGAAATATAAAAACCATATGATAATATCAATAGATGCTGAGAAAGCTTTCGACAAAGTGCAACACCCATTCATGATAAAAGCCCTTGAAATTCTGGGGATACAAGGAACATACCTCAACATCATAAAGGCCATCTATGACAAGCCAACAGCCAGTATCATTCTCAATGGTGAAAAGCTGAAAGCAATTCCATTAAGATCTGGAACAAGACAAGGATGTCCACTCTCACCATTGCTTTTCAATATAATACTGGAAGTCCTAGCCAGGGCAATAAGACAAGAGAAAGACATCCAAGGAATCCAAATAGGAAAAGAAGAAGTCAAACTATCACTATTTGCAGACGATATGATATTATACATAGAGAACCCCAAAAACTCCACAGAAAAGCTAATTCAACTCATCAATCAGTTCAGTAAAGTGGCAGGATACAAAATCAACACGCAAAAGTCAGTAGCCTTCCTATACACAAACAATAAATCTGAAGAAGAAGAAATCAAAAAGACCATCCCTTTTGTTATTGAAACAAAAAAAATCAAATATTTGGGAATAAATCTAACAAAAGAGGTAAAGGACCTATACAAAGAAAACTATAAAACACTGTTAAAAGAAATAGAAGAAGACACAAAGAAATGGAGAGACATCCCCTGCTCATGGATTGGAAGAATAAACATTATTAAAATGGCCATCCTACCAAAAGCAATATACAGATTCAATGCTATTCCAATCAAAATTTCAATGTCATTCTTCAAAGAAATAGAACAATTATTGATGAAATTCATATGGAATCACCAAAAACCCCGAATAGCCAAAGCTCTCCTGAAAAAAAAAGAAGGGAATGGAGGCATCAGACTCCCAGACTTCAAACTATACTACAAAGCCATAATCATCAAAACTGCATGGTATTGGAACAAGAACAGACATACAGACCAATGGAATCGAATAGAAAATCCAGAAATAAACCCACAGATTTATGGTCAACTAATCTTTGACAAAGGAGCAAAGAATATGCATTGGAGCAAAGAAAGTTTGTTCAATAAATGGTGCTGGGAAAACTGGGTCGCTACATGCAAAAGAATGAAGCTTGACCACCACCTCACACCATACACAAAAATCAACTCAAAATGGATTAAAGAACTAGACATAAGACCTGAAACCATAAAATATATAGAAGGAAATATAGGCGAAACACTACGTGATTTGCACATCAAAGACATCTTTACAGACACATCACCCAAAGCAGTGATAGTGAAGGCAAAGATAAACAGCTGGGACTACATCAAATTAAAGAGCTTTTGCACAGCAAAAGAGACAATAACAAAAACAAAGAGAAACCCCACCAACTGGGAGAACATTTTTGCACCCAACACTAATGATAAAGGACTGATCACAAAAATCTGCAAAGAGCTGATGAGACTCAACAACAACAAAGAAAATAATCCAGTCAAAAAATGGGCAGAAGAGCTTAAAAGAAACTTCTCTGAAGAGGAAATGCAAATGGCCAACAGGCATATGAAAAAATGTTCAACATCACTTGTCATCAGGGAAATGCAAATCAAAACTACCATGAGATACCATCTTACACCAGTGAGAATGGCACATATTAAAAAAACTAGCAACAACAAATGTTGGCGAAGGTGTGGAGAAAAAGGAACTCTTCTGCACTGTTGGTGGGAGTGCAAACTGGTCCAACCACTGTGGAAAGCTGTATGGAGATTTCTGGACCTACTAAACATAGAGCTTCCATATGATCCAGCAATTCCACTCCTAGGTATTTACCCAAAGGACACAGAAACATCAATTCCAAAGAACACCTGCACCCCTATGTTTATAGCAGCACTGTTTACAATAGCTAAGCTTTGGAAACAACCCAAATGCCCAAAAGTAGATGACTGGATCAAGAAGATGTGGTACATATATACCATGGAATATTACTCAGCATTCAAAAAAGATAAACACATGCAATTTGCAGCAACATGGATGGCGCTGGAAGGGATCATGCTCAGCGAAATAAGCCAAAAAGAAAAAGAAAAATACCGGATGGTCTCACTCATAGCAGGAATCTAGAAAACTTAAATAAGGGACCAGGAAAATGAATAACTATAAGAAAGTGAAAATCAAAATCAACAAAAAACTATGAACCAGAGACACTTTTAGGGGGGCGGGGGTGGGAGGGGAGGGATTGGGGTCAGAATGGGGGGGCTGCAATTGTATGGGGAATATAACAATAAAATTTATTAAAAAAAAAAAAAAAAAAAAAAAAAAAAACAACGGTTATTCCATAATGATTAATGGCATGAATTTCACCCCAAATTAAAGTTCTCTTCAGCTTTTCCCTCTTTATCAGAATCACCAAAGATATTTGCTTTTACCTCAAAAATACTAAGTCGTTTATCATCTCTTTATTTCCATTGTTTTGAGATATCTACTTGTTGCCAACCATGTTTTTCTGTAATTCATGATGTCTTGATTTTTTGTTGAGCATCCTTCCATTTTAATCCCTCACATAAGATTGCTGCTTTTTCCTAAATATTATGTACATTCATACATATGAGCATTAGCATATTTGAATCTTTAGTTTTGATATAACTATAAATTCACAGGAATTTGCAAAATGACATAAATATGTCTTGTGTACCCTTCATTCAATTTCTTCCATGTTCTTTTTTGTTTCAAATGACCCTCTTTCCTTTAATTAGCTGGCATACTCTTAATCATCCATTAAGATCTAGCTTTAAAATTATAAAACTTTCCAGACTTCTTCCCACCAGTGCTGGGTTAATTATGCCTTCTTTAAAAAAAAAAAAAGATTTATTTATTTATGCATTCAAGAACTGGGATATAGGCCAGAGGTGGGGCAGGTGAGAGGATTCACCACAGACAGACTGGGGAACAGAACAGGCAGATTGAATGAAATACACTGTTGAGGGGAGCAGTGGACAAGACAGGAGAGGTCTGCTATGCCATGTGGGTAGCAATCTGGCCGGTGAGGATCAAATTCATGCTGCAGAGCCTGGGGATAGCTTCACAGTGCTGTGCTTAACCCCTTGTGCCACCAGGGAGACCCTAATTATTCCATCTTATTGCAGATTTTTTTTCTCCCTGTATGACAGTATAACCATTTTCTTTGATAGCCCATCACCTCATTGAGGATACAGATTGTGGTTTTTTTTATCTTTGAATCCTAGGACTTAGCATGACACATATTAAGTGACCAATAAAAATGAATTTAATACAAATTGTTTTTCCTTTATAGAAAATGGAATATAATTTTTTCAGTTAAGAAACTATAATCAATGGACAAAGTCTGAGAAACATCTGTAAAAATTAAATTCTTACGGTTTTGAGGATTAGTCAAATATAGTGAGATATGCTTTTCACTATTTTACTCCTTGTTTCTTGTCACTGACATTAAAATCTTTTCATTTATTGTATTTTAATAGTTTGGCAGGTTCTATTTTCTTCATTTCCCTTTAAGTTAAACTAAATTTATCTAGCAGCTAGTGCACTTTTTGTAGTATTTGAAATCTTCAAATTTGTCTTTTACTAGTCAGTGAATTTCAAACCTTAGAGATGAGAATTAAAATCATAGCAATTTAGTATCTTTTGCTTATACATAACTCCCCATGTGTCATATAGCTTTCTTTTCCTTGTATCATAATCAGAAATAAAATGCACTTAAAAGCATGAACTTAAAAAAAAGAAAATAGAACATAAAAATCCAATTGCACACAAAAAGCTTTCAGTGTATTGCTTTAATGAGGGTAGCATTACACGTTTCTTTCAGTGTAAACTTTCCCAGAGATTTTTAAAATATAGTTCAATTAAGAAATACTATTATATTCATGAACACATTCCCTGAGAAATATAAAATAAATTTGACAAAAAATTTCCAATCTGTCATTCTAAATATGTAGTAATAACATTACTGTTGGAATTGGGGATTCTGCCGTCACATTCTGTGGACTCCTACTTTGTTCTCTGATAGAAGTTACATGAGATTTGCATTCACCTAGATCTCAGCCCGGAAGACCTAAGCTTTGTCTCACTTGAACCCTAAGTCAAAACCTCCAGTATTCTCCACCTCAGAAAATCTCCTGAGGGAGGCAGCTGGCCACAGCGAGGGCTGTTAACACCCATTGTGATAACTTTGCTGTTCCGAGCTCATGGGCTGGGTACGTCTTGTTGGTGCCCATTTCTGGTGCAGCTCACCACTGCCGCACAGAGGTTGTGACAAAAACAGTGATTCCAACCCACCATATTCTCTAGAAGTGTTTCATGAGCAGCTTTTAAAAAAGACATTAAGAGGGCCTCCCCAGTGGCGCAGCGGTTGAGCACGCTGGGTTAAGCGTTGGGTTGAGCGCTGGGTTGAACGCTGGGTTGCGAAGATGCCCGCAGACTCTGCAGCGCCGGTTCGATCCCGGGCCACAGGTGAGGGTCCCACATGGCGCGCAGACCTCTACTGCCGCCCGCTGCTCCCCTCAGCAGTGTACTTTGTCATTCTGCCTGCTCTGCTCTCCGCTCTGGCTCTGGTGAATTCTCTCATCCTCCCGCACTTCTGACTGTACCCAGTGCTTGTATAAATAAATAAATAAATCTTTAAAAAAAAAGACATTAAGGCTATGTCGGCAAGAACAGGAAGGAATTGAGACAAGATCATAACACAGAAAAACAGATTCATGTGATTTTTGAATGTATGCTCACTTCCTAAGCTATCATTGGTGAAGGACCCACCTCAGCAGCCTGGTCCAATTTGCTGTACCATATCTTAGCACCTGGCCCTATCCTTTGGACTTTGATGGGGCCACATTCTATTCCTTACACACTCAAGCTTGTAGCCAGAGTCTCATAAGTTTCCTCATCAAAATGACACCCCATTGCCACCTAAGGAAGATTAGGCCTAGTCCCAGACACTGACTGGGTATAGATGCATCCTGAATTCCACTTCTTTTTAAAACTTTTTGTCTTTTTCAATTTTCTTTACCCCCAAAGTTCCCCATACAAACCTTTTCTGCCAGTACAAATATCAAAAACCCCACCCCTATCACTTTTCCCTTCCATTAGTCCAAATACTAACTAACAGTCCCTATGTGATGACACATTAGGCACAACTGAGAGATGCTCCTGTGGCCTGGCTAAGTTGAAGGTTGGAGGCATAGCAACCCATGATGGTGATCCTTATTAATGAGCAGTACCATGTTCTGAACACTGAACAGTTTCTTCTTGCTTTTGCTGTGTCTTTAAATTATAAAATGTAATAGTGTATGATTTTTTTTTTTTGACAAGTGAAGGTTCTCCTTGCATTGAGTGAGAAACAGAAGAATCAGATTTCATATTTCCTTCTAAATTCAGTAGCAACTGGTGTTGTTTGGAAATGATCACTAAGGCATTTCTACATCTGGGCCCTGAAATTACTTTTTTCTTTGATCCCTAATAGCTTATAACTGAAGACAAGACTTTTCATGGACTAGGGGACAAAGGTAGGGAGTGGAGAGAGTTACCTAGCTTTTTTATTCTTGGCAAGTCTTGACATCAAAAGAGCAGAGAAAGTTAATATTCAAGTGGACCTTCGGAGGAAATCCAAGGACTGCCTTTCTGCAGGGTCAAATCTTTATCTTGAGTAAATCATTTAAAGCAACAGGGTTGGAGACAGTGGGCACTATCAGCCAGCACATGCTGTTAGCTGTCACATTCTGTTCTGTTATACCAAAGAATTTATAAGAATAGTGATTCATCTAATAAAATAGTTCATTAAGATAAAATTAGATGGTCAGGAAAGCAAGCCAGTATTTTAGCACCGTTACAGTTAAAAAAATATTTTGTAATGTGAAGATTTATATTTCCCATGATAAACAAGATTATTTTGGTTATCTATAGAAAGCATATTAATGAAGAACCTTAGGAAGTGACATGTTTTCCTATAGATGCCTTTTCCCCATCTTCTATAGGAAGTGAGTACCCTAGACTGTGAAAGTACATTAGAAAAAAGTTTTTATCTAAAGAAATAATCTAAGGTGCTCAATTTTTATTCTTTATTTTTTTAAGGATTTATTTATTTATACAAGAACTGGGGTATAGGCCAGAGGCATAGAAGGGTGAGAGAATTCACCAGAGACAGAAAGGGGAGCAGAACAGGCAGATCTATGGAAATACACTGTTGAGGGGAGCAGCGGGCAAGACATGAGAGGTCTGCTGCTCCATGTGGGTAGCTCCCTTGCCGGCCTGGAATGGAACCCACACTGCAGAGGCTGCGGACAGCTTCACAGCACTGAGCTCAACCCTCTGTGTCACCAGGGAGGCCCTCAATTTTTATTCTTTAAAGAAAGGTTATTTTTGGTCAAAAATATCTCGTGTGCATCATTCTCTTGTTGATTTTGTTATTTTTCATCTGTTTCCCTCGCAACTTATAACTAACCCCACATATCTCTCTGTGCACATACACAATCTTCCCTTTAAAATCAATAAGATTAAAATAAGAACAGCAAGGAGAATAGTAGAATTTAGACATTTTATTTCTGTACTTCTAATTAGATTATTTAAAGTAAAATTGATATTTTGAGGTTACACAAAATGATTTTTAAAATCCTATTGAACTTACCCTGTACAAAATTTATATTAATTACCAGTGTTGCAGTAGTAGGTTTCTCAGCTCCTTAAAGCTGATAATTATCTCTGGAAAAAAAAAGATAGTCTTATTTTCATACGGCAGTTTGTCACATCTATGTATTAATATTCAACATCCTACTTCAATTTCTCCAAATATACTATTTGCTGTCAAATAACTATTTTAAAGCTTTTAATTTCTCCTCATTTCTCTTCCTAGATATTCTAGAATAGTGATACCCAATAGAAATACATTGTAAGGTCATAAATAAGTTAAATCTTCTGTACTTAATCTTAAAAAGCTGAAAAAAGGTATATTTAATTTTAATAGTATCATTTAATCCAATGCATCTAAAATATTATCATTTCAATAATCAAAACAATTTAAAAGGGGATATTTTACATTCTTTTTTTATTGTGCTAAATTTTCACTATTCAGTGTGTATTTTATACTGTCTAAATTTGGACGACCCACATAGCACTTGAAACCACATGTGGTTAGAGGTTACCATAATTGGTAGCACAGTTATAGATCCTAAGTGTAATAAAGTTAGTACACATTCTAACTATATACATAATTTTATGAACATAAATATCTTGTTTTTAATTAGAGTCTGAAATCTCACAGGTACTAAAACAGGCATGTAAGAGATGATGGCTATATGAAATGATTGTAATTTAAAACCCATTTAAAAACACAGGCACAACTTTTCCTTGTGTGGATTTATGTACCTATGTCAACTGAGTTTCTTAATTTTAATCTACAGGGTTTCTCCCCCCCTCAAAGTTTTGCTTCTTAATGGTCTAAATTTTTCATTTTTCTTCTTAAAGAATAATGAATTTAAGGTTCTAATAATTTTAGAACCAACTTTACAAAGTTTTCTGTTAGTAAGATGCCTACTTCTGGCATTTTTTTTAATTTTCATTTAGAAACTAAGTTACATAAAGAAACCCAGTCATTTGCTTTTCCCTTTGATTCTGTGTGGGAAATTAGCGATATTGAGATAAATGTAGCATATTCTTCATTGGTTTCACTTTTTCTTTCCATTTAAAATTCTGTTCAAGTCAAACTCACTCACTTTTTTTGAAGACTTAGATTGCCTCAGCTGTTAAATTTCCCATAACTTTCTTGAATTTAACATAAATAATCTTGTTTTATTTAAATACCATAGATATGTTTTCTCTAGCAGTGCAGTCACTGTTCCTAAGTGACATTTGAGATTAGGGAATGAACCTGGACTTCACTGGTTGTGAGATCAGATTGTGGGGTCCCATTACTACACTTGTAAGTGTGCAACCAAAATACAAGGAGAGTGTGCCTCTCCACCCCTTCCCCCTACTGACCTTTGTAACACACTAATTTCTTGTGAAGAGATAACGTCTTTTTGTGGAAAATGACCCCGAGGTTAAGTTGCACTCAAGTGAAATTACGAGGAAGAGAAATGAGGAGAAATTAAAAGCTTTAAAATGGTTATTTGACAGCAAATAGTATATTTGGAGAAATTGAAGTAGGATGTTGAATATCAATATATAGATGTGACAAACTGCCATTTGAAAATAAGAAAAAGGGGTCTGAAACCAGTTCAGTTAGTCAGAGTTCCCATGGGCACAAAGACTGCCATCATTTAAGACAGGGCCAATCTATTCCGTAAAGGTCCAGGTAGTAAATATTTTAGATTTTATGCCAAATATGGTCTCTGTCAATGCTCAACACTGCCACCTTAGCTCAAAAAGCTGCCACAGGCAATATGTAAATGAATGAAGTGGCTGTGTTCCAATAAAACTTTATTTACAAACACAGGGGTTGGCTGGATTTGAGTATGTAGCAGGAAGGAAACTTTTACAAAAGGTAAAAGAAAGTATTAGCTGCACCAATCTTTTTACTTCCTGTCACTTTTCCAGAATATCCACACAATGGAAATGACTTTCTTCTGAACCACATCATACTTCCCACATGTAGACATGTTTTCTATGCACATTCCCATAACTCAAAGTAAATATTTCATTAGGTAATGCATGGTTTGGTTGCTCTTACAGAGACTTAAAATAGTAGTGTCTTAAGCAAAATTCAGGATTATTTTTATGACATGTAACTTTCCATGTGTGAGTAGTCTAGAGTTGATGTAATTATTCCAGGCTGTCACCTCATCTTATCTCCCTCATGACTCACCAGCTCCCAGGCTGCTAGAAGGGGAAAAGCACCCAACCTGGAAGGTATTCACTCATTTCTTTTCAGATCCCCTTGATTAACAGTCAAACATGGTCATCGACCTGCCAAAAAGCTGAAAAACTGCATTTATTCTGAGTGGCCATGTGCCTTAATAAAATCCCAAAGCTGGGCCATCCTGGACTCCCACACGCAGCCTCCTGTGTGTTCTTAGTCTGACACTTGTGGCAGCACTAGTAGCATAAGCACCATCGGTAAAGATTTCAGCAATGTCTTTTTGGTTCCCTCCATGATGCCCAAGATAGAAGTGGCCAAGAGGGTGGCTGACTGCACAGCAGTGCACGTTAAAAATAACCAAGGTGGTACCTCCTTGGTGGCACAAGGGGTTAAAATGTCAGTGCTATGAAGCTATCTACAGCCACTGCAGCGTGAGTTTAATCCCTGGGCAGGGAGCTACCCATATGGCACAGCAGACCAGTCCTATCTCACCTGCTGCTCCCCTCAGCAGTGTATTTCAGTCAATCTGCTTGTTCTACTCCCCACTCTGTCTCTGGTAATTCCTCTCAGCCCCTGCACTTCTGGTCTGCATCTCAGCTCTTGTATGCATAAATAAATAAATCTCCTAAAAAAATAACCAGGGACTAGGAATTAGAAGTAGTTCTGCAATTGTCCATGCTGAATAGCTGGAAGAGTGAAACAAGAGAATCTGAACCTTGTCTGTATTCCCATTTCCTTCTATACCCTTCAACTTATCCTTCATTATGGTTTAAATCCCAGTGACCTGGACAGACACCCAGAGATCGACTTTACCATCCATGGTGCAGATGAAGTAGATGCTGATCTCAAGTTTATCAAGGGCCAGGACACTGCCTAGTCCCGGGGAAGATTGTGGCTGGCTATGCTAGTCACTTCATTGTGATCACAGATATCAGGAAAGATTCAAATAACCTTGGGGATCAGTGGTACAAGGATGTCCCCACAGAGGTCATCCCAATGGCCTATGTCCCAGTGGGCCAAACTGTGACTCAGAAGTTTGGGGGAAAGATTGAACTTCTATGGTAGTCAACAAGTCCTGTAGTCATGGATAATGGGAATTTTGGACTGAAAGTTTGACCAGGAACACAGATGGAGCATGCACAACCATCAAAATCATCCCAGGCGTGGTGGACACAGGCCTATTCACCAACATGGCAGAGAGTGTCAGGCAGGATGGCTCAGCGAGCAGGAGGGAAAAGCCTCTTTGTTGACTGCACAGGGATGCAATGTGATCACCTTCAGTCTCTGACCCATAGCCCATACAGACCTGCCTCCCAGGGGCCTTTGCCTAAAGGTATCTGTGCCAGTGGGCAAGTGGTCAGGGTGGGAGCTGGAAGGAGTTTATGAAGTTTTTTTTTTTAAAGAAATATAGACATATACTCATTTTTTATGAAATAGAACTTGATTTCATGCTTTATATGAAATATTTACCAAAAAAAATCAAAACAAAAGAAGGGGACTCATTTAAACTTTAAACTTGTTTAAAGAATTGCTGATTAAACTTCTTTATATTGGGTGTGCTGAGAAATGGAAATCAAAACTTTTCTTTAAACTAGTGAAATGAAGGGCCCAGCCAGCAGTGATTTCCTAATGCCTTACAAAAAACATTGATGAGTTTGTTTGCTTTTATATTTAGTTTAGTGTTATTGTGAAGATCACAATACCTACTATGCATTTTAAGATGAGGCTTACAAAATTCTGGTGAGTGGAGCTGTGTGGTGGGAAGTGACTCAGCGTAAACTATTAGGAAGAAAATGTGATTGTTCTTTGGCTAAGATCAGGGGGTTCATTTATCCCTGTTGTTGGAAGCCATTGGCCAGACATGCTGACTAGTACAGCCAAAAACATGGCTATGAAACAGGAAATACTTTTAGATGATTGTCTTTTTATTTTTAATATTTGGTCCATTCCCTTATTATTACTTTCATAGTTTGGCATCAGAAGTTTTTACCTCTATATCATTTGAAGATTGAAATAAAATGATGTGGCACCAAAAAAATAAAAAATTCCAAAGCTTCTACTACAGAAAAACATGAATGAAAGTCGGGAAGGGGGAGAGGGATGCATATAGCTGCAACTAGATTTTCTGCTTTAATCTTATATTTGTAGAACAGTCAAGGACCTGAAAGGAGCTACTCATATTTTATTTGATGACAGATTATATGCTCTTATATTATTTGAGAACAGAGGCTGATCTATTCAGACATATTTGGATATAGATGAGCTATCTGCTGTTCATGGTTAGAATACTGTGTTAGAACTCAAATGTCAAATATCTACCAGATGCTACTACTCTGCTTTTCAGAATGCACAGGCACTTTACTAATAAAGCACAACATTTTTACCCAATGAATTCACATGTGGCCTCAGAACCTTCTATAGCCTGCTTGAGATAGTCTCACCAATCAGGCAGAGTTGGCACATCCTCGGCAATTGATTTGCTGTTCTTGCCATGAAGTTTGACTTTTCTTCTTTTTGTATCTTTGATACAGTCTTATCGATAGTTGATTACATGGCTATGCATGAATTGAATATTGTTTTTTCTCTTATTGTCAAATATCCTCTTTTAATTGTTGGCAATTTTTTATCTTGTTCTTAGTTTCAGATCATGATGTGTATCTCATTTTTGCACAATTAACTTTAGACACAAAACTGAAGTCAGAATTATTTTATTCAACCTCTTAATTTTTTAAATAGAGGAATTGAAACCCAGAAAAATGAAAGGAGTTACCCATGAGAACACAGCTAGATAATGGCAGCATTGAAACTACATTCCTGCACCCCTGATTCCTAAGTTAGTCTTCTCAAATTTAAAAAGTGACAAGAATAATTAAGACTCAGTAATAATTATGATAATTATTGGGTGTGATTAACAAAAGAACTTTATTTTCTCAAGTTTTTGTTTCTTACATTTATGTGTAGATAAAGACTAACACATTTAACCTTTTCTTAGTAGAAGAAATGGTACCTGAGTAATCCTTGCTCCAGCATCTAGAACTTTTTAAATTTTATAAGATCAATTTGACAATGTGAAAAATAAGATTTGGAGACTGCTTTCTAGGATATCTCATTTAGGGTAGGTTAGAAGGAAACCTGCAGCTGTTATTGTAATGCCCTTACATTTCCTGTTTCAATAAAATGCTTTTATGTGAGATCCAATGTGCTGAGTGGTGCAGAATATTTTCCAGATTAATTTGCAATAGCACTTTTGAATTTTTTTAAAGTTTTATTTATTTATACAAGAACTGGGGTACAGGCCAGAGGCATGGGAGGGTGAGAGAATTCACCAGAGACAGAGCAGGAAGCAGAACAGGCAGAAGGACTGAAAACACTGCTGAGAGGAATAGTGGGAGAGACAGGAGAGGTCTGCCATGCCATGTGGGTATCTCCCTGGCTGGCCGGGAATCCAATTTGTGCTGCAGAGGCTGTGGACAGCTTCACAGTGCTACGCTCAACCTGCTGTGCCACTGGGGAGGCCCTGGATTTTTTTAACATATTTTTTAAAAAATTTATTTATTTATGTATATAAGAACTGGGGTACAGGCCAGAGGTGCAGGGGGTAAGAGGGCTCATCAGAGACAGAGTGGGGAACAGAACAGGCAGATTGAATGAGATACACTGCTAATGGGAGCAGTGGGCAAGACAGGAGAGGTCTGCTGTGCCATGTGTGTAGCTCTCTGGCCAGGGATCTAACTTGTGCTGCATTGGCTGTGGATAGCTTCACAGGCTGCATCCTAACCCCTGTGCCCGTTAACATATTTTAACCCATGGATCTATCAAGTTAGGTTATCTCTTACTTTATTCAGATGCTTTTGTTTATCCAAAATGGCTTGTATGCCGTCAGTCAAGACTTTTAGTTCTCAGGTTCACTTCAGTTTCCCTTATGTGCAGTTTCTTACCAGGTGTGCCTTTTATAACTACTCTATGTGAAAATCTTATCACTAGGCAGGTGTAGTTAGATTATTCTATTCTTTTCAGAACAGAAAACAAAAAACCTAAATTCAAAAAGACAGATCAATTATAGGGCAAGTAAATCTAGTTATAGTGTCTATAACTAAGAAAGTATACTTAAAAAAACAGATTTTAAAAGATGAAATGTCTTCCCATTAAAACTTTGAGTCTTCTAAGTACCAAAAATTATGACACATTCATATGACAGAGAAAATTAGTCTAGTAAAACAGACCAAGGGAAAATTTGATAAAGGACATGTCTTGATTTAACCATTAATTGGATTTAAAAAGTTCAAGAGACACTAGAGAATTTCCCTTCCAATTTCACCTTTCATTTTTGAGGGAAAAGATGGAAAGCAGCAAAACCTCATGACTGTGCCCAAAGGACAGAAAATAACTTCAGTATGATGAAGCTAACCTTTGAGCACAATTTCATGTACCTAACCTGGAGCCACAATATTTGCAGGAACAGAGAGGACAAAATGTTCTTCCATACTAAAACCAACTCAGGTAAGTTCCCAAATGTCTGCCTTTTATTTGCACGCCCTCCATGAATACATGGATTTCACTTTTATTTTGCTACTTCCAAGCTGGCTGAATAGATAGGCAACTTATCATATGCACGTGTGGCTGCTTTAGTACCTTCATTTATTTGGCAGTTTTAATGACATTTACTATGAGTTAGATAACACTGTTTCTTTTTTTTAAAGATTTATTTATTTATGCATGCAAGAACTGGAGTACAGGCCAGAGGTGCAGAGGGTGAGAGGATTCGCTGGAGACAGACTGGGGAACAGAATAGGCAGACTGACTGAAATACACTGCTGAGGGAGCAGTGGATGAAAAAGGAGAGGTCTGCTGTGCCATGTGGGTAGCTCTCTGTCTGGCCGGGGATGGAACTTGTGCTGCAGAGGCTGCATATACCTTGGCAGTGCTGTGCTTAACCCCTTGCACCACCACAGAGACCCTAGATAACATTGTTTCTAAAGTAGGTAAAGCCAATATCAAAGCCCTCGTAAGTTTACCTTCTATTATCAAAGATAAACACATTAACAAATAATTTCAGTTTTCCATGGCCAATTGACATGAAAATAGAGAGTTGAGTGTTGAGTGAGAGACAGTGTACAAACTGGCTGGAAGGCTGTGAGAATTCCTGAAGCAGAGAAGGAAGGGCAAAAAATGGAGACTAAAACAACAGATGCAGAATATCTTCATTAGGCAAGGTGAAAGAGTTGGGGAACTTTGCCTATTTAGTGTAGCAGGATTGTAAGGTGGCAGGGGGAGGGTATGGCAGGAAATTCTGTTCAATAATTGAGCAAATATTAATTAGTCTAGACTCTGTGCAAAAACTCTTAGGGTGCAACTTAGTCCTGGTCCTTGAGGAATTAACAATGAGGTGTGTTGCAAATTATATTAAGATGAGAGTGTACTAAGTGCAACAATGGGAGAAGTATCAAGTTCATTTGCTCATTCATTCACAAAGAAGTTGGAGCCTGTTCTACTGCCAGGCATCATGCTGTTGGGAGAGATACCTGCAAAGGTAAGCAACAGTATATACATTGCCTGCTTGCTCAGGGTCGTGGGGCCCACAAATAGTCTTTAAGCAGTTAGAGCAGCCACATATGCAAACGACTAGTCTCTCAGTTCTATTCCACTAATGCACATATTTATTAGTATACCATACCACATTGCTAAAACTACTGCAGCTTGTGGTAGAATTTGAAATTTGGAAGTATGACTCTTTTAACTTTGTTATTTTCCTGGGTCCCTTGAATTTCCACAGGAATTTTAACATTACTTTGACAATTTCTGCAGAGAAGCCAATTGGGGTTTTGTCAAGAATTACTATGAATCCAAAGATTAATTATAAGATTACTGTCATTTTAACAATATTGTCTTATGGTCTATGGATATGGAATATCTTTCCATTTACTTAGATCTTGTCTAATTTCTTTGAATTATATTTTGTCATTTTTAATGGAGAAGTCTTGGAATTTCTTTTGTTAAATTTATTTCATTTTCAAATTGTTCATTGTTTATATCTAGAAATGCAATTGATTTTTGTATGCATATCAAGTATCCTGCAACTTTGTTGTTGTCATTTATTAGTACTTTAGAGCATATATTAGAACTTTATTTATACAAAACCACAACATCAGCAAATATAGGTTTGTTGTTTATTCTTTTCTAATCTAATCTGAATGACTTTGCTTTCTTTTTCTTACCTAATGTCCCTGGATGCAGAATAAAAGAGGCAAAAGCAGACATCCTGGTTTGATTTTAGAGAGAAACCATTCAGTCCTTCTCAATGAAGTGTGATTTTATTGATAGCTGTCGGTTTTTCACTGTTATGCTTTGTCAGCTTGAGGATGTTCACTTCTATTTCTAATTTATTGAGTGTATTTATAATGAGAAACTGTTGGATTTTATCATGTTTTTCTGTATCTACTATATGATCTGTTTTTTGTCCTTTATTATATTAGAAATAACATTATTTTTTTTTAAATTTTATTGTTATATTCCCCATACAATTGCAGCCCCTCCATTCTGACCCCAATCCCTCCCCTCCCGCCCCCGCCCCCCAAAAAAGTGTCTCTGGTTCATAGTTTTTTGTTGATTTTGATTTTCACTTTCTTATAGTTATTCATTTTCCTGGTCCCTTATTTAAGTTTTCTAGATTCCTGCTATGAGTGAGACCATCCGGTATTTTTCTTTTTCTTTTTGGCTTATTTCGCTGAGCATGATCCCTTCCAGCGCCATCCATGTTGCTGCAAATTGCATGTGTTTATCTTTTTTGAATGCTGAGTAATATTCCATGGTATATATGTACCACATCTTCTTGATCCAGTCATCTATTTTTGGGCATTTGGGTTGTTTCCAAAGCTTAGCTATTGTAAACAGTGCTGCTATAAACATAGGGGTGCAGGTGTTCTTTGGAATTGATGTTTCTGTGTCCTTTGGGTAAATACCTAGGAGTGGAATTGCTGGATCATATGGAAGCTCTATGTTTAGTAGGTCCAGAAATCTCCACACAGCTCTCCACATTGGTTGGACCAGTTTGCACTCCCACCAACAGTGCAGAAGAGTTCCTTTTTCTCCACACCCTCGCCAGCATTTGTTGTTGCTAGTTTTTTTAATATGTGCCATTCTCACTGGTGTAAGATGGTATCTCATGGTAGTTTTGATTTGCAAGAAATAACATTATTTTATTAAAATGGTGTATTACGTTTATTGATTTCCTATCATGAATCATTATTGTATTCCTGGGATAAATCCCACTTGGTTATGATATATAATCTCTTTATATGGTGCTGAATTTATTTCACTAATATTTTTGTTGAAGATTTTGCATCTATGGTCATAAGACATTGGGATGATTTTTTCACTTATGAAATATTTTTCTAGCTTGGGTAGAAGTATAATACTGGTCATGCAGAATGAATGGGGGATATATCTCGATTTCTTTTGGGAGGGCTTGTGGAGAATTGGCATTAATTACTCTTTAATTGTTTGGTAGGTTTCATAAGTGACAAAGAGGATAGGACAGAGCACAAATGTATTAACCTTTAATGGGAAGAGAAACACTTCTTCCATGGTGAAAGGAAGAAGGCCAGAGCCATGTGAGTACAGATATAGGTAGAAGCACCCCTGGAAGAGGAGAAAATTCTTTTTTTTTTTTTTTAAAGATTTATTTATTTATTTATACAAGCACTGGGTACAGTCAGAAGTGCGGGAGGGTGAGAGAATTCACCAGAGCCAGAGCGGGGAACAGAACAGGCAGAAGGACCGAAGTGCACTGCTGAGGGGAGCAGCGGGCATGGCAGGAGAGGTCTGCGCGCCATGTAGGACCCTCACCAGCCGCCAGGGATGGAACTGGTGCTGCAGAGGCTGCGGGCAGCTCAGCAGCCCAGCGCTCAATCGCTGCGCCACTGGGGAGGCCCGAAAATTCTTATATTATTGTATCAGTTTATCAGTAAAATATGAGATGCAGTCAACAGTAAAAAGTTGGAGTGGGTTAGAGGAAATGTTGGAGGACAGAAAATAGAAAAGAAAGTATTAAATTAACCTCCTGGAGAATGGAGAAAAATTGCTTCAACTTAAATGTATAAAACTCACTGGGCATTTTTAGGTCCCATTTTGTCTTTAAAAAGATTTGAATTAGCACAGCTATGTTCATTTTCTCAGGGAGAGGCTCAGAGTAGGAGGAGTTGGTTGTTTTCCCAGGTAAGTGGATAGAGGATCATAAAGCAAATGTGTTAAATGTACTGTAATACACAGACATACCATACTCATTCACCCGCACACTGCACTCCCACATGCATGCATTCACACCCATTAGCATCAGACTATACACATACTCACCATGCTAGCAAGCACTAACACACTTGATTTGTTTAGAAATACCTACAATATTTTACTACTATTTTAAAGAATCTGAAAATTGAAGAGCACATGTAGTTTCTTCTATGTGAATGATTCTTCCCCTTGTTCTTCAAATAATGACCATGACATATAAAACATGATCAGGAAATAAATTGGCATCATTGCTAGGATTCTGTTATGTCCAATTGAGCCATCTCTTTATTGGGATTGCCTGTGGAGCTCTTTCCTGTGGCACCTGGCATCCTACACCCCTGGCTTCTGAGAAACTTCGCTTGTGATGGACCATCTTCAAACTTTTCTCCACACCCACCACTATCCTATTTTCTCATTAGGGTAGCTAGAATCCAGGTTTTCCTCCTTGTTGGCTGTGTGGCCTATGATGCAATATGAGAACAATAATAATTTCTTGTGAGGTTTAAAAATTATATAATGTATGGAAAGTGTTCAATTCCATGCACTTAGTATGTGCTCATTAAATGCAAAGTTGATCTCTCCTTCTCCCCCTTAATCTCAGTCCCTAAATATCTCTCCACACACTCTGTTGGTTCTGGGCCTATTTGCTCAACAATTTTCATTCAACTAAGCGATTTTATTTTTATTATTATTTTTTTTGTTAAAAATAATGTTTTATTAAGTTAACATTGGTTTACAACACAGTATAAGATTCAGAAATACAGGATCTCACCTCTTTAGGTACATTTTTAAAACTACTATGAGTTAGTTAACTCATGATGAATGAATTTTAAGTTGAATAGAGTTCTTTTGGGAAAAAAAATGTCAGAATCTATGATTAAACGTAATGATGGGATTTTAGTTGGATGACAAGAATCATATTTGGGGCATGCTGATCTTTTCAAGACTGAAATTACAGAGAATGACTGACTGAGATTACCATGAATTAAAATAAACTATATATTTAGCACAGAAAATTAGATTATTCTCATGTCCTGGTTGTTAGAGTATTTCATAAATAAAATGAATTGTTAGATCTTTTGAAATATATTTGAAATATCACAAGTTTGTGCTGTATCCAAGGATTCTTTTTTTTAAAAGATTTATTTATTTATTTATACAAGCACCGGGTGCAGTCAGAAGCGCGGGAGGGTGAGAGAATTCACCAGAGCCAGAGCGGGGAGCAGAACAGGCAGAGTGATGAAATACACTGCTGAGGGGAGCAGCGGGTGGCAGGAGAGGTCTGTGTGCTATGTGGGACCCTCACCCGGTGTCCGGGGATCAAATCGGGCTGCAGAGGCTGTGGGCAGCTTTGCAGCCCAGCGCTCAACTGCTGCGCCACCAGGAAGGCCCCAGGTTTTTTTTTTTTTTTTTTTATGTGACATATAATAGAATTGTTCAGAGGCAAAAATGAGACTCTGTGTTTTGATCTTTTACATTTTCCTTTTAATCCTTAGTTCTAATAAATGATAACAAATTATACATTATTAGTGATTTTTAAAGTATCTGTATTGGCAGTGATGGCTCAAAATCTAGGCAGACCTCATTGCAGGTGCTGCAGTCATGTGCATGCAAAACCATGTTCCCATGGTTTGGATGTTATGGGAAGTAGCAGACTGTTTTCTTAATTCTCATAAGTTGAATGTCCCCCTAAAGACTCATTATAAAAAGGCATGTTGAAACGTGTGGTATTGTTACAAGATTGTTCTCGCTTGGCGACAAGCAACAAAAGGAGAAAAACGTTTCTGACAATTTCTGAAATGTGATCATTAGAAATCACTCTCACTTAATGAGATGCTAGAGCAAAGCAAGAGCTTAAGCGATCATTTCATGTGTGCAACTTGATGAAGGTTTTAAATGGGGATGTGATTATTTGCCAACTGAAGGCAACAGTTTTCATGATCAACTACTTTCTTATTACTGCTGCTTAATGGAAATCTAGCAGATCTGCAGTTATAAACAGTGAAATGAATATTCTGGTTCTGAGGAAATGATGTAGTTGAATTAATAAATTTTTAGCTTTATTCACCTAAGGAGAGACTTCTAGTTGGTTTTTTTTTTTTTTTTGAAATGAAATATTTGAGAAATGAACTAGAAGGTAAATTCCCCCATCCAAATAATTCAGTCTCCCATTAATTGTTTCTTGTTTTTCCCCATCTGTTGATTCTTGGCTCTCCCCTGCTGTGCCTGGTCCCCACCTGGCCTGGTGGTGATTCTTCCATTGTGTGTCTGTCTCCATGGCGACAGATGGCTCAAAGGGAGGAGCCCTGCGCTGAATCCAACCAGAACCTCAGAGAAGCCTCTGTAAGCTCAAGCCTCTCTTTGATCACAGGGCAGAAAGGATAAATTACCTCATATTTAAATGAGCAAAAGTGTGTTTGGGGCCTAAATTTCTCCTTCCGGGTGACTCTGCAGATAAAGCTTGATAAAATCTGGAGAGGAGAAATGGGGCACCATCTGTTTCCCTGCATTAGTGTCAGGAAAATCTTGACAGCAGGCCAATCGGAGCACCCAAAGGGGCAGGAGAGAGAGGGACAAAAGAGAAAATTAAGAAAATTAACGGTTTCTATAATGAACACTAGCAGAACAATTGTGCAAAGGAAAGGTTGTTAACTAGAAACCCGAGAAATATATGGTAACTGTGTACATATATTCTTCCATAAAATACACAATTATTCTCTATAGAAAAGCACTAAAATCCATAAAAACGTTCTTTTAATAACGAACTACTGGGTCATTAAAATATCAGAAAAATTGCTTATTTTACTGAGAAGGCTTACAGGAACATGTAAATTCATCGAAAACCCTTTTTTTTTTTTTTTTTTTTTTTTTTTTTTTGAGCAGCGTCTCATATCTGGGGTAGTCCAGCCTTTTTATTAGCTATCGTATTTTCATACAAGCATGTCTGGAAAGTTTTGCCATTAGATGTTTAGACCCAAACAAAATGTTCAACTTGCCTATGTGATAGATAAGTTTAAAGTTTAAAGAAAATATAATAAATGTGATAGACATTGAGCACATACCAATTCTTAAAATTTCTAGAAGTCAAAAATTGCTCTGGTATTAGGGGAACCAGAATTAAGAGCTGGGTTCCTTTGTTTTCTAAATAGACTTTTTCAGAAGACAATATTGCCCTCCTGGCCTGTGATGATACCTCTGGGCACTTGGCTAAATCCAGGATTTGATTTTCAGTCTTTCTATCATACTGGAATGCACTCCCAATTTTTAGTTATAGCTCTCTAAATTACTGCTTTCAATTTGGATGTTTTCTTACCATTTAGATCGCTACCTTTTATATATAGAGAAAAAAGCATCTATAGAACAACAATGAATTATGTGTACATTTGTGTTATCTGGTTTACAGATCCTCTCAGAATGTACATGGTTTCATCTGGGTCTTACAGGAAGGCTGAAGTGGGACTAGTTATAACCAAAGAGTGGAGAATATTAACTGTTACCAGAACCCAGCTGCCTCAACCATGGGAGCCGATAAGAGCAGTGGTGTTTTCAACCTGCTGCTCCACCACAAGTCGGTTGTGGCAGTTGCTCCTCAGAGCTCAGTAACTGCCTTTTTTGTCAGTTGTGGCAGTTGCTCCTCAACTGACCTTTTATGTAACAGTGTTGTACTTCCTGGATTTGTGGAATGGAACAATCAGGTGTGAGCTATGAGCTGATTGGTACTAAATGGTCCAATCAGACTTCTGTTACCAGGACCCAGACTCTCACCATAAGTCAGTTGTGGCAGTTGCTCCTCAGAGCCCTTATATGGAAAGCACACTTCCTGGGTTGTAGAATGGACCAATCAGGTGCTATGGGCTTATTGGTAAATGGTCCAATCAGCCACAGGATTGAAAAATGGTCCAGTCAGACTTGTGGGTGGGACACCCTGAAAGAGGATATTAGCCAGAGTCTGAGAGTGCTGAGGGGGAGAGATGACGCCAGCCCCCAGAGAGAGAGAGAGAGACAAAATGCTAACCCCGGAAGAGAAGGGAGACACGCCAGCCCCTGAGGAGGGAAGAGGAGCCAAAGGACTCTGTCTCAGACTGGGCCTCAGTCCTGTCTCTGACATTACCTGAAAGGACACTAAAGGCCCTGGGCTTGGTGTTTTAAAGAGCTGTTTCTTGCTGGTCTGACCCAACAACTTACAAAGAGCTGTTAGCACGGGGTCTCTCTGATACCGCCTCTGTGGGACCAGTAGTGGCCATCACTACTGGCTCGTGTTGTCCAGCATTCCTGGTGAACCGTGGTGACCATCATTGATGCTACCTGGGTGAGGTAGCCGGCCACTTGTGGATATAGTAAGCTCTTTGTTTTCCCCTGTTTGTAAAATAAATCCCATGGTTGTTGTTCCTGGAGTCTAAGTCTAATTGTGTACATGGGTGAGAACCCATAGACAGTGACCTGCCCTCTTATTGGGCACTGTCCTTTGTTAGGCCATAGCTTTTGGTTTTGGTTTTTGGCCTTTTGGGGCTTTTTGGTGGCTCTCTTGTCTCAGAACCTGGGCAGGTGTGTGGCCATTCTATCCTTCCATCTGGCCTCCTGCCCTGTTGCCCTTTTGTGGTCCTCTCCACCACTGTTTCATAATGACTTGCCTAAGGTTACACAATTAGCAGGTGACAGATCTCAAACACAGTTCTTTTCACTCCAGAGCTTATGCAATCCTACATGTTCATTAATAGTCTCTTAACTATAAGCATATTTTTGAAAAAGAGTTACTCAGAAATTAGATTGCAGATCACTGGAGCATTCTAAATTTGTCTGAGAATAGTGCCTCAATATTTTTGTCTGCTGTGTGCTCTTCAGGATAAAGAGAATTCCAGCTTTCCTCATCTACTGCAAGACAATGATTCCTATGAATCTTTTCAGTACCAGTTTCAGTACCATTTCTTTAGTATTGATGTGATGTCTACCAAAAGCAAGTAACCAGAAATAAGTCAGTCTTAAATCCTGAGAATCTAGCTAAGCTATTTTTCTTCTTGTGTTGGTAGGAAAGCAGTTATTACTGAGATAGTTGTGTTTAAACAGGTGATGGTTCCATGCCACAGCAGGCTCTTCCATGTGATTCTAGAAGCAAACTTGGACCAGTCATTCCCATTATGTGCTTAATGGTGTCAGTGGGCAACAAAAATACCTGTCCAATTAACTAGTGACTAGTAGGGCTCATTCATCATGTAGTTTTCTTATTAGTAATTTAGCAAACATTAATTGAATACCCGCTACATCCAACATGTGCTCATAGACACAAAGAGGCAGCAAACATTATCTCAGGTATTTAAGAGTTTTTAGTTCAATAAATTTGTCACCCATATGAACTTAAAAATCCTGCTACTGATGACTGTATCAGAGGTTTTAAAAAAAAGTGAAATACTAAAATGTCATTAAAATCTGGTTGTTTAAAATCACATGAGCTGGTGACTGAGCTAGGAAAGGGATCTAATGTGTCTACTCACCGATCTCTCCCACTTGACTACCCTGTAAAATATAATTGCATTATTTCAGAATAAGGAATAATGCTGATTATTGGCTAATTTTGGCTCACACTGCTTCATTATCAATTGTACTTCCTGAGAGTCCTGTATTTCCTGGTTTAAGTGTGGCTGATGACGTACTTGTAACCAAGGGACTCAGCTCAGCCCAAGTGCTTCTCTCTGACTAATGGGGAGCATGCCAAGTAAACAAGCACTTGACTGTGCTATGTCTAAGAGGAGGAATGCGAAGATTAATTCATTGGCCCTAATATCTTTAATCCAATGATTCACAAATAAGCATTGCTGTTTTGATTTCAGTAACTATAATGGCATAAGAGTTGTTGACATTTATTAGTGTATAATTAACCCCATAGTGTGTTAAGATGATAGTTGTAATTTCTATTTACTCAGAAATGCTCACAAGCCACAGTACTCTAACTAGTTATGTGATATCATTTCAACACTTTGATGGTTAATGTCAATGTTTGTGATCATACTGACAATAAACAGTGATAAGTGTACTCTCACATTTCACAAGTTATCTATCTATCTATCTATCTATCTATCTATCTATCTATCTATCTATCTATCTAGATCTATCATCAATCATCTGTCTTTAACTGGTTCCATATTCAGATCCAAAGATGAGGTGTGGGATTTGGTAATGACAATTGAAGGGATGAGGGGAATGATGTCAGTGGTTGATGACTGGCACTTGGCCCCAGAGTGCTGCTTGTTGGCAGTGGAAGTGGCAGTGGGTGACAGGCATTTTACCTTCCTCCACCAGTGGACCCACTGGAGCTCAGGCTACAGACAGAGGCCAGCAATGATGGTGGACAGCAGTGGTTCCCTTACCACACCGCCTCAGAGCATGCAGCTCTGGCTCAGAGCTGCAGGGAGGAGTATGGGCCCATGGGGCCAGCTCCAGTGCTGTGACTCCTCCAGTTACAGGCAATAGAGAGGACTGGGAGTTGGTGCCTGGATTGTGGAATGGACCAATCAGGTGCAAGCTATAAGATGATTGATGCTACAGTCCAATTTGAGCCATAGGACTAGAAATGGTCCAATCAGACTTATACGTGTGTGTGTGTAGGGGGGAGGGTGCCTGAAAGAGATGCAGGGCAGGAGTCAGCTTGGGACTCTGTCTCTCACTGGCTCAGACTCTGTTCCTGACCTCTGAAGAAGAAAGAACACTCAGCCAGCAGCCGACCTCTGAAGGATGAAGGAAAACTGAAGAGCTTCACAGAGGCTGGACCAGTCGCACTAACCCTGACCTGTCTCCGACACCACCTTAAAAAGAGCACCATAGGCCCTGAATCTGGTGTCCTCCCAGTGACCAGTGCTGCCCAACACTGTTGACAGGTGACTGGCACTCTATCTAGGTCACCTCTGAGAGCTGATAACTGCTCCTGATACTCAGGCACCACCTCCCAGTGTGGCTGCCTCCATTGCTGTCTGGTCTAGTGACTAGTGCTGTCCATCCCGACCAGACCATCAGACTGCTGCTGTGCTGCTGCAGCGTCATCTCAGTGGCCCCACCTGTGGGCCCCTCCAGCTGCGATGAGTTGGAGTCTGGCCTGCTGCCTGCTAGCTGCCAAGAGCTGCAGGCCTTTTGTTGATAGGTCTGCCCCGTCTTGAGCAATCTTTTGTTTGGGATTTTTGGACACTGTGGACAGTTCCTGGGGTGAGATAGCCAGCCACTGATAGCCTCAGAAACTCTTTTTCTCCCCTGTTTATTAAATAAATCCCACTGTTATTATTCCCTGAGCCTGAGTGGTCTTGCAATTGTGCGCATGGATGAGAACCCACAGACAGTGACCTGCTCTCCACTGGCCACCATCCTTTGGGCAGTTATAGCCCTTCTATGGTCCCTGCTATAGTTCTCTTTCAAAATCAGTGCTTTCAGATAGAGGATTCCCTCAGTTGGCCTGTTTGACAGTGTTTCCAGAGGTGATTTGAACTGACCTACTGTGCTTCCTTTGCCAAGGTCAAGTTGCCTCTGCATGACAGGTCCTTGCTAGTCCAGAGCTGCCAATTCCTGGGCTCCCCAGACCATTGTTAGTGTTGTGGCTCTGGTTAGTGCCATGGAGTTCTGTCCACACTGAAAGCAGAGCCAAGCCCTGAGTGCAGCATAAAAGCTATTGTTGCAGGCACTGACAGCTGTATGTGCCTCCAGCACACAGACCTCTCCCCACGCTCCTCCTTTTCAGGTCTCTGAACTCTCATATCTTTTGAGGGGACCTCACAAGGTAAAGTGGGTGCCATGTTGTAGGGTGAGTGAAAAAATATATCAGGCTTTTCCATCCTCCCTCCATTAGCATTAATGATGGATCCCTGCGGTCCTACATGCATGCCTAATGGCAGGCACCTGGAGTAGGGTGTGGACCTGCATACGCGGGCACACCTAGACTGAGACTGGGCTTACCACACTGCCTAGACTGAGGGGGCCATTATGGGGACACCAGCAGCAAGAGAAAGAGGAGCAGAACCAGAAGAGAGCAGAGAGAACACCAGAGAGCCCAGAAAGAGTGAAGACTTGCTGGAGGCTGGGAGGACTGCCAACCTCCTGACCCCCCGGCACCCTGCCTCCCTTGTACCTGGAAAAAGCTCAATAAAAGCCTGAAAAGCCACTGAGGGCTCCAGGATTCTCCTTTACCTGTTTTCTCGTATCATAGATACGAGATAGATCCCGCTCTGTGCCCTTCCTGACGCTACACATGTTCCCTATTATACCTCTGTGCAGAGCACACATGCTTTACCCATCATACTTTCAATGTCTTCCTCAAAGTCCAAGACCAGTACAGTTAGACACATGAGACAGAGGTGTGTCTTTTTCTTTCTGTCTCTCTCTATTAATCCCTCTTTCCTATTGTAGTGACTACTCACACTTCCCTTATTATCCCTACAGGATGAGCTTCCCTCTTTCCAAAAGCTTAGAGCCTAAAACAAATAGGTGATTCATTTCCAAAGCCTCTATCTGAGCCCTGGACCACATGCACTGTTCATAGGAGACTGAAGACTTATTTATATAAATGGTGGTCCCAGCATGTATAGTGTTTAACAATGTGTAATATGCTCTTAGTTGTCATAGAAAGAGAATGAATATTATTAACCTTAAGGGCTGTAATTCAAGCTTAGACTTCAACCTCATCAGCTTTGTGTTTCGAGTAAAGAGCCACTGATTCATATATCAAACTAAAGTTTGTCAAATTGTTGAAAACTTTTTGGGATCTTTTGATAAAAATGAGCAGGGATGGAAGCTCAAATTGTTTTCTGTAATAGATCTTGTTTAACGCTTTTTTCCCCCAGTGCAGCTTGAAAACCACCTGACAGTAATTAAATTATTCTAACATCTCACTCCCACCTCCCACACACATTTTCCCCTTTTGTTTTGTTATTTGGTGGTATGTGCAATTATCTTCTTTTAAGAAACAAGCACAGCCACCCACAACTACATGTGTTAACTGTAAGTCTGAACTGTGGCAATGGGAAGAAAAGCATCCTTTTCCCTTTTCTCGCAGGTTGTAACTGGTTATTCACATTTTCTTTGATGAGAATTTTAAGCACCGAGCACGATCTTCATAAACACATGTGGCAGATGGCTAGAAATATTGTGTGATAAGGAAAGCTGGCCAATTTCTTTAGTTATTTTCACCTCCTGAACATGTTCCAAAAGAAATGCAATGGCATATTTTAGGGAGTGTCTTTACAAGACCTCTTTCCTTAAATATGAATCTAATTTGCTGATGTGTTCACTTTAAGATGGATTCATTTGGGGGATGTCTCTTCTGTAAGTGATCTTGTAGCATTTTTATATAAAATTAGACTTCTGTTCAAAGCTCTCCTGGGTGTTGCTGCCTAGGAATTAACCCAGCTGTTCCTTTTCTTCACTGAGGCAAATGAGGAAATAGGAGGAAATGAAGCAAGGTATTTAGATGACCCCAATGAACTTTATGCACATTATCTGTGTGATGAGATATTCTGTGTAGAGGATAGAAGTTTCTAAGTCACTAGAAACTTGCTATGTGAATTGACTTCACTATTTACTAGCTTGTGGGCATTCGTTCTGTTTCTATATCCTTCTGTAAATAGGAATAGCCATTACTACTTCTTTGGGTTGTTGTGAAGAAAATAAGATAGCAAGTTTTAGGAAACTCCTTTTTCCTAAAATTGTGCAATAAAAAAATAGTGAATCTGGTGGGAAAATGATAAGGGAAATAAGAACACACATCTGGTTGCTGTGCTCAAGGACTTCCTTGCTGCAGAGACATCTCAAAGTTTCCTCCTTTAGGGAGAATCCTCTGAGAACTGACAATGCCCTAGGGGTCTAGCTCACCTCGAAATGCCCCTTGACCATACGCAATGATTTGCCATATGTCCATCCCAGCTTTGGCTTCTAGAGAACATGCAGACCAATACATTGTCTCTAACATTGTAGCTTCAGGGGAGACTAGGATAATATACCTTTGGGTGAGGAGAGAGCTCCCAATAGGAGTGGTAATAGATGTAGCTATAGCAACAGTAAATCTCCAGGGAAGCAGTAGGATTAGAGTACTGATAGTGTAACAAGGGGCTGAGGCCAAAGGCTGTTACAAGTGGCGCCCTCTGGAGTGTGACACAGGTGAGGATGAATAGCCTCAGGGGAAATACAAAGTATCTGTGGGGGTAGAGATTATCCTAGGAAATATAAGGGATTTCAGATGCAGCTCCTGGAAGTCAGCACCTCTGGGTCTGATTTAGCCTTTTCCGGCTTTCAGCGTCTGCAGATCTTCAGCAATGCAGTCAGTTCCCACAGCAAGTTTCTATAGGGTTGGCCATTCCTGCCCCCATCACATCAATTTTCCAGAAGGCTGTTGCAGGCCTCTGAAGAACATGGAGAGGCTTCTGGTAGCCAGCCTCAGAGAAGAAAAGTTTGGAGTCTTTGCATGTAGCCAAGCAACTGAAACTGTTCCCAGCTTTGCTGCTGTTACAGCCCAGAGGGGATGGTGAAGTCCTGAGCTGGGCTCCTCACTCAGCTATTAATGTGGGCCATTTATTGGGTTGTTCAGGGGCTGCAGCTGCCGTTTCCAGTGTTGTTTGTCTTATACTGTGCTGGCTCATCTTGGAGTTCTGGTGAGCATCTCCTATTAGGTTTTCTGCTGTCCTCTGATTGGATCCTGGCCTATTGTCTGGCTGCCACGTGCTCCAGGGCCTCAGTGGCGGGAAGACACCATCTTAGATGCCTTTTATTTAGGACTTCAAAACACTGGACACTGATTCAGGTGAGGATAAATGGCTGCTTGTGGACTCAGTGATTCTTTTTCCCTTGTTTGTTAAATAAATCCCATTATTGTTGTTCTCTGAACCTGAGTAGTCTTGCAATTGTGTGCTAGGGTAAAGGACTCAAACAGTGACAGGTAAACTATTTGTGCAGTGACCTTAGCCAGTTTTAGTGCCCCTTATTGCATGATATCAATAGCATAACAAATCACCTATTATTTTGGATTACCTGAACCATTTGGCCAATTCAACTGTCAATGAGTAAAGATAGTATGCTATTTATTATGTCACTGACATTGTATTAATGTAATCAGCTTTGGGGTGTGTGTGTGCCTTTATGTGTATGTGTATGTGTAGGGTAAAGAAAATGTCAGGCTTTTCTGCCCTCCCGCCATCAGGAGAGATGATGGATCCTTGCGGTCCTGAATGCATGCCTGATGGCGGCACCTGGAGTAGGGTGTGGGCATAGGTAGATGGGATTCACCTGGGCTAAGACTGCTTTTAAGAGCGGCGTCACAGGGATGCCAGCAGAAGCCGAAAGAGAAGCCAAGAAAGAAGCAAGAGAAGCAGAAGCAGAGAGAACGCCAGAGAGCCCAGAGAGAGTGAAGACTTGCTGGGGGCTGGGAGGACTGCCAGCCTGCCTCCCATGCACTCCTGCCTGCCATGTACCCGCTAAATCCCAATAAAAGACCTGCAAAAACTCCTGAGGGCTCCAGGACTCCTCCTTTACCCGGTCTGTGGGATCATAGAAAATCAGCTCAGTGTCCATTCCTGCCCTTACAGTGTGTATGGATTTTTAAAAAATATTTATTTATGCATACAAGAGCTGGGATACAGACCAGAGATATGGGGCGGGGGGGGGGGTGAGAAGATTCACCGGAGACAGAGTGAGGAACAGAACAGGCAGACTGACTAAAATACACTGCTGAGTGGAGCAGTGGGCAAGACAGGAGAGCTCTGCTTCGCCATGTGGGTTTCTCTCTGGCCGGCTGGGGATTGAACTCGTACTGCAGAGACTGCGGATTGCTTCATGGTGCAGTGCTTAAACTCTTGCGCCACCAGGGAGGTCCTGGATTTTTTTTTAAAAAGATATTCTAGACCTCCCCTTCTCATGACTTACCTTATATTTATACCTTTCATCATAAAGGCTTTTGAATCCTTTATTTAGATTTGTCCATTTATATCTATATTTTATAATAATAGACTACAACTTCCTTGAATGAGATTTAAGTCTTGGTAAAGATTTGTTTTGGAGTTACCCCAAATATCCAAATATGGCTTTAGATGACCTCTATTAAATTCATTTTTTAATTGTTTCATTTGTGTAGTCATTTCTTTTCTCCACTCCACTGGTTGCACAAATAGATTTTTCCTTTTAAAATGTTTGGATCAATTTTCTTTAAGTTTGAAAAAATTATAATAACCCATCCATTAAAATATCAATGTTAGAGAGAAGGGGTCAGTTGCTTTAAAAATAGGCAAATTGATTTAGAAGTAATAGGCCAAGTACTTTAGACTGGTATAGATTGATCAATAACAAAACAAATTCATGGAGAAAGAAAGTCATGGAGAAAGTTAAAAGTTATTATTAATGGCAATTCTAGCTTCATATGTGTTTAGAAATAGTCCACTTCTTTTGTAATTTTCTCTTATTCCTGTTGTTTCTGAATCAACTGAGGTGTTTAGGAGCCACTGTTAAAATTCAGGTGACTTCTGTGTTGTAAAGTCTTTTGAATTAATGCCGTAGGCGAGTTAAAACAGACTGAGGAAGACCTCACACTCACTAGTCCTGTGCAAGAAATTCTGGAGTATCTGAAAAGTGAAACTAGTCTAACAACACTAGGGCTACACTCTCCAACAAAGTAGCCATTTGTCAAATATAGCTATTCAAATTGGAATTAATTAAAAATAAATTAAAAATATATTTGTACTAGTCACATTTCCAATGCACAATAGACATATCTGGCTAGTAGCTATCATGTTCATTTCATATTTATATCAAATGACCATGCAGAGATGAATCTGTCTATCACAGTAGAAAATTCTATTGTATGGTACTGCTGCAGGGATTGGCAGAGTAATAGATCAGAGGGTGGTGAGAATTAAGAGGCCCTCCAAAAGGAAATGACAGGTGAGATACAGATATACTGGCTTATCTAATAAAGGCCAAGGCCATAGGTATTTATACAAGCAGAAGAACAAGAAGACTCCAGGTGGTCTTGGTGGGCAGGTAGCAATATACAGCCTATAAGTATTGCAACCCATTGATCAGGGTTCTGAGGCATGACAGGTGTAGCAATCAGAAGTTTCAAAACTTACCTAACAGGGTAAAAACATAGGTCATCCCCAGTTGTATGATTCAAAGCCACACTTGTGTTTAGCTTGGGGTAGGATAGTAGACACAGAGACCAAAACTGAGATGGACAATTCATTGCTTGGAAAATTCTTTAATAGAGTTGTGAGCAAAGCCTATATAAGTGGATGAACCATAAGTACATGGAGAAAGGACTGATATTCAGACTGTGATGCAGAATATGTGACTGTGAGAAATCCCTGACTTTGCCTCCTTCATAGTTTTATCTAGTCCTGGCTTAAGGTAAGACTGAAAAAGATTAGATTCTTCCTTAAGATCATCAAAGAATTCCTTTAATTAGACTATAAATCTTTAAGGCTTTTGGAGGGATTTTTCTGTCATGATATTCACACTATCTCACCCAGTCACTCATTTATTCATCATCCATTAATTCATTCAATAAGTATACATTGAGTGCCTATTATGTGACAGTAGATACAGCAGAAAACAGGCAAAATTCACATCTATAAAGGACTTACACTTTAGTGGAGGGAAAAAATGATAATAAACTGAAAAAAATGTGGTAAGAAATGTAGTATGTCAAATGATAGTAACTGTCATAGGGAAAAGTAAAGCAGGACAAGAGTAGGAGCAGAGATTGTAAACACAGAATGCTCGGTGATCATGAAAGACCTCAGTGAAGGTTAAATATGGACAGAGACCCAAAGCAGGCAGAAGCTCCATGTAAACTAAATACATCAGGAAAATGAGCTGTGTGAGAAGAGTTGATGTGTACACTCAAAGTAATGCCCCAGAGTTTGGGTGAACAGAATAAGGAGGGGAATGACAGGATGTAAGAAAAGATCATGCCTATTGCTAGCAGGCCAGTAAGAACGTCACCTTTGTTTCCAAAGGGTTCTGGAAGAAAAACTTTGGGGGATTTTAATCAGAGGAGTATTGTGACCTGATTTACATTTGAAAAGAATCACTTTGGATGTGGTTTGGGAATATTATGCAAAGAAACAAGATGAGAGCAGGGAGAGTTATTAGAGGTTAGTGCAAAAAAATCAGTGTGATGATAATGGTTTGGAACAGAGTGCTGACAATAAAGCAGAATTTTTCAAATATTTTGATCTTAGAACTTGTTTGTATTTCCAAGAATTACTCAAGACCTCAAAATGTTTTTCTTCATTTGGATTATATTAATGAATATTTACCATATTAGAAAACAAAACCCAATATCTTAAAAAGCCATTTACTGATTTATCCAAAATGACAATAATAAATCTATAATATATTCACATATAAAAGTAAAAACACTTTCCAATAGAAAAATATTAGTGGAAAAATTTACATTTTTTTACATAGTGGAGCTAATTTTTTTATTGTCAATATATATGTATTTTACATCATTGTTCATTTTTGTACTTTGATTTCTCCCCTCAGGTGTAATCCCCATAAAATTCCTACCACCAAATCACCTGTGAACTGTCACCATAGTCTCTTGTGCTCTTCCCTTCCCTGTTTTGAACCCTCTCCCTCCACCTCCCTGCTGTTTTTCTTGGGCTTATAGCTTGCCTGCTAGTTTTGTCTTTTATTTTTTTTCTGACCCCTTGTTCAGTTTCCCTATGTTGCTCCTATAAGTGAAATCATCCAGTATTTTTCATTTTCTTTCTGACATTTCACTGAGCATAATCCTTTCCAGCTCCATTCATGTAGGTGCAAATGGCATGAGTTTATCTGAAAAAAAGTGGCATTTTAAAATGGTGCAAATCTCTTTAATGTCTGGCTTAAATAGAAGGCAGTTGGGTTATATCTGCTACTCATTCAAACTATTGTATCTGTTGTTTTAGTTGAAGTCTATGATGAAAATCTGTTCTTACAGAAATATGTACTTGGAAAAGAGAGAAAAATGTAGGTGTTGGTAGATGTTTCTTCTTTGATATTCCACCAAAATGTATAAGTAGCTGTTCTTCAAGGTTGGTTGCACTATGAAAGATAGTTTCATTGAAACTGTATCAATGAGCTTTTTGAACTCTATTACATTAAGATTCATTGGTCTGTTTTGTCCTGTGGCTGCATATTTGATTTTTTAAAAGATTTATTTATTTATACAAGAACTGGGGTACAGGTCAGAGGTGTGGGGAGGGAGGGTGAGAGGATTCACCAAAGACAGTGTGGGGAACAGAACAGGAAGACTGACTGAAATGCACTGCTGAGGGCAGCAGCAGGTGAGACAGGAGAGGTCTGCTGCACCATGTGGGTAGGTCCCTGGCCAGCCGGGGATCGTACTTGTGCTGCAGAGGCTGTGGACAGCTTCACAGCACTGCACTTAACCCCCTGTGCCACCAGGGAAGCCCCTGTGGCTGCATATTTGCCATGGATGAAGAAGTGTTTCTTAGTAGTTAGGTCAAAGAGCCCTTTGGAATCTGACAACAGATGAACCCTTAGTGTGCTGCAATGCAGTTCTGATGCTAACCACCCAGAGTTAGTTCTAATGCTAACCACCCAGACTTCAAAGTATATAGGCACCATCCCCACGACAGGCCTGTTTTATTTCAGATGCTAATTACAAGTTTGGGGTCCTAAGACCATTTCTGACCAACTGGCTACAAATTCAGGGATTTGATATTCACTAGGACGACCCATAGAATTCAGAGAAGTGTTATATTTGCAACCACAAATTTATTATAAAGGACACAAATGAGGACAAGTCAGATGAAGAGACAGATACATTGGCAAGGCCTGAGAGGGTTTTACAGTTTCCATTGTCCACTGTCCATGGGGTTAGGATGCATCATCTCCCATACATCAATATGTTGATGTGTTGGAAAACCAGGAACTACTGAGTCTTCTACATGAATATGATTGATTCAATTATCAGCCATGTGGATGATCTCAGTCATGCCCTCCCCTTTTCCACAGAGGTAAGGCTGACTCAGAGCCCCAACCATTCAATCACATGATTGGTTTGAGTGGTTTTCTGGTAACCAGATCCCATCCCGAGTCATCTCGATAGTATAAATTCAGGTGTGATCCGAGGGCCTCACTAATGACAAAGACACTCTTTTGAAAGTTCTATGCTAACAACCTAGGACGAAGATCAGACAAATTATTACACAGCATTTCCCTTCATGGGAAATGTTCCAAAGTTTGCTCAAAGTATTAACAAATACCTGGAAAACCCAGCATAAAAATCTTTGGTTATGGAGTCAAAGGCAGGTTTCTTGAATGCAGAATTGAAGTCAATAGTCAGCTTAGCCTTAAATTTGCAAGTGCATGAAAAGATTTCCAAGATCTAGGTCTAACACAGCATTTAGGGAGTCATAGGAATACTTTTACTAATCCAACCAATGATGATTACTGGAAAATTACTAGTTTTTATGCTCCATATATAGGTCAATAAAAATGATAATTTGTAGTACAAAAGAAGGGAGCAGAGGTTTTTTTTTTTTTTAGGAATTTTGACATAAACATCAAGGGTTACAGAGCTCCTGCACATTTAGCTCAAAGTTAGAGACTTTGGGAGGAATTCACAGAAGCTCTGACTTTATCTTAACATTCCCACATGAGCAGACCTTCTGGCACTGTATATCAGGCTTCCTATGAATAAAGTATTCAGGACATTTTTGCTGATTTATTTGTAGAAGGAATTTTTGGTAAATGAGGTAGAGAGTATTTTTTCCTCTGGCCTATAACTGGTGACTGGTCATATGTATTAGACAAGGGATTATATTTTGACTTCAGGGGGGTCTTTTTGTAAAGCAATTTGTACTTGAGGTCTTGAGCGGCTATTGTTCCTAACCTTACGGGTCTCATAAACAAGCTGTGGTGTTAACTTAGCTCACCAGGCCAAATTCCAAGCAAGCTAATCATATTTCTTTCTAACTTAAATTTCATTAATTTCCATAAACTCTTATGATATAAACATTTTTAATACATCAAAAAGATTTACATCTTGGAAAACAGACACTACCGGTGCAAAGTGAAGTGCAGACTGAAGATTATTATCCTGGTCAATTACTGATGTAAAGTTGTTTTAATTTTGCTTCAGTTACAAAGGTGATAAGCTTACTTCTCTATTTTACTCTCTCTCAAGAAATGGATTTTGTCTGGAAGAACAAGATGAGTACTTTGAAAATGTAAGGAGAAAAAATTCAAATACTACTCTATTGAGTGAGCGTGCTAGGGTTCAATTAAAGAGCAGTTGCTTGTGATAATATCATGGAATAAGTGCTTGGTTGAGTTTATGTCAATTGCTTATTACAATGTGTTAGAAAATCTCATGAATGCAAACATAGCTCTCAATATCTGCAGTATCAAACCAAAAATTTAATGATTTTACACAACTTAGAGAATTTCTTTGAATGGTACTGTATCCCCTGTAATTTATCTCAAAAGAAATAACATCATTTATGCCACAGAATATATATGATTACTCTTCTGTCCTTTTTGTGATTCATAGACTCTGTGTGTGTGTGCATGAATGCACACATTTATAAAACAAGTTATCATTTTTATTGATAACTTCCATCTATCTTTCTTCATTCCCTTTCCTTCTGCTTTTTATCTGCCCTTTCAACCCAAAACTTTATATCCCATCAATGTAGAATTCACATTTAGCAATCATAAATCTTAGCTGTTTATCTTTGCCTTCACTATCACTGCTTTGGGTGATGTGTCTGTAAAGATATCTTTGAGGTGCATGTCATGTAGTGTTTCACCTATATTTTCTTCTATGTATTTTATGTTTTCAGGTCTTATGTCTAGTTCTTTAATCCATTTTGAGTTGGTTTTTGTGCATGGTGTGAGGTAGTGGTCAAGCTTCATTCTTTTGCATGTAGTGACCCAGTTTTCCCAGCACCATTTATTGAACAAACTTTCTTTGCTCCAGTGCATATTCTTTGCTCCTTTGTCAAAGATTAGTTGACCATAAATCTGTGGATTTATTTCTAGATTTTCTATTCGATTCCATTGGTCTGTGTGTCTGTTCTTGTTCCAATACCATGCAGTTTTGATGATTATGGCTTTGTAGTATAGTTTGAAGTCTGGGCGTGTGATGCCTCCATTCCTTTTTTTTTTTTTTTTTCAGAAGAGCTTTGGCTATTCAGGGTTTTTGGTGATTCCATGTGAATTTCATCAATAATTTTTTCTATTTCTTTGAAGAAGGACATTGAAATTTTTATTGGAATAGCATTGAATCTGTATATAGCTTTTGGTAGGATGGCCATTTTGATAATGTTAATTCCTCTAATCCATGAGCAGGGGATATCTTTCCATTTCTTTGTGTCTTCTTCTATTTCTTTTAACAGTGTTTTATAGTTTTCTTTGTATAGGTCCTTTACCTCTTTTGTTAGATTTATTCCCAAGTATTTGATTTTTTTTGTTTCAATAATAAAAGGGATGGTTTTCTTGATTTCTTCTTCTTCAGATTTATTGTTTGTGTATAGGATGGCTACTGATTTTTGCATGTTGATTTTGTATCCTGCCACTTTACTGAATTGATTGATTAGTTGAATTAGTTTTTCTGTGGAGTTTTTGGGGTTCTTTACATATATTACCATATCATCTGCAAAGAGTGATAGTTTGACTTCTTCTTTTCCTATTTGGATTCCTTGTATGTCTTTTTCTTGTCTTATTGCTCTGTCTAGGACTTCCAGAATTATATTGAAAAGCAGTGGTGAGAGTGGACATCCTTGTCTTGTTCCAGATCTTAATGGAAATGCCTTCAGCTTTTCACCATTGAGAAAGATACTGGCTGTTGGCTTGTCATATATGGCCTTTATGATGTTGAGGTATGTTCCTTGTATCCCAAGAATTTCAAGGGCTTTTATCATGAATGGGTGTTGTACTTTGTCGAAAGCTTTCTCAGCATCTATTGATCTTATCATATGGTTTTTATATTCTTTTTGTTGATGTGTTGGATGACGTTGATTGATTTTCAGATGTTGAACCTTCCCTGTGTCCCTGGAATGAATCCTACTTGGTTGTGGTGAATTATCTTATGGATACATTGTTGGATTCTAATAGCTAAAATTTTATTGAAGATTTTTGCATCAGTGTTCATTTGAGAGACTGGCCTGTAGTTTTCTTTTTTTGTGTTGTCCTTGTTCGGTTTTGGTATTAGTGTAATGTTGGCTTCATACAACGTGTTTGGTATTATCCCTTCCTTCTCATTTTTTTGGAAGAGTTTGAAGGATAGGCACTAATTCGTCTCTGAATGTTTGGTAGAATTCATTTGTAAATCCATCAGGTCCTGGGCTTTTGTTTTTGGAGAGGTTTTTGATTACCACTTCAATTTCGCTGCTTGTAATTGGTCTGTTTAGGTGTTCTATTTCTTCTTTATCTAGCTTTGGGTGATTGTAGAGTTGTAGGAATTTGTCCATCTCCTCTAGATTGTTGAACTTGTTTCCATATAACTGTTCATAGTAGTTACTGATTATTCTTTTGATTTCTGCTGTGTCTGTTGTGATTTCTCCTCTTTCATTTGTGATCCTGTTTATTTGTGCTTTCTCCCGTTTTTCCTTTGTGAGTCTGGCTAGGGTTTTGTCTATTTTATTTATTTTTTTGAAGAACCAGCTTTTGTTTCATTGGTCTTTTGGGTTGTTTTTTAGTTTTGATTTCATTTATTTCTGCTTTGGCTTTTATTATTTCTTTTCTTGTACTGGTTTTAGGGTTTTTAGTTGTTCTTTTTCTAGTTCTTTGAGCTTTGAGATTAGGTTGTTTCTTTGAGTTGTTTCTTAATGTAGCCTCTATTGCTATATATTTTCCTCTTATTACTGCTTTTGCTGCATTCCATACATTTAAGAAATTGGTGTCCTCCTTGTCATTCAACTCAAAGAATTTTTTAATTTCCTCTTTGATCTCCTCATTAGTCCAGTGGTCTTCCAGTAGTGTGGGTTTCAATCTCCATGAGGTAGGAGAATTCCTTGCCTTTTTCTAGCTTGATGTCTTCATGGTCAGAGAAGATGGTTGGTATGATTTCAATCATGGTGTATCTGTTGATGTTTGTCTTGTGTCCCAGTATGTGATCGATCCTAGAGAATGATCCGTGTGTGCTTGAGAAAAATGTGTACTCAGATTTTTTGGGGTTTAGTGTTCTATATATGTCTGTTAAGCCCAAGCACTCTAGATCCTTATTTAGAGCTTTAGTGTCTTTACTTATTTTTTGTCTCGTTGATCTATCCATTGTTGATAGTGGTGTGTTGAAGTCTCCTACTACGTATGTGTTTTCTCTGATGTCTGTTTTCAAAGATGACAATAGATGTCTAATGTCTAATGCTAATGTCTAATGTCTAATGTCTAATGCTCCTTCATTTGGTGAGTGTATGTTAATGAGTGTTTTTCTTCTTGAAGTATTGTCCCCTTGATCATAATGTAGTGACCGTTGGGGTCTCTTTTTATCTTTTTGAGATTGAAATCTGTTTTATCTGTTGTAAGTATAGCTGTTCCTGCTTTCTTTTTTGGTCCATTTGTTTGTAGGATTGTTTTCCATCCTTTAACTTTGAGTCTATTTTTATCTTTTGTCATTAAATGTGTTTCCTGGAGACAGCAAAAGATTGAGTTTTGTTTCTTAATCTGGCCTGCAACTCTGTGTCTTTTTATTGAAGAGTTTAGTCCATTTACATTTAGAGTTAATATTGATATGCTAGCATCTGTATTTGCCATTGTGTTTGTCTTTCCTCTGGTTTTATTCATTTATTCTTTTAATAACTTTTTTTTTTTTTGGCCTTCTTTCATTGTTATTCATCCCTCTGTTGGTTCTGGCTTTAGGGCTTCTTGTAGTATTTTTTGGAGGGGGGGTTTAGTCGTAATGAAATTCCAGAGATTCTTTTTGTCTGGGAAGGTCCTTATTCTTTCTTCATAGAGGAAAGAAAGCTTTGTGGGATAGAGTATTCTTGGTTGGCATTTGTTGTCTTGGAGTCTGTTGACTATGTCCCTCCACTCTCTCCTTGTCTGCAGTGTTTCTTTGGAGAAGTCTGATGTCAGTCTGATTGGTTTTCCTTTGTATGTTATCTGTTTCTTCCCTCTTGTAAGCTTCATTATTTTTTCCTTGTCTTGGATTCTTGGGAGCTTTACTATTATGTGTCTTTCTGTAGTCTTCCTTTTGTCATGGAAGCTTGATGTTCTTCTTGCTTCTCTTATATCTATTTTCAGCTCCTTCATGTTTGGGAAGTTCTCTTCAATTATTTCCTCGAATATTTTCTCTGTTCCTATGTCTCTCTCCTCTCCTTCTGCGATTCCTATAACTTTCATATTTCCTTTCCTCATGGAGTCAGATTGTTCCCGAAGTCTATCTTTGGTCTTTTTCCTTTGTACTTCTCTTTCCTTTTCTATTTTGGTTCTTTTTATTTCTGTGTCTTCAAGAGTACTTATTCATTCTTCCATTTCATCTATTCTGCTTTCACTGGTTTTCCCAGAGTTCTTTAGTGCCTCCATTAATTCTTTGGTCTCCTGCATTTCTTTTACTTCCCTCTTTAGAGACTCAATTTCATTCTTCTGATCATTGATTATTTTTCCCATGTCATTTTTGACTTCCTTCAGATTTTTAATCATGGCAATTTTAAATTCTCTTTCTGGAAGGCTCAGAAGATCTTCCAAGTCACTGTTGTTGCAATCTGGTGTGTGGTTTTCTTTTTGTGGTGTGTCTTTTTCCTGAGGAGTTGCTAGGTTGCATGTAGTTTTTCTTCTCCCTGCTGCCTGTTTTCTAATTTGCCATATGTGTTGGGACACCGTGTCACTGGTACTGGCCGGCATCTTTTTGGTGTGCTCTTTGTGGGGTTTTGGAAACTGGTGGTCCAAACGAGTCAAATACTGTTATGTCAGAAGTCTAGTGAGGCAGTGGTACTTTGAGTATGTTAATGGTCGCTGTCACAGAATATCTCATCCTTCTGTGTTTAATTACAAAGGTGTGTCTTGAAGTCCCACAAACTTCCCTGGAGGTGGGGCAACTGGATTGCACTCTGGGTTCCAAAGCACTGGATCCCCCTCTGGGCTCTGACTCTAGGCAGGACCAGGCTTGTAGGGGCCTTCAGCTTACCTCTGACTGTGCAGGGATCCGTTTCCCTCTGGCTCCAAGGGGAGCCTTCTGCCAGTTTCAAGCAGTCTTTATTGAAGAAAGGTCCCTGTTCTAAAATGGCGTTGGGGAGATGCATTCCCCTGCGTGCCTGGTCTGCCCTGGCCGTGGGTGCCCGCTTCCCCTCTGGGATTGGGCTGCTGGCCAGAAGGGGTCTTGTGTGGGCGAACTTCCCAGCTCACCTCTGGCTCCTCTGGGAGCCTTCTGCCAGTTTCAAGCAGTCTTTTTTGAAGAAAGGTCCCTGTTCTAAGATGGTGAGTCAGGATGCACTTCCCTGTGTGCCCGGTCTGCCCCAGCCGTAGACAGCATCTTTAGTCAACACCTTGATTGCAGCCTGATGAGAGAAACTGAGTTAAAAATATGCATTTAAGCCATTCCTAGAATTCTGACCCACAGAAATCATGAGTTAATGAATGGTTATCATTTTTATCTGCTAACTTTTAGAGTAATTCACTGTGCAGTGATAGATAAAAATAGTGTATATTATGCCAAACAATTGGGAGAGAACATATAAACAAGACTCATGAATTTATCTTGCAGTTGGTCTATCCTCATATGAACACCTATAATAGATTTGACTACTGAGTTATATTGAATTCATTCAATATTAGGGTCATTGTTATAAACAATGCAATATTACACTAAATCAATAAAATACTTGGAATGTTGGTTAAATCTTGAATATTACACAGAAAAACATTTCGTGGAATGAGGTAGGGTATGGAGATGAATGACATCTAGTTAAATCTCTGAAAAAGAGATGAAGGCAGGCTGTAGAATATCTGGAACATACATGTTCGAAGCAGAGTAAGTTAAAGAACATAAAGCAAAATTTGGCTGATATGTGTGAGTAAGAGAAAGGCCAGCTTTCTTGGAGGATGGACTGGTAATGCTACAAAGTTTGTTGTAAAAATTTAACTTCTGGGGCCTCCCTGGTGGCACAACAGTTGAGCGCTGGGCTGTGAAGCTGCCTATAGCCTCTGCAGCACCAGTTCGATCTCCAGCAACGGGTGAGGGTCCCACATGGCGTGCATACCTCTCCTGCTGTGCCCACTGCTCCCCTCAGCAGTGTATTTCATCAGTCTGCCTGTTCTGCCCCCTGCTCTGGCCCTGGTGAGTTCTCTCACCCTCCTGTGCTTCTGACTGTACCCAGTGCTCATATAAATAAATAAAATCTTTAAAAAAGCAAATTTAACTTGTGTTAGGAAGCTATTAGAGAGTCTTTTTTAAAATTTTATTTACTTTTGGGTAGAAGAATGGGGTGTAGGCCAGAGGTGCGGGGGGTAAGAGGATTCACTAGAGGCAGAGCAGGCAGCAGAACCAGCAGATTTACTGAAATAAACTCCTAAGGGGAGCAGTGAGTGAGATCATAGAGGTCTGCTGTGCCATATTTGGGTTAGCTCTCTGGCTGGGGATTGAACTCAAGCCATAGTGGTAATAGTGCTGAGACTTAACCCCTAGGCCACAGGGAGGACCTTGGAGAGTCTTGAGGAATGAAATGTCATAGGTGTTTGGGGGGCTGAGTTAATGATAGGTTATACTAGGGGAAAGAGAAAAGTTAAAACTTTTGTGAGAATCTGGGAATAGATGATTATATTTTGTGCAGAGTGGGAATCATGGAGGTGGTGAGAAGCAGTCAAATTCTGAATACATTTTGATAGTAGAACTCATGACTCACTCACTCAGTCATTCTTGTATTTATTTTTAAAAATTGAGCATAATATGTGTAAAAATAAACCAGTTGACTGCTTTCTTTTCCAAATATAAAGATCCTCAACATTATAAACAAAACATTTTTCTATTTTTTGAGCTGTAACTTAGTATACTTCAATATACATTTTAAAATTTATTTGATCTCTTAAATATGATAAATTATTTTAAATGTGTTAATAAACCATGTTTATGTAACTGAATGCTCAGCATAACTGAATGTCATCTGTTTAAAAAAAGTAAAAAAAATGCCTTTTTATATGTAATAAATAGTAAAGACTTAACAATGACAGCTATAATACTCTCCTTTGTAACATGCTGGTCTCTTAAACGTAGTTCTTTAATTTATAGCTTTGTTGATGTATAATTGACAATAAGCTGCACATATTTAAATTGTGAAAAATAAACATGATCAAGATAATGGTATTCATCTTTCCCCAAAACTTTTCTTGCTGAAAGATTAAAGAAGACAAATAAATGGAAACACATCCCAGTTTCATAGGTTAGGAGACTTTCTATTGCTAAGATGTCAATACTACCTAAAATGACTTAAAATTCCATCAAAATTCCAATGACCACTTTTGCAGAAGTAAAAAATTCTGTTCTGGTATCATATGAAATATCAAGGGAGCCTGAATATCCAAAACAGTCTTAGAAAAAGAAGAGCAAAGCTGGAGGACTCACACTTCCTAATTTCAACTTATACAAAACTACAGTTTTATAGTTTGTCAAAACAGTTGGTATTGTCATGAAGATATACACATAGACAAATGGAATAGACTAGAAAACCCAAAAGTACACTGTTACATTTATGATCAAAAGAATTTTGACAATAGTGCCAAAACCAATCACTGGGGAAAAAGGTAATCTTTTCAACAAATGGCACTGGGTAAACTGGGTATTCACATGAGAAGAAAAATTAAGTTTGAGCCTTACCTAACACAAAAATTCAAATTGGATGAATGACCTAAATGTAAGGTCTAAAACCATAAAGTCTTTGAAAAAAACATAGGAAAAAAGTTTTATGACATTGGATTTGACAATGATTTCTCTCATTTTTTTTTTTCATCAGCACACAGCAAGTTTATTAAGGAAATGTGAACAAGCAAAGAGATGCCTGCATAGACACAGGCAGGCAGTCTTAAAGGACAAGAACTACTGATTTCTTTTTGTAATGGGCAGGCAACAAAAGAAAAAAATAGACAAATTGAATTTAATTAAATTTTTAAAAATGTGCATCAAATGACACAACAGAATAAAAAGATAATTTTACATAAATGGAAAATATTTATAAACCATGCCTAACATGAAATTAACATCCAGAATATGTATAGAATTTCTGAAAGTCAACAACATAAAAGCCAAATAACCCAAGTCAAAAATAGGCAAAGAACTTAGACATTTCTCCTAAGAAGCTATAGAGATGGCCAACAAACACATAGAAACGTGCTAGACACCACTAATTATTAGATAAATGCAAATCAAAACTACAATTAGATACCATCTCACTCTCATTAGAATGGCTACTATCATAACTCCCAGAAAGTACCAGGTATTAATGAAGATGTGGAGAAGAAATTGGAATACTTGTGCACTATAGATGGCAATTGAAAACGATAAATCATTGTTGAAAACAGTATGGTGGTACCTCAGAGATAGAAATATATGATCCTGATGTATTTATCCATGATTCATTATATTATGTCCATCCTTGTCTCTTGTTACTTTTTACAGTTAAAGTTTATCTGATATAAGTATGACTATCTAGACCTTTCTAAGGTTAGCATTGAATTGTGAAATGTTTTTAGCCTGCATTTATTTTTGGAGCTCAGATGGGTTTTCTGGAGAGAGTAGAAAGTGGGTTTTGTTTTCTGATCCAACTAGGCATTCTGCACCTTTTTATTGATGAGTTCTGTTTATATTCAGTATAATTATTGATAGATAAGGGTTTGCTAATGTCATTTTGTCTTTAGTTTTCTGGTTCTCTCTATTTCTTTGTTCCATTATTTCATGGACTTTCTTTGCTTTAATTTAGTTAGGAGAATTCCTTTCAACATTTCTTATAGGGGAAATTCAGTGTTGGTAAACTTTTCAGATTTTATTTGTCTTAGAAGGCCTAATATCTCCTTTATATATGAAAGAAAGTCTTTTACGGTTTATCATTTGTGGCTGACAGTTTTTATCTTTAAGTATTTTTCAGAGGTCATTCCATTCTTTCCTTGAGTTTCTGCTGAGAAGTCTGATGAAAGTCTAATGGATGTATCCTTATAAATTACCTGCTTTTTTCCTTTAGCTGTCTTCAATATTCTTTATTTTTCTTGAACTATTGGTATTTTCAATATTATGTATCTTGGTATGTCTCATTGCATTTAGATAACCAGATTTTTTTTAATCTTTATGGCCTTACTTATTTGAGTTCTTCACCAGATTGGGGAAGTCCTTTATTATATATTTGTTTAAAATGTTTTTTATATCTTCTTTCTCTTTCCACCCATGCCTTTTGCATTACTATCTTTTAAGTCATAGTCTCATTCCTCCATTTGTCCTTTTTTACATTCATTGCCTACTCTAGCATTTTTTTTAAAGATTTATTTATTCATTTACACAAGAACTGGGGTACAGACCAGATGCGTGGGAGGGTGAGAGGATTCACCAGAGACAGAGCAGGGAACAGAACAGGCAGACTGACGAAATACACTGCTGAGGGGAGTAGCAGGCATGGCAGGAGAGGTCTGCTGAGTCATGTGGGACCCTCGCTGGCCAGCCGGGATTGAACTGGCACTGCAGAGGTTGCAGACAGCTTCACCGTGTGGTGCTTAACTGCCTGCACCACCAGGGGAGGCCCTCTAGTATTTTTTAATCTCATTTGTTGAGCTCCTTATATCCTGAATCTGTTATTTTCTTTAATGCTTTAATTTCTAGCTTCTGTTCACTAGTGTTGTTTCTGAACTCATTAATTTGCTTTTCTGAATTTTGTTATATCTCTGATTAGCTTCTCTGAATTCTTGTGTATCACTTTGATTTCTCTTTCTGCCTTTCTTCTCTTTGGATTTCCTTATTATATCATTTTAAAAATTCTTTCTATGATAGGGAGATAAAGTCTTCTTTGGTTCTGTGGATGAATTCTGGGGAGGTTTTCTCTCCTTGTGATGTCATGTTAATTTGAGGTCTCAAGTAGCCATGTCTTTGTTTTCCTGCTCATTTTGATACTTTAATTTCCCCTATTTAAAAAATATGTTGCAGTAGCTCAGAGAATTAACTACCCTTTCTTTTCCTGCAGATGGTGCTATGGTGTTATTTGATTTGGTTTGAATTTTTTGGCCTTTGCTAGCTGCCCTAAACACTGAGACCTGGCTTTTCAATTGCTGAGTCAGCAGCATGGCGGAGGGTACTGCTCAGAGTGCTTTTTCTATTGTTAAAATGTTAGGGGAGGGGCCTCCTCAGTGGTGCAGTGGTTGAGCGCTGGGCTGCTAAGCTCTGCAGCGTTGGTTTGATCCCGGTCCCAAGTGGCGCTCAGACCTCTCCTGCTGCCGGCTGCTCCCTTCAGCAGTGTACTTCGTCACTCTGCCTGTTCTGCTCTCCTCGCTGGCTCTGGTGAATTCTCTCACCCTCCTGCGCCTCTGACTGTACCCAGTGCTTGTATAAATAAATAAATAAATCTTTAGGAAAAAAAAAGATTTATTAAAAAAAAATGTTAGGGGTAGTGTGATGTTGGTTTGTTTTGGTGTACTCCTGAAATCTGTCTTCTCTGGGATTCTAGATCTGAGACTTGTTAGTCTGTGCACTGTCAGCATGCATTATGAAATCAATACCTGTCTAGGGTTGGGGGAGAGGGAGTACAGTCTGGAACACCTTCTGTTGCTTTGCTTACCAGGGAACTGGCTTGTGTAGAACATTCCATCTTCTCCTTAAGGATTTTCCTTTTTTCAAAGTTTTGTTAACTATATACTTGAAAAAGTTAATTTTGCAGACTTCTTTTTTTAAAAATAGTTATAAAATGGGAATTATAATGCCTTACTTGTGATGTTACTATAAGTATTAAATGAGACAAAGTATTTAATATGTTATCCCTCATGTAGTTTTGATGTTCAATAAATGGTCACTATTTACATACAACTATTTCTACTAGTAGTGTTATTTCTGAACTCATTAATTTGTTTTTCTGAATTTTTTTATGTCTCTGAATTCTTGTGTGTCACTACCATTCCTCCTAGTAAAGCATAGAAAGGAAGCAAGAGAAGGTTATACTGGACTGGTAGGCAAAATCTAGACTAAGAAGCGCTTTGTAGACAATACAAAAGAAATTTAACTTGATCTATGGATTCTGGGGAATTCTTTCTTAAAGGATTTTAGAAGAGGATTAATCTTTTATCGAAAATGGTTATTCAGAGCCCTGCTCCTGACATCAGTATATGGGAGGCAATTAGGAAGTGGTGGGGAAAGGGAGGAGCCCAGAAATATGCCAAGCGTCAGAAAAGTCAATTCATCATGAAAAAACTAAAGATAATGTACAAAATACAGGTTGATTATATAGTAGATAAAACACACATAAAAACCCAACAGTCACATAGATAATAACGTATCAATGCTGATGCAGTCACAATATTGATTCACCATTTTCCCAGTTCTCTTTTCAGTGGAGCTGTATCAACCAGTCATTCTTATGCTATTTCTGCTTCTTCTCACACCCTTCCTTTTTCAATATAAAAGGATTCCCTGCACTATGCTTTATTGAATGTTTGGCCACTTTTGATTGTAAAGTTACACTTAATCAGAAATGCTGGATTCACACTGAAGTAATTGACTGGCTAATTACTCTTCTGGGAATGTGGCCTTAGATTAATCATTATAAATAATGGGAAACCAGATAAACTTACTCTTGTTTCAGAGTGTGCATCAAAAGCAGGGAACAAGAAACTATTATTTTTGTTGTTTTAGAGTCTCATTTTTTTAAATGCTCAACTGTGTCTGCATTGTATTTTATAGCCAGAAAAAAATCACCCTTCAGCAGTTCTTATAATTTCAAATTTATAACTGTTTCCAGGGTATTTTACCCATTAGCCAACTAGAAACAAATAGAGGAGATAGACCCATCTGTTGGAGTGATTTCTTAACTGCAGAAAATATTTTCTTTTCTTTAAAAGCTAAGCTGCAAAATCTGTATAAATTCCAATAGTGAACCATGAAACTAATTTTTCCACTTCTCTAGTCACTTTGAGTAAATGCTTTTGTATATGGGATGTCAAAAAACAACAAAATGTCCTAACGAAGTGTGAGAGATTTATTTTGACTACATGAAAGTCTTTTAAGTGATAGCAAAAAGATTCTTTAGGTGAATTAAAACCAAAAAGTATTATATGTTTTCTTGATAATGAAAGACGCATAACTTTAGTTAGTAATTTTTCTGCTGTGTAAATGAATTTTGACATCTTATTTCCTTGTTTTTACTTAGCTATATATTTCCTCAGTAATTTAAAAATTAATTTTCTTAAATATTTTATCTCCATTAAAAATATAGTCTTACTTAGAAATACTGATAGAGCTATTTAAATAACTGATAAAATAATTATTTAAGGGATAAAATCCCTTATCCTGAATAATTCAGACAAGAGTAATTGTTTTCCTTGAATATGCTGGCTATGGCTTTATCACTTTTCTTCTGATTCTGCAGAAGTAGAATAAATTTTGTCTGGTTAGAACACTTTGTATTTTATGAAGAGTATGACCTTGATTCTTTACATGACAAATCCAAGGGTCAGGCACAAGGGATAGTTACCACTTGTTCCATGGGAATTCCTCTGATTGAAATCCACACATGTATATTCTGTGAAATGAGAGGTGCTTTTTTTTTTAAATCATAGAACTCCTCCTAATTGGAATACTTTCACTTTCTACAACATGGAGAAGCAAACACAATGGAGCACAAATGCTTTTTTTCAATAATGTCTTATACCACGACTTAATCATTTCCCATCCAGCTCAGATCTCCTCAATTTGATTAACAAAAAGGCTGAGGAATACCAGACAGTTGTGCTATGAGTGCCCTCTCACTGTTACTGGTCATAGACTGTTTAATGCAACTGTCCTCATAGCTCCAGGCAGACCTGACTTCATAGTAGTCTTACCAGGTGAAGGAATATGAAACATAGGCGGAAACTATACTTATATTTAGTCTATAGCTGTTGAACAGCCCCTTATGGGAAAGATTTCACTATAATCAAATTGTTTGCTTATCAGTTTGCTTTGTTCTTTTTCATGTTGTTTTTTTTCTTTGTTGTTGCACATCTTCGTTCATTCACTCAATAAATATTTCAGTGCCTCCATGGATTGGAAGACCCAGCAGACACTGCTAGTGAAATTTAAGAACATTTCAGGAGACTTTGTTTCTTTCTCAGGTTATCAGAAAGATAATTAAATTGATAACAATAAGTTTACAGAATGGATTGACCTTTAGAAACTTTACTGAACCCTTTACACACATACACAAACTATGGTTCTTTAAAAATTTGATTTTATGTTTAGTTTGAAAATCAGTTGCAATCCTTTCTCTCAGTAACACAATTGATAGAAGTTTGGAGGTTAAGACTGAAAATTTTGGGAAATTTTCTGCCAACATGACATTGTGAACACTAGGTAAAGATGCAAATAAGGGGAAATTTGTTCACATCATCTCTCCAATGTTTGGACTTTCCCTCTTTTCATGATAAATTCTGCAAGGTTCTTACAGTCATCTGTATAATAGAATAAATTTTCACAGGAAATAGTTTAAAAAAATAGCTTTTTTTAAAAAAAAATTATTTATTTATACAAGCACTGGGTACAGTCAGAAGCACAGGAGAGTGAGAGAATTCACCAGAGCCAGAGCGGGGAGCAGAACAGGCAGACTGACGAAGTACTCTGCTGAGGGGAGCAGCGGGTGCAGCAGGAGAGGTCTATGCGCCATGTGGGACCCTCGCTGGTGGCTGGGGATGGAACCGGCACTGCAGAGGCTGTGAGCAGCTTCGCAGACTAGTGCTCAACCACTGTGCCACCGGGGAGGCCCAGCAACTGGTTTCTTGAAGTAGTGTTCTCTAAGATTAGCCCTCCATATAATACCACTCATTAATGGGGTTATTTCCCTTCTATTTGAAGTGGAGTCAACTGTTAGAATCATACAATTATATGTATTTTCTTTAAAGCAATATTTGATGAGAACTATTCAATAAAATACATTTCTGAATTAGTATATATGATTTGTCATAGATCTAAAAACAGTGTCAGTTGGGGTCCTTCCTGGCGACGCAAGGGGTTAAGACACAGCACTATGAAGCTACCTGCAGCCACTGCAGCATGAGTTCGATCCCCTGCCAGCCAGGGAGGTGACCCACATGATGCAGCAGACCTCTCCTGTCTCGCCTGCTGCTCCTCTCAGGAGTGTTTTTCAGTCAGTCTCTCTGTTCTGTTCCCTGCTCTGTTTCTGATGAATCTTCTCACCCTCTCACGCCTCTGGCCTGTACCCCAGTTCTTGTATGCATAAATAAAGAACTCTTTTTGAAAAATAAAAATAGTGTCAGAAATACATTACCAGAATGACTTCAGAGAGGAAATGACTGTAATTAAAAAACAAACCACATACCAAGCAGTTGGTCATCAGAAACCTTATAGAAAAAGAAACCACTACCAGGACATAATTATGAAAGACACTCACCTGTTATTCCATTTATAGAATCCTTTGTCTTTTAAAGAATTACTGGAGTGATACAGAAAATAAATTCAAACAGGAAACAATAGGTGATGGTACAATTTTGGCTAATCCTGTCTTCTTATGAAAAACTTCATCATGAACTCAGTTTCCTACAACAGCATTTCCAACTTCATTCAGCTGCACAAAATCTTGTGCTACTTCATATGTTAAGAAACCCTGTGCTTTGTTAGTTTGTATACTCAATGCCATGCATAGTGCCTAGAACTTGTATTCTCTTCTAGAGTCTTTTGAAGGTGAATGAAAGTATAATGTTAGAAAGAGTCAAATTTATATGAATAATTCCAGAGAGAATTATTATGAGAGAAAAAAGAAGAGCCAGGAGACTAATGAAATAAAATAAAATACAATACAACAAATTTTACCTACCTAAATATACATCTCTATCATTATCCGAAGTTCCTGAAGTAGAAAATCTAAACATTCTCAAATAAGATGGTATCTTAGGGTGAATTCTGAGTAGGGAATGCTCATAAATAATTAGATTTTCAATAGTTAGATTAGCCTCTCTTTTTTCTAAAACACAATTTATTCATTTCTCTCAGGGAAGCAACCAACCACAAAGTAGCATTTTATACTTCTAATTTGTACAGCACAATACTAACATTGTAGGAGGAATGCACAGTGTGTGTTTTGAGATGATCACACCATTTGGAAAAGCAACAACAACACAGGTAAAAAGTAGGAAAAAAGAGAAGAGAAAGAATGTAAGCAATGGCGCATAGCCTACTTTTAGCTAACCCTGTCTTCTTATCAGTGAATTTCCAGGAAAGTGTCAGGATCCTGGCAATTTTGAACTAAATTGAGTGTTAGAAATCATTACTGCAGGGCCTCCCTGGTGGTGCAGGGGTTAAGATGCAACCTATGAAGCAATCCACAGCACAAATTCTATTCCTGGATGGCCAGGGAGAAACACACATGGTGGGACAGACCTCTCCTGTCTTGTCCATTGCTCCCCTCAGCAGTGTACTTTGGTCCGTCTGCCTGTTCTGTTCCCTGCTCTGTCTCTTGTGAATCCTCTCACCCCCCCGCATCTCTGGTCTTACCCCAATTCTTATGTAAAAATAAATAAATCTTTAAAAAAAGAAAATCATTACTGCAAAAGACTTGTGGGATTAGAAGCTATGCTGACTTGTCACTTCAGCTATGAAATTTAAATTGTCTAGTGAGATTTCACCTCCTCTATCATCATAATATTTTGTGTACTCTTATTTCTAGTTCAAAATAAGTTACCACCACAAAGGAAAAATTGACACCACATTAAGAATGCACACATAGGGCCTCACCTGGTGGTGCAGTGGTTGAGCGCTGGGTTGTAAGGCTGTCCACAGCCTCTGCAGCGCCAGTTCGATCCCTGGACAATGGTGAGGGTCCCATACACACACAAAAAAAGAATGCACACACATCCTTTGAGACAGGACCCATCAAGACACAATGTGTCAAACAAATGCTATAATTAATTTGTAAGTTACCTTCCGTCTCACTAATAAGATTTTCCAATTCACCTTCTTTAGTCTGGATTTTTAAATCATCTCTCTCTATTGTTTATAGTAACTCATAGAAATGTTTGTTTTCTAAATTTACGTGTTTAAAATGTAAATCATATCATAGCTGATCAACTTCCCTAGTAATTTGCTTTCAAGTAACTTTTTATATGTCATTATATGAATATAAATTTTATTCATCTCAGAAATACCAGAGTGTTAAGTAAATAGAAAATAATTCAAACACTGTGCCAAATAATCGAATCTCATGAAATGGGGCTCTGATTAACAAAGAGCTAATGATTCCTAAGAAACCTCATCCCATACACTGGTTGCACAATCTTCCTTAGGTTTGTAAAACTCTAATTATTGTTGATTTGAGGCTGGAACTTCAAATTCCTGTGACATGCAGATTGACAATTTACAGAACATTAATTTCCAAAATATTTTTTAAATCACATGATCAGTGTCAATATTCCACACTAGAGGCTAGATACATCTTCCTCTACTTCAAGAGAATAAACCTGCAAGTGTCATCTTCTGCATATTTTGCTGGAAATTATTGCTGTACCAATCAGACATCTAATAGATTTTTTTTTAATAATAAATTTTATTTTTATATTCCCCATACAATTTCAACCCCTCCATTCTGACCCCAATCCCTCCCCTCCCTCCCCCCACCCCATAAAAAGTGTATCTGGTTCATAATTTTTGTTGATTTTTACTTTCTTATAGTATTCAAATTCCTGGTCCCTTATTTAAGTTTTCTAGATTCCTGCTATGAGTGAGACCATCCGGTATTTTTCTTTTTCTTTCTGGCTTATTTCGCTGAGCATGATCCCTTCCAGCACCAGCCATGTTGCTGCAAATTGCATGTGTTTATCTTTTTAAATGCTGAGTAATATTCCATGGTATATATGTACCACATCTTCTTGATCCAGTCATCTATTTTTGGGCATCTGGGCTGTTTCCAAAGCTTAGCTATTGTAAATAGTGCTGCTATAAACATAGGGGTGCAGGTGCTCTTTGGAATTGATGTTTCTGTGTCCTTTGGGTAAATACCTAGGAGTGGAATTGCTGGATCATATGGAAGCTCTATGTTTAGTAGGTCCAGAAATCTCCACACAGCTCTCCATAGTGGTTGGACCAGTCTGCACTCCCACCAACAGTGCAGAAGAGTTCCTTTTTCTCCACACCCTCGCCAACATTTGTTGTTGCTAGGTTTTTTAATATGTGCCATTCTCACTGGTGTAAGATGGTATCTCATGGTAGTTTTAATAGATATTTTTAAAATACCCATTCTTTCTCCTCTCAGTTGCATTTTCATTTGGTGGGGGATGGGGTGTGTCAGGGGTAAGTCATGAAGGGCTTGTTGACAGGTCTTCTGTTGCTTGCAATCTTGCCATCATGTTGTACTGTGACATACTCAGAGAATAATTAATGTAAAACTCTGTGGCACTTACGGTCTTTGCTTTTGAAATTCAAGGGGAAAATGATGAAAATTGGTGCAGTCAACACAATCTTTTTGAAGATGCTTGGATCTAGGCTTTCGCTCAAAAGACAGCTAGAGTTTTGATAGGCAAAAGCAGGGAAAGTAGGCATTGTATGCATGGGAGCATGACTGGCATTAGGCAAAGGGAATCAGGATGAAGAATACACTAACTGAATGAGAAATTGCTTGTTGGAGATTTTGGAAGATTATTTTAAATGGCAGAGTTGTACCTGATTATGCAGTCTTAAAATCCTAGCTGAGGATCTCAGGATTGATGAGGCAGAAAAGGGAGACACTGACAGCTATAATAAAGAGGTAACATAATGGAAGCCATATAAAAGGAAGTACAGAGTGGTAGAAAGAACAGTGGTGAGAAATAAAGTATCAGGCATTATTAGCAATCAAGTCACTGTGTGTAATAACCAATACCCTGTGCTGTGCACCAACCATGTCCTTTGATTTCACAATGATTTATTATACCATCACCCTCATTATCTAAATCAGAACACTACAATTTCATATACCATCTGTGAGCTCCAAATGGTCATAATTAACAATCACAAATGTTCTATAAAGGTGATATGCTAAAATTAGCTTTATCATGCTTGTCAGCAGGCTACTTCTGTGAATACCATGACATTCGATGAAAGAATAACTCATTTTGTTCTGCTTTTGCATGATTATATTTCTTATACAGATTATGAAACTATGAAATCATGACTCTCTAATTAAGCATCTTAAAGTTTAATATTTTAACTAATGGCTAATTAGGGCAAAAACAACAAGACCATAACCAAAATCAGTTTCCTTCAAATGAGATCTGGCTTGTGTAGTATCCAGAATATGGAAAATATTCTCCAAAATGTTCATTGTATGAAGGGAAAACATTAATTATTTGGGTGTATTTGTAGCAAATGTAAAGGGCTATCTCATTATTTCATCAAATATTTCCGTTCTTGATTCCTTAAGAACTCCATAGAAAAATCACAGTTTGGTGCAGAAGGAGAATGATTCCTTTTCACAGTATGCATTCCAAATTCTGGAAAAGCTGGGTAGTTTCAGCAAATTTAGGATTGAGAGATTGAAGCTTAATTTCACCACTAAAAATGGCCATCCTTATTATACATACTTATAGCTGTCTAAACTGTTACAGCTAACTAGAAAAGCAATGAGCCAAAAAGTGCATTGAATTTCATCAAACTGAAGATACTGCAGATTATAAGATGCACCATTATCTTATATACTACTAAGAAAGATAAAACACTTCAAATTAACACATGGCCCAATGCTTGTGTCTGATTTTTAAAAATTTATTTTATACTTAAAGATATTTAAGAGCTCTTTTTAAACTTATCTAACATAACTTAAAATAAGTCATTCTTTCCTTTAAGTAGGAAAATATAAATAGAAGGAATTGATTAAAATATTCCAAAAACTCTTCCCATTTATGATCTGATTCTTCTAAGTGACTTTCGACTCAGATCTTAAAACAATGTCTTTGTTTTTCTTTACAATATCATTCTTCATGCCCTCAAAAGCCTTGATGCACTATTTCTTAAAAGAATGCTCTATTTTCTCCCACTCCATTTTGTTGTCCTTGCTCGAACTCTTTATACACATCTCAAAAAACATGAACAACTAACACACTTGAAGTATTACTTCGTACTCCTAGGTCTCTTTAGTGGTCTCTCCATTCTCCCTCTGCTTAGCTGTCATGCATCTTTTTTGAGGTGAGGTGATAGTTTTTTGGAGGGAAGTACAGTTGATTCTTGAATAATGCTGGAGATAGGAGTGCCCATTCCATTGTACTCTTGAACATTCCTATATAGCGTTTGACTTCCCAAAAGCTTAACTACTAATAGCCTTCTGCTGATGGGAAGCCTTTAATGATAACATAAACAATCGATTAACACACATTTTATATGCTATAAGTGTTACATACTATATTCTTACAAGACAGTAAGTTGCAAGGGTCTCCCCAGCGATGCAACATGTTGAGCACAGTGCTGTAAAGCTGTCCGCAGCACAGTTTCGATCCCCTGCCGGCTAAGGAGATACTCACATGACCCTGCAGACCTCTCCTGTTTGGCCTGCTGCTCCCCTCAGCAGTGTTTTCAGCCTGTTTGCCTGTTCTGCTCCCCACTCTCTCTGGTGAATTCTCTCACTCTCCCACACCTCTGGCCTGTACTCCAGTTCTTGTATAAATAAATAAATCTTAAAAAAAAAGAAAATAAGTTACAGAAAAGACTATTATAAAGAAGATCAAAGGAAGATAAAGCACATTTTATAGTTTTGTACTGTTTTTAATACTGTTAGTTTACATTAGCTGTTTATTAGAGGAGTCAGTACGTGCATCAGTATTCTTATATGATACAAACCACTGTATATATGATATGTATCACTAGACATCATCATGAACACTAGGATGTTAAAATATTAGCATCAAAGTGAAAAGATAATGTAAAAAAGAAATGCATATTTATTTGCAGGTAGAATAATTCATGTGTTGATAATGAGGAAGAGGCAATATGATGGCAATATTTTATTTTATTGACAAAATTTGCCTTTAAGTGGACTTGCGTAGTTAAAACCCATATTATGAAAGGGCCAACTGTATCCGATTCTTAGAATTTTGTGGTTTAAAATTAAACAGGGAGCCAAACTTTGACACTTTTGCAATGTATCACAGTGTATGTCACTTTTTGTTACTCAAATTTATGATTTTGATTTTTTTTTTATTATGGAGCATTAATTTCAAAACATTTCAAAGATTTCTAGAGTTTTCTACTTGGCTAAATCTAAGTTCATGTTCTTCTTAATCAAGTCACTTGTATTGAAAATTAAGTAGTTTCTGTTCAAAGTCAAAAAGGACTGTCTGACAAAATAGTGTTCAAAAACTTAATGCTAGCCTTGCTGGTTGCAGGAATCACTCATGGCAGTCTCTCTTGGCTTTGAACTTTCTTTCATTTATCCTGATGGTTTTGGCATTTTCTCCTGCCTTCACATGTGATGTTTAGGTGTGACTGTCAATTCTTTTCCACATATTGCAGTAACAAAGAGGTTTTGCAAGAAAATATGGAACTGAATCTATTCCTCAAATTACAGATTTTTCTTTGCAAAGACCAAATACATATTCCATTGCTGTTTCTGTTTCTTTCTTTATGCACAATAGCTTTTCATATCAATGCTGAACCATAACATAATCTTCCTGAAGCATTTTAAATGGCAATTCAACTCAATATACTTATAGAGCAATGCATGTCACTTCACTGAAGTGACAACAATATGAACAGTTCTGCCTGAGTTTGAAAGGCACAGCTACATCACAATTGCCCAACAGCTATTACAAGCCATCATCAATTGAAGACTTACATTGGGATTGAGAAGCCTTCTAGGGAAAAATAAAGTTTGAATCACATTGATGAAGACTGATTGGGTGAGTACAAGAATGAGAGCTAAGGGAGGAGGATGGAAATGGGCAGTAGAAATCAGATTTCAGAAAAGGATGGCAAAGTCCTTGTGGGAGAACTCCCTTTTTGTTCAGGCTGGTATAACCAGACTTCGGATTCAACAGCAAAGCATATGGATCAGTAGAGAGGACCCACTAACCCTACATTGTGGGCCTTTCTATCAAGGAATAACACAGAGGAGGGAGGGTCCTCCTCACTTTTCATTAACTGATATTATGGTAAAAATGGAAAGCAGCTGTGATCTGGGTGAGCAGATGTTTGTAGAGAAAAGTGCTGGTTAGTGAGAGCATCTTGACCAGGACAAAACAGGTTACTGCAGTCTGGATTAACTCAATGATATTAGGCACCTCTTGGGGATGTCCCCAAAATATTTACTGAGCCATTATTGTAAGCAAGGTATTATTGTGCTTCATAAACTACTGAAATTCCTCCACAGATCTAACAAGACTGTAAGTATCCTCTACAGTCATAGAATGGTGATGCTTGAAAAGAGTTGGATTACTCCTTACAGTATTAACTCTGAGAAGTTAAAAAGAGATACTATGGCAATGGGTGTTCCTTTTCCTTTATTTTCTCCTCACAGATTTTAAAATTAAATTTCAATTTGTATGTTGCTCTTATTTGTAGAGGAATCATTTTTGAGTGTATGGAAAAATGACATGGAAGTTTCAAACTTCACATGTCTCTTCCACCGGTGTGTTGTTAATGCTTAAAATGTCTCCAACAGAGTTTCCTTCCCAAACCTGTTTCTGGAATCCCTTTTAATATCAAGTGATTCTGAGAAAGGTTAACACAATACATTGTAACCATTGGAATTTAGTAATTAACATCATACTGTGACTTATTTTCACAGATGTCTGTTTTTAGGGAGGGAGAGAAGGTTGGATGTGAGGGCACGGATTGCCTTACTTAAGGTAAGATAAACTCAGATAAATGGAAGGACATATGAATAAAAGAGCTGATGATGACTGAGATAATACTTATTTTTAAACTTGCTGTAACAAAGAAATTGCAAAATTCAGTGGTTCAAGAAACAGATATGTATTTCACATAAGACTCCAAGGTGAATATCCAGGTTTGTGGGCTGCTCAGTTTGCTGAAGACTGATCATTCAGGAACAGGATTCCCTAATCCATAACTGCTTTTGTCACCATAGCTAATGACCATTCCTTTTCAAAACCCAATCCCAGTCATAAGTACCATACACGTAGAGCAGTGCTACCCAATAGAACTTTTCTGCAATGATGGAAATGTTCTCTCTCTGTTCATTCCAATGTTAGAATTATAGATGTCATTCCCCATGACTGAAATGGAGAAGACTTGGTTTAAGAGGTATATTCTTAATACTTGGACATCCAGAATATTGATGGTAGTTTAGATTAAGGTGGTCTTTAAGCAGAACAAGGTGTGTCCGTACAATGATTTCATATTTGCTCAGCATACCTGAAGGAAAAGAGCTTCAGGCTTGGTAAGCAAAGCACAGAAGGTTAAGAACTACTAATTGAGTCTTACCTCCACTGCACTTTCATTAGCTTTGTAAATTTTATTGACTTTAATTTATTTTTTATTTTTTATTTTTTTAAAGTGACAGTCTTTTTTTTATTTATTTATTTGTTTGTTTTGTTTATACAAGCACTGGGTACAGTCAGAAGCGCGGGAGGGTGAGAGAATCCACCAGAGCCAGAGCGGGGAGCAGAACAGGCAGAAGGACCGAAGTACACTGCTGAGGGGAGCAGCGGGCGGCAGGAGAGGTCTGCGCGCCATGTGGGACCCTCCTCCGGTGGCCGGGAAGCAGCCGGGGATCGAACTGGCGCCGCAGAGGCCGCGGGCAGCTTCGCAACCCAGCGCTCAACCGCTGCGCCACCGGGGAGGCCCTATTGACTTTAATTTAACTTGAAGATTCACCATTTCATCTTAAAATATATGTTTTGTATAACGAAGTGCGCTAATGGGCTGGTTCAAATCCTTCTCAGAGACGCACTTTAACTGAAACAGGCCATTCCAAGGAAAATCTAATTATTTAAGAATAAACTTCCACAATTCTCTGTATAGCATTATTGGAGATTGTGGAGTTGAAGGCAGCCCCCTAGTTATTAACTTTGCTACTTTCCTTAAAGCCCACCTGGGTCTGCCTGACTTTCTACATATTTTCTAACTCTAAACCTAGCTCATAAAGCCGCTAGGATCTAGGTCCTGTCTAACCACCTAATGTTCTTCCTTCTCAGTCCATTCTCCTCCACCCCTTTTTAGTTTAGTTACACTTTGCCATATTTTTCCAAATGGGTTTTATCTGTCAAAAGTTTGGTCAATTCTGGTTTTTCTTTTTTAAAATTTTATTTATTTATTTATACAAGCACTGGGTACAGTCAGAAGCACAGGAGGGTGAGAGAATTCACCAGAGTGAGGAGCAGAACAGGCAGACGATGAAATACACTGCTGAGGGGAGCAGCGGCCACGGCAGGAGAGGTCTGTCCTGCCATGTGGGACCCTCGCAGGCGACGGGGGATTGAACTGGCGCTGCAGAGGGTGCGGGCAGCTTCACAGCCCAGCACTCAACCGCTGTGCCACCAGGGGAGGCCCAAATTCTGTTTTTTCTATCTAAATGGTTCTCCCTTATTCACAGTTTTTCTGCTTAGGTAACTCCCACTAATCTTTAATACCTAGCTTACAAATCATCTCCCCAGGAAGCCCTCCTTTATGTTACTAGTTCTGTTACTTCTTCTTTTTTTAAGATTTATTATTGGTCCTCCCCAGTGGCACAGCGGTTGATCTCTGGGCTGCAAATCTGCCCACAGCTTCTGCAGTGCCGGTTCGATCCCCAGCTGCTGGCAAGGGTCCCACATGGCGTGACAGACCTCTCCTGCCATGCCTGCTGCTCCCTTCAGCAGTGTATTTCATCAGTCTGCCTGTTCTGCTCCCTGCTCTGGCTCTGGTGAATTCTCTCACCCTCATGCGCTTCTGACTGTATAAATAAAAATACAAGCACCCAGTGCTTGTGTAAATAAATCAATCTTTAAAAAAAAAAAAAGATTTATTTATTTATGCACGCAAGCGCTGGGGTACAGGCCAGAGGTGTGGGGGGATGAGAGGATTCACCATAGACAGAGTGGGTAACAGAACAGGAAGTTTGACTGAAACACACTACAGACAGGAGCAATGGGCAAGACAGGAGAGGTCTGCTGAGCCATGTGGGTAGCTCCCTGGGCAGGAATCAAACTCATGCTGCAGTGGCTGTGGACAGCTTCATAGTTCTTAACCCCTTGTGCCACCAGGGAGGCCCATTCTGTTACTACTTCTATTATAACCTTTCTTCAGGTGTGGTCTGAGAGAATTACCCCATTAGACTTGTTGAAAGTGTAAGTTTCTGGGTGATAAACCAGACTTAGTGAATCAGAGTTTAGGGAGGGGTGAAGGAAGAACTGAGGAATACACGTTTTTCATAAGCTACTTAGAATATGGGAGAGGTATTTTTACCGTACTTTTCTGTCTTTTGCATTAAATCATAAGCTTTTTGGAAGGAATCACACTGTCTTATTTGCATTTGTATCCATACTACTTGGGCAACGTCTGAACACGTTTTAGCTGTGGAAAGTCTTGTTATTGAAGTAATGGTTAAATCAAACTAAAAATGCAATCTAAAAACTCAGCTGAGTTCTGGCTCTAGCACTTGCTAGACAAGTTACAACAACTTTATGACTCTCAGTTTCTTAATCTATAAAATGGAGATTATAATACCTGCCTGCCAGTACTTTGTGATAAAAATAAGAACTATCACTCTCAACAGTCTGACAGATTTTTAGATGGTTTTAAATGGTTAACACTAAAAGACTAAAAGCAAACTCCTAAGAGTGGAGGGATTTCTGTGCGATGATTTTCCAAAACATAATGTGAATTGAAAATTTTAGCAAACCTGACCCAGAAATAAAAGGATTGACCTGATTCATTATCTAATTCTCTTATATTATCCTCTGGGATTGGCCATTTCTGGGTATTTTCTGATACAAAATTCTGATGTTCATGGATTTCCTAGACAGATAAAATAATGGTGAACAAATTCAATATGAGACTTATGTGCACATGAGTTCAGCTATTTTCCTATTGGCATCAATTTTATTTTATTTCAACAATGCACTCACCTATACAATCAACATCTGTTAGCCTATGTGAGGTGATACTAGTATAAATAATAACTTCCATTTTTGAGCACTGTATGCCTGCCTCTGTTCCAAGCATCTTATGTGCTTTCAATAAATTTTTATGACAAACTTATGAAATAGTGCTGATATATATCCTTACAAATTTTTGTAGGAAAGACCCTACAAAAGAGGATTTTTCACACACACTAGCCCAAAATCTTACAGAAATAGTAGAAATTAGAATATAAGTCTAAGTTGTCTTACTCTAGACCTCTCTCTGTTAAATGTTATACTACCTATTTCCACTGACTTCTCATTTTTAAATCATGTGCATTCAGGGATATTGCAAGAAAAAGCACAACCATGGCCAAAGCTTAGAAAAATAATTCTTTACTAAGTTTAAGAATCAATAATTTCTCACTGTTTTTAAAGGGGTTAACAAAGTCAATTGTTTGTTCAGTTTATGCTGCTGATTTTCACAACCACTGCACAATTTTCTTCTGATATTTCACTCTTGTTCTGATATATTGAAAAGGTGATTATTTAAAGGAATTTGCACTATAGAAGAGACATAGGCATTTTAGAATGCATAGCTGACCCTGAAGTTTATAAAATAGGACAGTAATTGTGACAAAAAGGCTTGAGGTGGCTCAGTCTTTAATTGTGCCAGAAAGTGCCAGGTTGAGATGATGTCAACAAATGGCACCACTCTTCTGCCAGTGAAAAATAGCTTATATTTATTTTGGCTTTGAAAGTGTTTCTGACTTTGTTTAATTGCAACCTTAGATAATGGTAGAGATTATTATATTGACTTTTCAGTACTAAATTCTATAGCTTTCTAATGCTTTGACTGTGTTCATATAAGCACCACTGAGTGGGATGGCTCTGAAATACATTGTGCCAAATCCAAATTGCTTTCTGAACACAATTATTTTCCTTACTTTATGGTTGAAAACATTTCCCTTGAGTTTTACCAGAATTGCTCTGTTTATAGTCAGATTGGTCCTTCACAATTTGGCAGAATTTTGGTGACTCCTGTAATTGCCTTGTTCAGCTTACCATGTAGTAAATGTTATAATTTACTGGGAATTTTTGAAATGTCTAGGGGCAATTAGCATCTAATTTTCTGAATTCTGCTGATCAAAATTGTGTCTAAAACGTGGAGCATTACATTATATGTTAATTTTCCCTAACAGATTGTTTGAAGTTTTTATCAGCCATGACCAAATGGGGAGGTGTGAGATTATTTTATAAATCTTTAATACAGATTAAGACAATAAATTCAAACAACATAGTGTAAAGTTTTTGTTCTGTTGATCAAATAATTAAATGATTGTAGAAAGAGTGAACAATTCTTCAAGTCTACATGCAGGTTGCAGAAAAACTAATACATTAAATTCTAAAGCTTGCTTTAAAAAAAAGGAAGTAGGGCCTCCCCGGTGGCGCAGCAGTTAAGCGCTGGGTTGCAAAGCTGCCTGCAGCCTCTGCAGCGCCGGTTCGATCCCCGGCTGCTCCCCGGCCACCAGAGGAGGGTCCCACATGGCGCGCAGACCTCTCCTGCCTCCCGCTGCTCCCCTCAGCAGTGTACTTCAGTCCTTCTGCCTGCTCTGCTCCCTGCTCTGGCTCTGGTGAATTCTCTCACCCTCCCGCGCTTCTGACTGTACCCAGTGCTTGTATAAATAAATAAATAAATAAATCAATCTTTAAAAAAGAAAAAAAAAAGATTTAAAATAAACAAATAAAAATAAAAAAAGGAAGCAGAAAATTTTCCACTGAAATAGTTTTTATGTATTTGAAGCTGTGAGAAACAAACTTATTTATAATAACTTTTCAAGTTAATATCTAGGAATAAATGAAAATTATTGCATGCTAACACACACTGAGAAAAAAACTATTATCAATTAGTATTTATTGGATATTAGTGAATGCTCAGCACAATAACTTAATAGAGCATTAATCATTATTATCACATCTCAAAGACGTAGGTTAGAGGGAAATTTAAAGATTGGAGAGAAAATTGCCTAATTCTCAAAATTTCTATGCAAGAGGGCACTCTCCGACCCGCAGAGAGGAGGAAACAACAAACCAAAACGACCCACAAGAACAAACGACGCAGCAAGCGGGACTGTGAGCGGAAAGGAACTATTGCAGCCACCACACCCCGTGAACGGGAGCTGAGGCGAACCCTGCAGGATCCGCCACGGCGGTGAGCGAACGGCTCCGGGCGCCATTAGAGAAGAACAAAGACCCCGGGAGACGCGCACACAGCCCGGGCTGCCGGTAAGCTGGCGCGGGAACTCGGCGCACTCGGCGCGCTTGAAAAGCAAGTGCAGACCTGGATCGCGGCTGCCCAGGTCCCCGCGCCTGCGACCTAGGCTTGCGGGGAGACGACCTAGGCTTGCGGGGAGACGCGCGGAGGTCCTCACTGAGGTGAAGGTCCCTCCCTGAGTAAGCAGGATCCAGGCGCCCAGGCACGGGAGCGGTGCAAAAGGCGCCATTCCCGCGCCACTGAACTGGGCTACAGCCCGCGTCCTGGAACTGAGGGCTTTGAACTGAGACCCGGGGCACGAAAATTCGGGGCGTGGTTTCTCCACGACGGTGGGGCACAAGGCAGACACAGCACCCCAAAGCTGTTGAGGTGTACCCTACCATTCCCGCTCTGTTCTCTGTCCCACGGGGTGGGGGGAGGCGAAAAACAGCCCCCCAAGGACAATAGGAGAGATCTCTGGCGCCACCTAGCGACCAGGAAAAAAAAAAGTCACTAACACCATATAAAACAGGACATTTCTTAAGACTGCTTGAAAAGGGCAGAAGGTTTCTGGAGGACCCAGTGGCCAGCCGGGAAGTTATTCCACGCCAGGCCCCTTCCGACCAGCAGTCTGAGCCCACAGAGGGAGCAGGCACCCACGTCCGGGGCAGACCGGGTGCGCAGAAGAGTGTGCCTGAAACCGGAGGCGCAGGGACTGCATCCCGCTTCGCCATTTGAGAACAGGGACATTTCTTCAGTAAAAACTGCCTAAAACCAGCAGAAAGCTCCCCCAGAAGACAGAGATGGCTCCTGGAAGAGCCAGAGGGGAGCGGAGAAGTTCACCCAAGATGTCAGTCAGTCCGAGCAACACAGTGTCCCAACGCATACGACAAATTAGAAAACAGACAGTAGGGAGTAGAAGAACCACACGCAACCTAAAAACTCCTCAGGAAAGAAGCACACCACAAAAAGAAAACCACTCCCCAGATTGCAACGACAGCAACTTGGAAGAACTTCTGAGCCTTCCAGAAAGAGAATTTAAAATTGCCATGATTAAAAAAGTGATAGATCAGAAGAAGGAAATTGAGTCCCTAAAGAGGGAAGTAAGAGAAATGCAGGAGATCAAAGAATTAATGGAGGAACTAAAGAACTCTGGGAAAAGCAATGAAAGCAGAATAGATGAAATGGAAGAACGAATAAGTAATCTTGAAGACACAGAAATAAAAAGAACCAAAACAGAAAAGGAAAGAGAAGTACGAAGGAAAAAGAATGAAGAAAGACTTCGGGAACTATCTGACTCCATGAGGAAAGGAAATATAAGAGTTATAGGAATTCCAGAAGGAGAGGAGAGAGATGTAGGAACAGAGAAAATATTCATGGATATAATTGAAGAGAACTTCCCAAATGAGAAGAAGGAGCTGAAAATTGATATACAAGAAGCAAGAAGAACACCAAACTTCCACGACGAAAGGAAAAACACAGCAAGACACATAATAGTAAAGCTCCCAAGAATCCAGGACAAGGAAAAAATAATGAAGCTGACAAGAGGGAAGAAACAGATAACATTCAAAGGAAAACCAATCAGGCTGACATCAGACTTCTCTGAAGAAACACTACGGGCAAGGAGAGAGTGGAGGGACATAGTCAACAGACTCCAAGAAAACAGATGCCAACCAAGAATACTCTATCCCGCAAAGCTCTCTTTCCTCCATGAAGAAAGAATATGGACCTTCCCAGACAAAGAGAAACTCCGGAATTTCATTGCGACTAAACCCCCACTCCAAAAAATACTACAAGGAATCCTAAAGCCAGAACCTCAGAGGGACGAATAACAACGAAAGAAGACCAAAAAAAAAAGTTATTGAAAGAATAAATAAATAAAATCAAAGGAAAGACAAACATAATGGCAAATACAGATGCTAACATATCAATATTAACTCTAAATGTAAATGGACTAAACTCTTCAATAAAAAGACACAGAGTTGCAGCCTGGATTAAGAAACAAAACCCAACCTTTTGCTGTCTCCAGGAAACACATTTAGCTACAAAAGATAAAAATAGGCTCAAAGTCAAAGGATGGAAAACAATCCTACAAGCAAATGGGCCAAAAAAGAAAGCAGGAACAGCTATACTTATATCAGATAAAACAGACTTCAAACTCAAAAAAATAAAAAGAGACCCCAATGGTCACTACATTATGATTAAGGGGACAATACTTCAAGAAGAAATAACACTCATTAACATATACTCACCAAACGAAAGAGCACCAAAATATATCAGACAACTGTTGTCCTCTCTGAAAACAGACATCAGAGAAAACACATATGTAGTGGGAGACTTCAACACACCACTATCAACAATGGATAGATCAACAAGACAAAAAATAAGTAAAGAAACTAAAGCTCTAAATAAGGACCTAGAGCATTTGGGCTTAACAGACATCTATAGAACACTAAACCCCAAAAAAACGGAGTACACATTTTTCTCAAGCGCACACGGATCATTCTCCAGGATCGATCACATACTGGGGCACAAGACAAACATCAACAGATACACCAAGATTGAAATCATACCAACCATCTTTTCTGACCACGAAGGCATCAAACTAGAAATAAATCATAAAAAGAAGGCAAGGAACTATCCTACCTCATGGAGATTAAAAGCCACACTACTGGAAGACCACTGGACTAACGAGGAGATCAAAGAAGAAATTAAAAATTCTTTGAATTGAATGACAAGGAGGACACCAATATCCTAAATGTATGGGATGCAGCAAAAGCAGTAATAAGAGGAAAATATATAGCAATAGAAGCTCACATCAAAAAACAAGAAAGAACTCAAAGAAACAACCTAATCTCGAAGCTCAAAGATCTAGAAAAAGAACAACAAAAAAACCCCAGAACCAGTAGAAGAAAAGAAATAATAAAAACCAAAGCAGAAATAAATGAAATTGAAACTAAAAAAACAATCCAAAAGATCAATGAAACAAGAGCTGGTTCTTTGAAAAATAAATAAAATAGACAAACCCCTAGCCAGGCTCACAAAGGAAAAAAGGGAGAAAGCACAAATACACAGAATCATAAATGAAAGAGGAGAAATCACAACGGACACAGCAGAAATCAAAAGAATAATCAGTAACTACTATGAACAGTTATATGGAAACAAGTTCAACAATCTAGAGGAGATGGACAAATTCCTACAACTCTACAATCACCCAAAGCTAGATAAAGAAGAAATAGAACACCTAAACAGACCAATTACAAGCAGCGAAATTGAAATGGTAATTAAAAACCTCCCCAAAAACAAAAGCCCAGGACCTGATGGATTTACAAATGAATTCTACCAAACATTCAGAGACGAATTAGTGCCTATCCTTCACAAACTCTTCCAAAAAATTGAGAAGGAAGGGACAATACCAAACACGTTCTATGAAGCCAATATTACACTAATACCAAAACCGAATAAGGACAACACAAAAAAGGAAAACTACAGGCCAATCTCCCTAATGAACACTGATGCAAAAATCCTCAATAAAATTTTAGCTATCAGAATCCAACAATGTATCCATAAGATAATTCACCACGACCAAGTTGGATTCATTCCAGGGGCACAAGGATGGTTTAACATCCGAAAATCAATCAACGTTATCCAACACATCAACAAAAAGAAATATAAAAACCATATGATAATATCAATAGATGCTGAGAAAGCTTTCGACAAAGTGCAACACCCATTCATGATAAAAGCCCTTGAAATTCTTGGGATACAAGGAACATACCTCAACATCATAAAGGCCATCTATGACAAGCCAACAGCCAGTATCATTCTCAATGGTGAAAAGCTGAAAGCAATTCCATTAAGATCTGGAACAAGACAAGGATGTCCACTCTCACCACTGCTTTTCAATATAATACTGGAAGTCCTAGCCAGAGCAATAAGACAAGAGAAAGACATCCAAGGAATCCAAATAGGAAAAGAAGAAGTCAAACTATCACTATTTGCAGATGATATGATAATATACATAGAAAACCCCAAAATCTCCACAGAAAAACTAATTCAACTCATCAATCAATTCAGTAAAGTGGCAGGATACAAAATCAACACGCAAAAGTCAGTGGCCTTCCTATACACAAACAATAAATCTGAAGAAGAAGAAATCAAAAAAACCACCCCTTTTATTATCGAAACAAAAAAAATCAAATATTTGGGAATAAATCTAACAAAAGAGGTAAAGGACCTATACAAAGAAAACTATAAAACACTGTTAAAAGAAATAGAAGAAGACACAAAGAAATGGAAAGACATCCCCTGCTCATGGATTGGAAGAATAAACATTATTAAAATGGCCATCCTACCAAAAGCAATATACAGATTCAATGCTATTCCAATCAAAATCTCAATGGCATTCTTCAAAGAAATAGAACAATTATTGATGAAATTCATATGGAATCACCAAAAACCCCGAATAGCCAAAGCTCTACTGAAAAAAAAAGAAGGAAATGGAGGCATCACACTCCCAGACTTCAAACTATACTACAAAGCCATAATCATCAAAACTGCATGGTATTGGAACAAGAACAGACATACAGACCAATGGAATCGAATAGAAAATCCAGAAATAAACCCACAGATTTATGGTCAACTAATCTTTGACAAAGGAGCAAAGACTATGCATTGGAGCAAAGAAAGTTTGTTCAATAAATGGTGCTGGGAAAACTGGGTCGCTACATGCAAAAGAATGAAGCTTGACCACTACCTCACACCATACACAAAAATCAACTCAAAATGGATTAAAGAACTAGACATAAGACCTGAAACCATAAAATACATAGAAGGAAATATAGGCGAAACACTACGGGATTTGCACATCAAAGACATCTTTACAGACACATCACCCAAAGCAGTGATAGTGAAGAGAAAGATAAACAGCTGGGACTACATCAAATTAAAGAGCTTCTGCACAGCAAAAGAGACAATAACAAAAACAAAGAGAAACCCCACCAACTGGGAGAACATTTTTGCACCCAACACTAATGATAAAGGACTGATCACAAAAATCTGCAAAGAGCTGATGAGACTCAGCAACAACAAAGAAAATAATCCAGTCAAAAATGGGCAGAAGAGCTAAAAAGAAACTTCTCTGAAGAGGAAATGCAAATGGCCAACAGACATATGAAAAAATGTTCAACATCACTTGTAATCAGGGAAATGCAAATCAAAACTACCATGAGATACCATCTCACACCAGTGAGAATGGCACATATTAAAAAAACTAGCAACAACAAATGTTGGCGAGGATGTGGAGAAAAAGGAACTCTTGTGCACTGTTGGTGGGAGTGCAAACTGGTCCAACCACTATGGAGAGCTGTGTGGAGATTTCTGGACCTACTAAACATAGAGCTTCCATATGATCCAGCAATTCCACTCCTAGGTATTTACCCAAAGGACACAGAAACATCAATTCCAAAGAGCACCTGCACTCCTATGTTTATAGCAGCACTGTTTACAATAGCTAAGCTTTGGAAACAACCCAAATGCCCAAAAATAGATGACTGGATCAAGAAGATGTGGTACATATATACCATGGAATATTACTCAGCATTCAAAAAAGATAAACACATGCAATTTGCAGCAACATGGATGGCACTGGAAGGGATCATGCTCAGCGAAATAAGCCAAAAAGAAAAAGAAAATACCGGATGGTCTCACTCATAGCAGGAATCTAGAAAACTTAAATAAGGGACCAGGAAAATGAATATAAGAAAGTGAAAATCAAAATCAACAAAAAAACTATGAACCAGAGACACTTTTTGGGGGGGGGGGGCGGGAGGGGAAGGATTGGGGTCAGAATGGGGCGTTTGCAATTGTATGGGGGAATATAAAAATAAAATTTAATATTTAAAAAAAAAAAAAAAAAAAAAAAAAAAAATTTCTATGCAAGAATTAGTCACAGTGGAAATATCTCTATAAAGCTACAATTAAATTTATTTTTTACTTTAGTGTTTTCCTAGTGGAGAGCATGCCATTAAAATATATTTGATATTTTTGAAGCCCCAGTTATTATTGTAGATTAGTCAACTAATATTAGGCATAGACCCTAACAATAAATGCTGGAGAGGATTCAGGAAGAGGGACCCTATTTTATTACACTGTTGGTGGAAATGTAAACTGGTTGGGCCATTATGGAAAATGACTCTGGGTTTAGATTAAAAAAAAAACTGAAAATGAAAATACCATACGACCTAGCAATTCATTCTTGGGCATCAGCTCAAAGAACATTAAACCATCAATACAAAAAGCTATATTGTCTACAATGTTTATTGCAGGACTATTTACAATAGTTAGGATATGGGAGCCTGATGTGAAATAGTTAGGATATGGCAGCCTAAATGTCCATCAATAGAAGATTGGATCAAAAAGATGTGGCATATCCATAATACAGATTACAATTTAACCGTAATTAGATGAAATGAAGTCATTTACAGCAAAATGGAGGGAGTTCAAAGGAATTATGTTTAGTAAAGCAAGTCAAAATCATGAAGACAAATACTTACATTTACATATAAGATGATTAGACAAAATAAAATACTTAAAATCTAAGTAGTGGACGTTACAAACATCCTGAGGGAGCTGAGGTTAAGAGGAAAAGGGGAGGGAGAAAGGGACATTGAAAAATGAGGGATGGTGTGTGGGGGAGGAGAGAAACACCAATAATATAGAGTTGAAATAAATTAATAAAATTATCCTTTAATTGTGTCTAGAAAAATATTAGTGACAAATTATTGAAATTTTAGGATTTTTCTAATTCTTGTGTAAAAAATAATCCAGAGACAATGGTTTTGGATATTCCTCCTGGTTTATTGTAGATTTTTTGGGATGTAAATAAGTACTTTTCCAGAATAGGTAAGACTATGGTCTTCATCCTTATAAGAAGTTTACATAGTGTATTCTGATAGGCAACTTAGGAGCTCTTCCACTAAACTCTGCATGGCTAGTAGAGTAGTGCTAACCAGCAGGGCAGATACATGGACAGTACATAGAGATCCTTGTGGTTTCAAAAGAAATCAACTCCAGTTCATAAATCAGAAAACGTGTTACAATAAGCAGGAGATGGGGGAGTGTAAACATCTTCATTAATGCATTCCTTGTGATGAATATACAATTCCAGAGGTAAGTTGATATTTCACAGATACGTCTTAAATAAGATAGTCTAATAGGATATCCTGTGTGATATTTCCACATCATGTTTTCAAAATATACTTTTTGTGGGGAAAACATTTATAATTTGAATAAAGAGCTGCTTTACTAAGGATTTGCTGTGAGTTTATGTTATGTAATTAGCTTTGTTGCTAGGCAGCCCCAATAGCAATTTTGATATGTAATTTGCTTGAAACTATTAAAAGTGATTTGCCTAAGGTTTGAGACAGGCTGAATTAGCCTCAGAGAGCATTAGGTGTTGCTATTTTAATGAACTGAAACTTTACATTTGGGATTTAGTTTAGTGAAACCAAAATAATTTGGCACTTTGGGAAATGAAATCTGTTGAACAAAGTTGAGAAGAATTTAATATTCACTCTATATCCGTCGGCCTCCTAATCGTCACCCTCTAGTGCTTACCCCATATCTAAATTTGGGAACTTTTTTTTTCTTTAAATGCATGCTGAGCAACTTCTCTTTCGCAGGGCTTCTTCTCTATAGATCTGCTCTGTTTTTGCTTTCTTTGAACCTTACAGTGAAGTTCGGGATACTATTAAGAGAGAAATCAGGGAATTTCAGTTTTTCCTTTAATGTGTCCTCCCTAGTCCTATCTTGGCGTTGGGGGTCATACCAACTTCTTCTATAAGGTTGCCAACTTCTGTAGCTGTCTTTACTCTCTCTCTCTTTTTTTTAAAGAGATATTTATTTATGCATGAAAGAACTGGGGTACAGGCCAGAGGTGTGGGGGTGAGTGGTTCACCAAAGATAGGGTGGGGAACAGAACAGGCAGACTGACTGAAATACACTGCTGAGAGGAGCAGCAGGAGAGTCAGGAGAGGTCTGCTGCACCATGTGGTTATCTCTCTGGCCGGCTAGGGATTGAACTAGTGCTGCAGTAGCTGCAGACAGCTTCATAGGTTGTGTCTTAATCCCTTGCGCCACCAGGGAGGCCCTGTCTTTACTCTTGATGCTACATTCAGACAAATTAAATTCTGACTTTGTTAGGAAGCCCTCTTTGGTTTTCTCCATGTTTCTGTTTTAAGGATTCTGACCACCCATTTCACCCTTGTGCTCAGCATCCAGAATCCCAACCCAGTTACATTCCAGGAGTAAAATTAGATAGGTTATCTATACTTTATATAAAAAGGGGTTTCCAGGGCCTCCCTGGTGGCGCAGCGGTTGAGTGCTGGGTTGACGAAGCTGCCCGCAGCCTCTGCAGCGCCGGTTCAATTCCCGGCCGCTGGGCGAGGGTCCCACATGGCGCGCAGACCTCTCCTGCCGCCCGCTGCTCCCCTCAGCAGTGTACTTCGGTCCTTCTGCCTGCTCTGCTCCCCGCTCTGGTGAATTCTCTCACCCTCCCGCGCTTCTGACTGTACCCAGTGCTTGTATAAATAAATGTTAAAAAAATAATAATTTAAAAAAAAAAAAAAAAAAGGGGGTTTCCAGATAACCCTTGGCCTTGGATGATCTGTAAATGCTCTGTTAGTACAATTTATAATCTGAATGTACTTCAAAGACTTGGCTCTATAAATCAAGTGATGTTTTCACTCCGTTAGTTCTTCTTGAATTTATTACATTTTTTTCTTAGTAGCGGCAGCATGAATTAAAGACTATTTGCTTACTACTTGTCTGGGATTTTGCTGTTCAAAACTTAAAATCTTATCACATGCAAGGGTTATACTTATTTGAGGCATGTGAATATATAATTCATTAGGAATATGAATATATAAAAGTATTTTGTGAAAAAAATTTACCTAGCAAACTTCTGAGTTCTATTGTGAAAAAGAATAGAAAGCATTGATATGGCCCAGGTTATTAAAAATATTCAACTAGAGTGATTATCATAATTTCTGATGGTAATGGCTTCACATAAAATGATGATGACATTTGTTACTGTTATTTGACTTTAAAAAAAGATTTATTTATTTATGCATATAAGAACTGGGGTACAGGCCAGAGGTATGGGGGTGGCGGTGAGAGGATTCACCAGAGACAGAGTAGGGAACAGAACAGGCAGATTGGCTAAAATACACTGCTGAGGGGAGCAGAGGGTGGTTCAGGAGAGGTCTGTGGCGCCATCTGGGTCACATCTCTTGATGAGGATCAAACTCATGCTGCAGTAGCTGTGGATTGCTTCATGGTGCTGCGTATTAACACTTTGTGCCACCAGGGAGGCCTGTTATTTGAATTCTATTTCAAAAATAGTTCGAATTAAAACTGCAGTGTATGAATGGTTAGATTTTAAATTCATGTGCCTTGGACCAGTGTTTCCTCTGGGTAGAACTGACAAATGCCTAAGTAGTTTGATATGGACAAATCATGACAGAATATTCAGAATGGAGACAAAGCTCATGTAATGCTTGATACTCTAAAATTAGTGGTCCATAATAATAAGTTGTCATTTATTCTTAGTGGCCTATTAATGTACAAATTCTCCTATATGATGATGTCTTAAACTATAAACCATTAACATTTTAGTAGGGATTCATGCTTCAGATTGTTCTCTGATGAAATTATTGACTAAGATATAATAGTACACACAAAAGGTAAGTTTTGAAATAGCATAAGGGTAAAGGCTGACCAGCAGTCTCATGTTTTATACTTATCTTTACCCTCTTATTTCTTTCTATGTTCTGAAAACCAATCTTTTATTTGTATTTGTGGTTTCTAACACCCCATTTCTTCTGTAAAAGATTGAAACCCTTTAATGCCAACATTCATAGATGGACTTGATTCATGTTTTTGATCGCATGTAGCCAGATTTTGAACTTCTGGCTTGGGTAGCCTTTAGCTTTAGGCAACTAATTTTTTTTAAGGTTTATTTATTTATTTATACAAGAACCGGGGTACAGGCCAGATGTGTGGGAGGGTGAGAGGATCCACCAGAGACAGAGCAGGGAACAGAACAGGCAGACTGACGAAATACACTGCTGAGGGGAGCAGCGGGCGAGACAGGAGAGGTCTACAGCACCATGTGGGACCCTCGCTGGCCGGCCGGGTTGGAACCGGCACTGCAGAGGCTGCAGACAGCTTCAACAGCGCTGTGCTCAACTGGCTGTGCCACCAGGGGAGGCCCTAAGCAACTAATATTTTGTTGTATTTATTTATATGTTAACCTACTATACTGTGAGTTTCTGTGAGCCTCTTTGGTAGCAAATATGTTATATCTAGCATAGTACTTTCTCCAGAGTATATGTTTAGTAAAACTTTTTATTCCAAATGAATTTATAAAAAAAGTATGTAATACTGAATCAAAGTAATTATAATATTGAGTTTATTTTCTGCTGAAAACATCCTCAGTCGCAAATAAATACAATGGCTTGTAAAATGTGCTTACTCAAAATGTCTGCCCAGAAAAAGACAGCCTTATCTTTAAGTTGGTGGCTTAGTCGTTCTTCAAGAAAACAGTTTTATGATATCATCTAAATACAGGCAGAGTTTGATTGTTCAGTCTTTGAAAATTTGATGGATTGCTTTTTTCCTTGAGGGGTGAATAAATCATCACAACCTCATAAATCTTAGCAATCACTTTTCCTCCTAGACTCAAGAATCTCCATGAATAGCTCACAGGGGGTACATTAAACCAAGATGATAGAAGAAAAACAGAAAAGAAACAGAAAATGAAAGCCAGAATTAAAATGAAAAATGAAGAAAGTGTTGGTAATCCTTTGTGGGTGCCCAGATGTTATGTATGCAATATGATTTGGGTTATCTTTGTCACATTGTGTATGGAAATAGGTTTCCAGAGGGAAAGACCTTAAATGATGAGTATTAAGTAAAATGATGGTTACCAAAAAAAAGGGTGCTTTTTTGTCTCTCTCCATTATAGGCTTTCACTGGGTGAGTCCTAGTGAGTTTCTATCTTCTTACCTGAGAGACACAGCCAGGGAATATTGGGCTCTTAAATTCAACACATGGATGAATTTTCCAGGTCCCAATGCATATTTGATGTTAACACTTGCCTTTGTGTCTTGTGGAGTTGAGTATAGAAAAGTATTGCTATGTGCTGTCATGAAATTTGTATGCAAAAAAAGTTGTTTTTCATCTGTTTCTTTGGTATTTTGTAATAATGTGCTAGAAGTTGCAAAACATATATTTCTCAAAGGAGGGGAAGAACGGAAGATACAAAATGAATTTTCTCTCACTATATTCCTCATCTTTTTTTATTATTTTGATCTAGAATACAAGTTGATATGACACCAAAGGTGTTTGAATTTTTCTTAAAAAAGATCACAGAGGTATTTTAAGCATTCATTCATTTATTTGTGATAAAAGAATTTAACTAAAACATATTTTCAATTGAGAAAGGGAGCATTTGATTAGATGCTGTTATATACAAAAGTGATGTCCTTTTGTCATCCAGCAATATTCATAGAACATATTTATTGAATATATGAATTAATATATAAAAAATAAATAATTTTTCAAATCCAATGTTAGGCATTGGAGATTGAGATGTGAATAAGAAAGCTTATATTTCTGCCTTTCTGGAATTTTATGTCCCATTGAAAATCACAGAAAAATATGAAGCATTCTTAACAACTTAGTCGATTTTGTTTAATGCTCTGTCCCCACACTTTCAATATTAACAGACATCAATGGTGCTTTAGAGACATTTAAAAAATGATGACTCTCTATTAGGAGATATGATGAGCAAAGTGAAGGGTCCCATGGTGCATCAGGGAAGTCCTTTTTCTTCTGGTTTAATAGGGGTATAATTCACAAATAAAATTGTAATATATGTGAAGAATACAATATGATTTGTTTCTTATGTTTTTAAATGACTAGTTAGTGCTCTTTCTTTTGAACTTGGTTAACTCCTATCAGCATCTCTTGTAGGGAAGATTTAATGATGATAACTCCCTCAGTTTTTGTTTGTTTTGGAGTCTTTATCTCTCCTTCAGTTTTGAAAGACAGTTTTTTTTGGTAAAGTACTTGTGATTAGAAAGTTTTTCATTTAACACTGTTTTTTTAAATTATTCTATTCTATTTTTTAAATTTTTTTATTAACTAATTTTTTCTTACATCATTGTAGTCCCCACAGTTCTCCTGCCACCTTATCACCTATGTACCATCACTATGCTCCCTTGTGTTCTTCCCTTCTATGTTTTCCCCTCCTTTGAATATATCACCCCACTGTCTGTTGACCTGCAAAGTTTCTGCTGAGAAATCCATTGACATTTCCTTGTCTTTACCTCTTGCTGACATTTTCACTTCATGTTTGATTTTAGGCAGTTTTATTAAAACATATCTCAAGTATGATGGTTTAAGGCTGAAATTTTGGAGGGATCTATGAACGTCATGAAACTGGATGTCCAATCTCTCCTTACGTTTGGGAAGTATATAGCCATTATTTCTTTAAATAAACTTCGGCAATCTTTACCCTCTCTTGTTCTGGGATTCCAATGATGCTTTGATTATTATTATTTTTTGAAATTTTATATATTTTTTTAAAGATTTATTTATTTATACATACAGGAACTGGGATATAGGCCAGAGGTGCAGGGGGGTGAGAGGATTCACCAGAGACAAAATGGGGAACAGAACAGGCAGACTGACCGAAATACACTGCTGAGGGGAGCAGCAGGCGAGACAGGAGAGGTCTGCTGTGCCATGTGGGTAGCTTCCTGGCCAGCCAGGGATTGAACTCGTGCTGTAGAGGCTGCGGACAGCTTCACAGCACTGAACTTAACTCCTTGCGCCACCAGGGAGGCCCTTTATTTATTTTTGCATAGAAGTACTGGGATGTAGACCAGAGGTGTTAGGGTGTGTGTGAAAGGATTCACCAGAGACAGAGTAGGGAACTGAACAGGCAGATTTACTGAAATTCACTGCAAAGGGGAGGAGCAGGTGAGACAAGAGAGTCTGCTGCGCCATATGTGGGTTAGCTCCTTGGCTGGTGATTGAACTCAGGACTTAGAGGTGATAGTGCTGAGATTTAACCCCTAGGCCACCAGGGAGACCCGTATTTCTTAACAGAATCTCATAGTTCATGAGGACATTCTGTATTTCTTTGCACTGTTTTTTTTTCTTCTCCTCTGACTAGATAATTTCATTTAACCATATCTTGTAATTTACATGTGCTTTATTTTTGCTTGTTGTAGTCTGCCACTCATGTTCTCTATTGCATTTTTCACCTCATTTTTTTAGGTGAATTTATGTTTGTTTCCCTTTTATGATTTCTGTCACTTTGTTTAACTTCTCATTTTGTCCATGTATTATTTTCCTGATTTTTGTAATTTGTTTTTATATTTCATTGCATTTCCTTTGAACAATTGTTTTGAGTTCTTTATCAAGCAAATTGCATATCCGCATTTCTTTGCAGTTGGTTGCTGGAAAATTATTCTATTCCTTTGATATCGTCACATTTTCTTGATTTTCCATGCTCCTTGAAGCCCTGCCTTGTTGTCTTTGCATTTGTAGAATCAACAACCTCCTCTAGTCTTTACTGAATGACTTCAAGAGAGAAATACCTCTGTCAGCCCTGTTAGGGTTTCTGAGCGTTTCTTGGACCTCTGCAATTGATACTACTCCATACTTTTTTCCCTTCTTAGAGGGTAATTCTTAGGATTGCATACCTCCTCTGATCCTGCAAAATCAGGCTGGGAACTGACAGCATGTTATTTACTTTCACTAAAATGGAGTTGTATGCTCAACTTTGTGAGCTTCCTACCATACTGCAGATATGACTTATGTACATGCTCACTACCTGTCTGCAAGGATTCACTCTTGCTACCCTTGTCCTCCAGAATACTCATAGGGAACTGAAAATGGAGTGATGGTTTATGTGGGTGAGGTTCTTAAAGTGCTGGGATTGCTTGTGATCCAAGTCAGAGCTAGGGTGTGGGGGAAAACTGAAGGCCAGGTATCCCTGCATTTCCCAACCTCATTTGTATTTATCTTGTAACAGTGTACTATAATAAGAAATGATAAAAATTACTTCTTGGCCAAGACACTTAAGAAATATGTGCCTCCTCCATCATTCCCTTCTTTTGTGGAAACTTCTGAAGACATGACTTGAGATGGAAGTGCCATAGATGAAGGGAATTAATTCCCTGGAGCAGTAAATGGAGAATCTCACAAATTCACATAGAATTTCCTGTATGTGAGAAACATTTATATTGTTGCTAAAGTTTTGAGATTGTTTTTGTAGCACTTGTTATCAGTTACTCAGAATAAACAGAATAATGATCCACTGAAATTGGGCTCAGTTAAGGCCATTTAGCAATTATTTTAATGATGATGGCAAGAAAAATAGTTAAACTGTAACTTAACACTAATAAAAGGTAAGAATGTTTGTGGTCTTAGCTCTTTTTAGTATTGCAAATTAACTATAACCCATCCACTAAAGTGATTTTATTTATTTAAGGTTTATTTATTTATGCATACAAGAACTGAGGTACAGCCAGAGGTGTGGGGGATGAGAGGATTTACCAGAGACAGAGTTGGGGAGCAGAACAGGCAGATCCACCAAAATACACTGCTGAGGGGAGCAGTGGGTGAGACAGGAGAGGTCTGCTCTATCATGTAGGTTGCTTCCTGGTCGACCAGGGATCAAACTCATGCTACAGTGACTGGTGCTAGCTTGACAGTGCTGTCTTTAACTCCTGCACCACCAAGGAGGCCCTAAAGTGATTTTAAAAGTAGTTTTTATATATTATTTATATCTCTTTAATAGCGTTAAAGAGAGTCCAGTTATATCTTCAAACACTTCTCATAAGTTCCTTTCTTTTTCTCCTAAATTCTTATATACAGCAGAGTAGTGGATCACAAGGTGACATCCACTATAAAGATCATAACTCTTATTGCCTTTTTGCTGTCAGAGATAGGGAATAGTGCCAGATTGGTCATTTACCCCATCATAACTCATTAGACACTTACCTAAACATTTACTTCCCTCATTGTCCTCCATAGTCATCAAGAAAACCCATTCTCCTTGTTTATGTTACTGATTGTACACATGCATGCATACTCACACAGACATACATAAATTATTTAAAGATGTTGGTTTGATCGTTAAGCGTGTATGTGTGTATGTGTGTGTGTGTGTGTGTGTGTGTGTATGCCTTTGGTATTGTGAAATATGTCATACTCAGGTGATGACATGATTCAGTTACATTGCTACCTAGAACAAACTTGTCCCCCTACCACCGCCTCTTATATACTCAAGTCCCTTTGGCTCCTACTTCCTTCTTAACCTGAGAGCCCTCATGGCATTTACTTATGTCCATTGGTTTTTGAAAATGTTTTACATTAAGGAATCATCTCCTACGTATATGTCCAGTATCTGTTTCTATCATTCCAACTTGCTTTACTGCACATAATTTTCTCAATTCCCTCTATTTTGTTGAAAATGGGTGCATTTCATCTTTTCTTATTGTGGTATTGTGGTATTCCATATTGTGGATAGGTTATATTTTCTTGATCCAGTCATCTATTGATAGACATTTAAGCTGCTTCCATGTCCTAGCTCTTGAAGATAAGGCTGCTATGAACATTTTGGAATATGTGTTTTTTTGTGTTGACAGTTTTATGTCCTATGCATGGATATTTAAGAGTGAGATTTCTGGGTCATATGGTAGTCCCATTTCTAGATTTTTTTTTTAAGATTTATTTTATTTATACAAGAACCGGGCTATAGGCCAGATGCACAGGAGGGTGAGAGGATTCACCAGAGACAGACAGGGGAACAGAACAGGCAGAGGACCAAAATACACTGCTGAGGGGAGCAGCAGGCAAGACAGGAGAAGTCTGCTGGCCATGTGGGTTGCTCCAAGGCCGGTGGGGATCGAACCAGCGCTGCAGAGCCTGCAGACAGCTTCACAGCACAGTGCTCAATTGCTTGCGCCACCAGGGAGACCCCATTTTTAGATTTTTAAGATAAATTCAAATTGTTTTCCATACTCGTTGCACTAGTTTATACCATTAACAGTGTAATAAAATGCCTCTTTCTCTCTTTCACTTCTTGTGGGAATTTTTGCCATTCTCATGGGCATAGGCGGTATCTCATTGTGGCTTTAACCTGCATCTTTCTTATTGGAAATAACGATGAATATTCTTCTCATCTATTGGTCTCCAGGATATCCTCTTTGATGAATTGGCTGCCAATTTATTAACTGGGTTCATTTTTATCGTCAATTTTTTTTGAGTTTTAAAATATTTTGTATATTAAACCCTTATCAATTAAGTTTTGTGTGAATGTTTTCTCACATATAATAAGGTTTTGTTAAAAAATCTTTCACTGGGGCCTCCCCTGGTGGTGCAGCGGTTGAGGGCTGGGCTGCGAGGCTGCCTGCAGCCTCTGCAACACCGGTTCGATCCCCGGCCGCCGGCGAGGGTCCCGCATGGCGCGCAGACCTCTCCTGCCGCCCGCTGCTCCCCTCAGCAGTGTACTTCTGTCCTTCTGCCTGCTCTGCTCCCCGCTCTGGCTCTGGTGAATTCTCTCACCCTCCCGCACTTCAGACTGTACCCAGTGCTTGTATAAATAAATAAATAAATATTAAAAAAAAAAAAAAATCTTTCACTGTATAAAAGCTTTTCTACTTGAGCTAATGACAATTTCTATTTTTTCTTTAAATTTCCTTTGCCATAGGGGACAGTTGACCAAAACATCTTTATCATTGATGTTTTGATGCATTGCCAATGCTTTCTTCCATTGTTTGTGATTTTTTTTTGTTTGCGATCTTATACCTAAATATTTAATCCATTTGGAGTTTGTTTTTGTGTATGCAGTTAGCAAGTGATCCAATTTCACCCTTTTATGTGTGGCTTTCCAATTTTCCCAGCACCATTTATTAAAGAGACTGTGTTCCCCATTATATGGTAAAACAATAGTGACTCTTATAGACTTGTGTCAACTACCACCTCTAGACTACATTTAGAGCACATGGATTGTAGTTGATATGGGGTCATAGGCCAGGAGTTGTTCTTTTCTTTTCCAGCACAGAACTTTATTCTGGGATGTTTTCTGGGCGGGTGTTCCTTTTATTAACAACTACTTAAACTCTGTATACAAGCGTTTATTTGTTGTTTTGGTTTTGACCTTGAGGTCAGGGGATGGCAGGTATTTTGACTATTCTAGCTTCAGCTTAGTGTAGTAGCATCATCTCTGAGGAGACATAGATGATCTGATTTGTTTCTCCTTGCTGGTCCAGCTTCCAATTGTTATACACTGAGAAACTTGTGCTCAAGCCTGTTATTCTTGCTCTGCATCCCCACCCAGTGGAGCACCTTCTGTCCTGGGTGCCGTCTCTGGATACCATTTTAGCCAATGTAGTTCTAGATCTCAAGAGTCCGAGGTAGGGTCCTCCCTAGTTGTGCAAGGGATTAAGTCTCAGCACTATGAAGCTGTCTGCAGCCACTGTAGCATGAGTTCGATCCCCAGCCAGGGAGCTACCCACATGGTGCAGCAGACCTCTCCTGTCTTGCCTGCTTCTCCCCTCAGCAGTGTATTTCAGTCAGTCTGCCTGTCCTGCTCTCCACTCTCTGTCTCTGATGAATCCTCTCACCCCCACACCTTTGGCCAGCACCCCAGCTCCTGTATACATAAATAAATAAATCTTAAAAAAAAAAAAACAGTCCCAGGTATTGGCTTGTGACCCTGAGTCAACAACTGTAGGGGTTTTGCACAGCGGCCACCCTCTCTCTTGTGGGCTGTATAGCCCTGCTATCATTATAAAAACAGCTCGCTCAAAGTTCTTCCTAATCTTTCTACCAGATCATTACTTCCAGCATGTGCCTTAGTTGCCCATTTTTCTCTTCATGGGTGTTTGGCTTTGTTCTGCTGTAATCTATTTGGAGTATATGGAGGAAGTAAGTCCAACATTTTCACTCTGCTGCCACCTTGCTGGACTTCTTGGCACACACATATATAAAACAACTTCTGTTTCTAATAAATAGCAAAACTATCCATATATCTTCACAAACAGTGAAGTGTATTGAAGGGTAAACACTGTGTCAATCATTCATTTCACTGTATATCAATGGAGGAAAACGTCTTAAGACCAGATTAGGTTCATATCATGTGTTTGTAATAATAGAGACACTCTAGAGGAAAATGGAGTTTACGTTTTCTTCTTCATTCATGAGGATCTAAAGAAGGTGCAAACCAATGGGTGAGGAGAAACACCCATATATCCTCTCATGCCCAACGTCTGCTTATTATCTTTGAAATTCATTAGTAGCTTCTTCCCACATCTTGCAGGCCAAGTCAACTGACCAATTCTCTTTCTCTGTCCTACTTCAGTGGTGAAAGTATATAAACTTTACCTCTACTAGCAGGTCCTTGACAAGAGAAGAAACTATACAGATTCTCACATAAGATATAAAATAATCTACATGCTTAAAAACTGCTTAAGAACTTGACTTTTTTCATGGTCCAAGTCTATTTCAGATAGTTAAAGGCAATTGATGAACTTGAGGACACTATGCTCTATGAAGTAAATCAGACCCTAGAGATAACTATTGGATTATTCTACTTATAGGAAGTATCTCACATAGTCAACTTTATACAGACAGAGAGTAGAATAGTGGCTACCTGTGCTTGGGATGGGGAATACAGAGCTACTATTTAATAGTATAGATTATCACTTTGGGATGATGAAACATTCTAGAATTGTTATGTGGTAATGGTTATATAACAGTGTGAATGCACTTAATGCCATTGTACGGTACACTTAAAAGTGTACAGTGGTTGAAATGGTAAATTTAATGTTATGTATATTTTACCTGCAAACAAAAAGAAAATGAATCATGGCTAACTAACTTTGAAATCAGTTGAATGCCCTGGAGCTGGATAAAGTCCTTTCCCCTGTATTATCAAGGTCCATGCTTTGACTTCATAGGGAGTATTGCTTCACATCTACTGAATCCAGGTGTCAATTTCTGTAGTGTCCCAATACCTTAAAGAGAAAGGTCAGTGGAGAGCTTTAAGCACTCATCTCATCATTGGATATCCCACTCAAGAGGGGAGAAGTTTCAACATATATCAATCATTTTCCCTTTGTATATTTCATATCTAAATAAATTAGAAGGCTAAATGAGATGAGAAATATTTCCTTAATAGAGTGTTAATCAATAGATAATTCATGCCATATACCACTTCATTAAAATCATCATTTTATTAACCCCAAATTTTGGTAAGTTTTTTTTTTTATCTGAAAAATAATGTTCTCCTTTGCCACCTGGTAACATACTTCTATGCTACGTAGATCACATGGGGCACATTTAAGCCCATCAATTAGAGTTTTCCCTGCTTAGTATTACAGATGCCGTAGGTGTTGATTTGCACGATGCTAGGGATACATTCTACAAGTCTATCTGTAATGTGATTTTTCAAGAGATTCAGTGTCTCAGCTTCTGGTGTTAAAGAATTACAAATCAAAAGTCTAGGCAGGAAAATTCAGTATTTTTCTCTCTTGAAAAATTTATTTGTCTCCAAAGTGGAAGACTGTAACAATAAAACTTAACTGGTCTCCCTGGCTTACCCAGCATGTCTTGTTCTTGGTTCTGCTACTTTTCCATGACTGGAATGTTTCCCCTATTTTTGTTTGCCTGTTTAAATTCTAGCCATCCCTCCAGGTTTGTTGGAAGCCTTGTCAGCACCATGACGCCTTCCTTGTTAGCCCAGATCTCCTCTGATGTTCTTGCATAACTTGTCTCTTCAGATTCACTCATTCAAAATTTTCATTCACTGAACTTGCACATTTTCTTTTTATAAGGATGTATCTGTGGACCCTACTTCCAAGGTCCCCACCTTCTGATTTGTACATATTGTGTAGCTCCCTTGCACATTTTGTCATTGTTGGTGTGTGACCCATGGTGTATGGTAGATATAATAGTAAGTTTCTTCTCTTTTGGGGGTACACTGTTATGTAGCATTAGAAAACTAATACAATAGTTAACCTGTCTGATTATACAATAAAATACTTGAAGAAAAATTACTGGCTTTCTAGATTCTTTTCTTTTTCTTTTTTTTTTTTTTTAAGATTTATTTATTTTTATGCAACAGCTGGGGTACAGGCCAGAGGTGCAGGAGGGTGAGAGGATTCACCAGAGGCAGATCAGGGAGCAGAACAGGCAGATGACAGAAATACAATGCTGAGGGGAGCAGTGGGTGCCACAGGAGAGGTCTGCCGGGCCATGTGGGATTCTTGTAGACTGGCTGGGATCAATCCTGCACTGCCGCGGCTGCGGACAGCTTCACAGTGCGGCGCCACAGGGAGGCCCACTTTCTAGATTTCTATATTCTTTTTGATATCCACACATGTCTACTGAATTCAAGATAGAAAGAGTAGTAGTACATATTCTTTACCTACCTGCTTTAACTTTTTCATAGGAATTAAGTACTCAGGACATTGTTTCATGAGGTAGGACCCAGAAAACCGACACTACTAATCCTATATTAAAATATAGGACAAATGGAAAATGATAATCTGAAGATGGCTCTAAAGTTTAATAGAAGCTAATGGCAAGGGCCTCCCTGGTGCTGCAAGAGGTTAGGGCACAACCTATGAAGCTATGGGCAGCCACTGCAGAGCGAGTACGATCCCCAGCCAGGGAGCTGCCCACATGGTGCAGCAGACCTTTCCTGACTCACCCACTGCTCAGCTCAGCAGTGTATTTCAGTCGTTCTGCCTGTTCTGTTCCCCACTCTGTCTCTGGTAAATCTTCTCACCACCCCCCACACACCTCTGGCCTGTACCCCAGTTCTTGCATGCATAAATGAATAAATCTTAAAAAAAAAAAGAAGCTGTTGGTAAGATCTTAACTTAGAATAGGATCAACTAAATGTTTTAAAAATCTTTTCAGTCCAGGTGCTCCCTGGTGGCACAAGGGGTTAAGCACAGAACTATGAAGCAATCTGCAGCCTCTGCAGCATGAGTTCTATCCCCGGCCAGCCAGAGAGAAACCCACATGGTGAAGCAGACCTCTCTGTCTCGCCCACTGCTCCCCTAAGTAGTGTGTTTCAGTCAATTTGCCTGTTCTGTTCCCCACTCTGTCTCTGGTGAATCCTCTCAACCCCCTCTCTGGCCTGTACCCCAGTTCTTGTATGCATAAATAAATAAATCTTTTAAAAAAACAATCTTTTCAGTCCAAGAGTTCTCTAGTCCTATGACAGCCTCTTCTGCCACCAAATTCTTTAGTTTTTTTTTTTTTTTTTAAAGATTTATTTATTTATTTTATACAAGCACTGGGTACAATCAGAAGCGCAGGAGGGTGAAAGAATTCACCAGAGCCAGAGCGGGGAACAGAACAGGCAGACTGACGAAATACACTGCTAAGGAGAGCAGCGGGCATGGCAGGAGATGTCTGCTGCGCCATATGGGATCCTTGCTGGTGGTCGGGGATCGAACCAGCGCTGCAGAGGCTGCAGGCAGCTTCGCAGGCAGCTTCGCAGGCCAGCACTCAACCGCTGTGCCACCAGGGGAGACCCCTCTTTAGTTCTTTTGCAGGCAGTGGTTCCTCTGACCTGCACTTTGGAATTCGAGGCTCCACAGCCCTGTTATCTTCAGCAGCATTACCCTGCAGATTGAACAATGCTTGACTATGACCTATTACATCCATCTTTTCATTTTTTGGTACTCACACTACAGCTTCAGATAAACTGAACATATCAATGCTATTACAAAAGGAGAAATAGAAAAAAAAAAACATACCTCCATATAGAAATGTTACAAACTAAAAATTGAAGAGTACCCTCTTTTACTTTATTTTCAATCACTGTGCAACAAGGTGCTTTACCAGAGAGATATTTTAGGGTAAACAGTAACTGATATGAAGAACATGTGTTCATTTGCTCTATCTATGAGATATAACTAATAACAGATGGATGCTATTTATAAACTCTTACATGTTTATCCTGGTTCTTTTGAACTCTTGTCTATTCTGGGTCTATCAGCTGCTGCCATTTGGGTAATTAATTGCTCAATCAAACAGTATAATTTTGAAATGTACATTCCCTATATATGATCTGCATATTGAATTATCTTCTTAATGCCGTGAAATATTTTATTTGCTACTTTTTTTTCTAAAACAGGCAAAGATTTGTGTATGCAATCTCAATTTCAAAGCCTCATGTAAGTTTTCTTTTGCTGTAGTCTTTCTTTTTAAAAAGAAATATGCAGCTATCTCCTAGTCATATCTGTTTTAGTTTGAAAAAAGAACCAGTCAAAAATGTGGGTTGTATTATTATACACCATTTTTAAATGTTAGAATAAATTGCTTAAAATCATTTAATATTTTTGATAACATTGCCCATAAGAAGAAAACTGTTGAGTCAATTAGGCTTGGTTAAATCCAAGCTGGTTTTGTATTCTTAGTTTCTCTCCAACTGGGCACAGAGGGTCTCCCTGGTGGTGCAGGGGTTAAAGTCTCAGTGCTATCAAGCTATTGCCAGCCAGCCACTGCAGCATGAGTTCAATCCCCCACCAGGGAGCTGACCCACATGGAGCAGCAGACCTCGCCTGTCTCGTCCTCCACTGCTCCCCTAGCAGTGTATTTCTGTAGATCTGTCTGTTGTGCTCCCTGCTCTTCTCAGGTGAATCCTCTCACCCCCTGCACCCTAGCTCTTATATGCATATATATATATATATAAATATAAATCTTTAAAATAATAGGAATAGATCTTTATAAAAAGAATAATACCAGATGGTCTCACTCATAGCAGGAATCTAGAAAACTTAAATAAGGGACCAGGAAAATGAATAACTATAAGAAAGTGAAAATCAAAATCAACAAAAAATTATGAACCAGAGACACTCTATGGGGGGTAGGGGGCGGGAGGGGAGGGATTGGGGTCAAAATAAGGGGGTTGCAATTGTATGGGGAATATAAAAATAAAATTTATTATAAAAAATAAAAAATAAAATAAAATAATAGGAATAGATCTTTATAAACTGATAAACAAGTTGATCATTCCATCAGACTATCAAGGGAGGGAGGGAGAAAGAGCGGAAAGAGGGAGTGCTTTTTTTTTGTGACATTTGAATAATATTACAATCAACAGACCATGAACTCCCCTCTTCAGCTCTGAAGTCAAATCTATTTGCTTAGGACAAAGTAAGTTATGCTGGAAGTACATCTAATGTCATAAGGTCAGGAAATGTTTAACCAGTTTTGACTGTCACTTTTTTTTTTCCAACAGAAATGCATTAGATTTAAAATTCTTTTCCTTTCTGAAATTATCAAAGAATATTAAAGGAATTACGTCTCAGTTCATTTTTATATCCAAATGTCTGTGAAAGAATGTAAGTGAAACCATCACTACTCAAAATGGAGTTTTATTCAGCAAGAGTCCAGAGCACTAAATCATCAAATTTAGCAAGTGGATTAATAAATAATCACATAGGTGAAAAGAAAACATAATATGTGCTAATCAGTTAAGTATATCTTTAGTTATTCAATTATACTTTTGAATAATAATGTTAATAATAATAGCTATCATTATTGTACTATTACTAATGCCACTAGATATTAAAATAATTCATAATTCATTACTGGCAAAACTGTGTAATAAAGTAAGTAGATCTTAAAATAATTTCAGTCATAGCCTTAAAAAATTGTACATCTGTAAAATTCATTGCTGAGTTGTACTGAATTCTCTCTTTCTCTCTTTTTTTAAGATTTATTTATTTATACAAGAACCGGAGTACAGGCCAGATGTGTGGGGTGTGGGGGGTATTGGGTGTGTGTGTGTGAGAGGATTCACCAGAGAGAGAGCTGGGAACAGAACAGGCAGACTGACTGAAACATACTGCTGAGGGGAGAAGTGGGTGAGACAGGAGAGGTCTGCTGTGCCATGTGGGATTCTCGCCGGCCGGCTGGGATCAAACCCGCAATGCAGAGGCTATGGACAGCTTCACAGAGCTGTGTCAACTGCCTGCACCACTAGGGAGGCCCGTTCTTAATTCTCTTCATAGTGTTGTTGTTGTTTTTTTTTTTTAATCAGAAGTTAAGCAGCATTATAGATGGTCCTATTTAAAGTACATAGGGAACTGATAGTTGACAACCAGCCAATGACTTCACCTGTACTTCTGAGACAAGCAGTGTGAAAAAGTGCCCTGGCATTACTCCTATTGGGTCTAACTCCTGAGATTATTCATTCTTAGTAATGAGAATGCTACTAATTATGTGTAACTGAAACTCAACATAGAGTCAAACATTCTCTCTATTCATGGTTTACCTGCCCTTTCTACTTATATCATAACTATGACTGTTTATAATTCTAAAATTCTGGCATTCTCTCATTCTATAATTATTTTTTATTCTTTAGTACATGTATAAAATTAATTTAGTACATGGTTTTTCTACTAAGTTTATTCCTTGGAACACATAGACATTTAATGTATTTCTTCCTAAATATATATACTTTTGTACTATATACATATATTTGTGTTGTGAAGATGATTTTATTGTATTTAATTAGCCTTAGTACATACCACGTGGCCAAGAAATCATGTCTAAGAAGTCTCTTCTTGGGGCCTTCCCGGTGGCACAGCTGTTGAGCGCTGGGTTGCGAAGCTGCCCGCAGCCTCTGCAGTGCCGGTTCTATCCCCGGCTGCTCCCCGGCCACCGGAGGAGGGTCCCACATGGCGCGCAGACCTCTCCTGCAGCCCGCTGCTCCCCTCAGCAGTGTACTTCGGTCCTTCTGCCTGCTCTGCTCCCTGCTCTGGAGCAGGGTGAATTCTCTCACCCTCCCGTGCTTCTGACTGTACCCAGTGCCCAGCAATTCCACTCCTAGATATTTACCCAAAGGACACAGAAACATCAATTCCAAAGAACACCTGCACCCCTATGGTTATAGCAGCACTATTTACAATAGCTAAGCTTTGGAAACAGCCCAAATGCCCAAAAATAGATGACTGGATCAAGAAGATGTGGTACATATACACCATGGAATATTACTCAGCATTCAAAAAAGATAAACACATGCAATTTGCAGCAACATGGATGGCGCTGGAAGGGATCATGCTCAGCGAAATAGGCCAGAAAGAAAAAGAAAAATACCGGATGGTCTCACTCATAGCAGGAATCTAGAAAACTTAAATAAGGGACCAGGAAAATGAATAACTATAAGAAAGTGAAAATCAAAATCAACAAAAAACTATGAACTCTATGGGGGGTAGAGGGCGGGAGGGGAGGGATTGGGGTCAAAATAAGGGGGTTGCAATTGTATGGGGAATATAAAAATAAAATTTATTATAAAAATAAATAAATAAATAATTCCTTAAAAAAAAAAGAACCTTAACTTTAAAAAAAAAAGTCTCTTCTTAGAGATGTCAAGAGCAATAAATGAAAGGATAAAGTCATTTGGAATAAGCAAGTTTGGTAGAAATACTAGAAGGCTGGAATTAAGTACATGAGTTCTAGAGTTAGACTTGATCTAGCAAATTAAAATCTCACTGATTATGTGTTGTGTGAACTTGTACATTTCACCTAATCTGTGTCCTAGTTTTGTCAAATATAAATGGAAAATTAACTATAGTGTCTATTTTATAGGATTACTATGAGAAATAAACCACACAAGGTATTTAGAATAATGTCTGGATAGTTATAAATGTAATCAATTGTCATTTATTAATGTTACTATTGTTAAAAACTCCAAAGTCCAAGTTTATCATACCCCTATGATATAGTGTACTCAAATCTTCAATTTGCCAATCTCTAAAGTGAAGATAATAAAACTTATCTTACACGATGCTAATGGGAATTAATAGCATATTATGAGCAGCACAGAAAAAAGAATTCAGAATGTGGATCATGTGACTTAATATATTTATCCTGGAGTTCTGGCCAATAAGGTTGGAGAACGAGATTGAATTCCATCCTTACAATGGAATGTTCTGATACATCAACTTGGAGAAACCAAGATGAGGTTTTACTAGAGTTGAGAACTCAGGGAAAAGCTCTTCCCCTCAGCCAATTCACCCCAGTCTAGCAAACAAATGAGAATGCTGGTAAGAAAAATGACCGACGAGTAGACTGCTGAGAAGATAAATTCCTTGCTCTCCCACAGGGAATGTCACATAGGAAATCAACATGCCCTTAGACAGCTGCCTAACTGGTGATCATCCTGAGGAGTATTCTGGGGGATTTGCTCATAGTCCTTGAGAACATTTCAGGAGTCTGCTAAGTCAAAAATATTTTTATAAGAAGAAGAAGAAGAAAAAGAAGGAGGAGGTGGGCCTCCCCAGTGGTGCAGCAGTTGAGCGCTGGGCTGCGAAGCTGTCCGCGGCCTCTGCAGCAGCGGTTGGATCCCCGGCTGCTCCCCGGCCACCGGAGGAGGGTCCCGCATGGCGCGCAGACCTCTCCTGCCGCCCGCTGCTCCCCTCAGCAGTGTGCTTCGGTCCTTCTGCCTGCTCTGCTCTCCGCTCTGACTTTGGTGAATTCTCTCACCCTCCCATTCTTCTGACTATACCCAGTGCTTGTATAAACAAAGAAAGAAAAAGAAGGAGAAGTTATTTGCCTTTTTCACTCTCAATTATGAGTTTCTCAGTAGAATTTCCAGAATTGACATGATGTGATTATATCATCATTCTGACAGTTAATGAAATGTATGATTATGTATATTTGTATATTAAAAATTTTCTCAGCTTTACTATCTATAATGGAAAATATCAATAGTATAATTCAAATATAGAACAGCTCTTTGGGTTCCTCAATAATTCTTTTTTTTTTCCCAAAATGAGAAGACTTTTTACTTATGGAACAAAGAGAAATGCACATTGATTCTAGTTATCCTATATCACATTATTGTATAATAAGTAAATTATTGCTTGTAATATTCTAGAACATTGGGTGTTTTAAAAAGGCCTTATGGAAACAAACAAAAATGACCTAACACAGGACTCCCTAGAAATTCTCTCTGGTGGGTCCTCAATAACTCTTGAAGGCATAAAGGGTGTCCTAAAGATCCTTTTGTGTTTGAAGATTGGTAATCCTGAGGAATGGAACTATTTTACTTCTGGGATGGGGCCATTCTCCAGCTTCTGTCTGGAGGACATGAAGCTAGAAACTGCCTGGAGTACACTCCTGCTTCTCTGAATCTTTGCTTCCTTTTTCCAGACTCTTGTGAGGAGACTGAAGGTCATCTCAGTTCTGTTGATAAATTCTTCCTCAAATTACAGTACAATTGTTTAGTTGTAGTTTCCTTTGCCCACAATCAGTTCTATATCTTCCTGAGATTCTACTCTAGTCAGTTTGCAGCCAAATTCTGTTTTTTTTTTTTTGATAGGACTTTAAATATTTCCTTTTTCTTAAATCATCACATTTTTTAATCCACCTCTCAGGGTGGGGTTTTGGTACATATTTCTCAATCTTATTTCCAGAGAACATTCCAATCTTTCAAATTCACTGCACTTACTATACCATATATATAAATAGTGTAAGTTTAAGAGGAAAAGCAAATATGGAATTTGTTAAAATTGTTCCAAGTTAAATTTAGTGTTTGTTCTTTGCAATTCTGAATTGATGTAATCATAAAAGTCTGGTGGAATTATTCAGACACATGAAATGACATCTGGAAAACAAAACCGTGTTACTATTCATTTGAAGTGTTTGTGAAAAACCGTTAAAGTGAATAATTTAAAGAGCTTGGAAATATATTAATATTGTATAAGGCAATCATGCAAATTAACACAGACTCATAGGTCCTGGGTCAAATTGGATAAGGCTCAAAAGAAAGTCAATTTTGAAAAAATAACAATTTTAATAAATCTTAAGAATATTATCTAGATTTATTACCCAGAGCGGCTTAATTTTGTTAGATGTTTCCTTGCCTCTAACTGTAAATTAGAAAGACTAGTAAAATATAAGCCCATTGAATTCTGAAATTTTATGGTTTTTATAACCAATACTATAAATTTAACACTTAATTACATGTGATCACAATTTATACTCAATTTGACATTTTCATTCTTTTCCAAAAACTGGAAAAGAGGCTTGCAGGTTTCCTAGTTGCAGTTCAGTTGTTAGTAATACAACTCTTAATTTATAAAATAAAAAAGAATAACAATCTCCTTTCTTTCATCACATTGGTGTGGGCATAGATTATTAATAAACAGTAACATATTATAAAAATTAAAGATCTTGTTAAGGTTTCCCTGAGAAAGCAGAAATTTAAATTTGGGTTTAAACCATGATTTTACTCTGGATTATTGGCTGTGTGATTTTAGGTATGCTATTTAAACTCTCTGAGCCTTAGTTAATTCACTGGTAAAGTGAGAATTTAAAAATCCTGAAAAAAGCTCCAATTTCTTTTTTAATTTCTCCCAAACTGTTCTAGGGGTGCTTATGGAATAACTAAGGGTACTTCCTGAGATGTCCTTCTGACCTATCTAGAGCCCTCTCCTTTCCCTTTTGTGTTGTCTCAATGAGGCAATGTTGCCTGTGGCTGCAGCAGCTGCTGTTTTATTATCTGTTGCTGAGAAACAAATGACCTCAACACTTTGTGTGTTAAGTAATAAATATTTATTATCTCAGAGTCTGTGGGTCAGGAATTCAGAGATAGTTTGGCAGGTGCTTCTGGCTTAGGGTCATTCATGAAGGTACAATATAGATGTTAGCTGGGGGGCCTGCCTGGCGGTGCAAGGGGTTAAGCATCAGCACTATGAGGCAATCTGCAGCTACTACAGCACAAGTTCTATCCCCAGCCAGGGAGATACCCACCTGGCACAGCAGACTTCTCCTGTCTCGCCTGCTGCTCCCCTCAGGAGTGTATTTCAGTCAATCTGCCTGTTCTGCTCCCCACTCTGTCTCTGGTAAATCCTCTCACACACAAACCTTCCCCCCCCCACCTCTGGCCTACACCCCAGCTCTTGTATTCATGAATAAATAAATCTTTTTTTAAAAATAAAAAGATGTTAGCTGGGTGTAGGATAAGTGATTATCTGGCTTTTCTGCCCTCCTGCCATTAGCATTGATGATGGATCCCTGCGGTCCTGATGGCGGGCACCTGCAGTGAGGTGTGGTCATATGTAGGTGGGCACACCTGGGCTCATAAGAGCAGAGTCAGAGTGAAATGGAACCACCAGCAGAAAGAGAACAGAGAAAAGAGCCACCAGAAGAGAGCAAGATTATCAGTGGTGGAAAAGACGAGAAGAGAGAATGAGAAACGAACGAAATACCAGAGAGCCCAGAAAGAGTCAAGATTCCCCGGGGGGGCTGGGAGGCCTGCCAGTCTCCCGGCCCCTGGCACCTCTGCTTGCCATGTACCTGGTAAACTCAATAAAAGCCTGAAAAGCCAATGAGGGCTCCAGGACTCTCCTTTATCCATCTGCTCAGTTCATAGAGATCCTGCTCTGTCCCCTCCTGCCACTACACTGGGGCTGTGGTCATCTGAAGTTTGGACTGGGAATAGAGGGCCTCCTCCTGAGATGATTCACTTACATGGCTTTTGGCAGGAGGTTTAGGTTCAAACATGCATTGAAATTGGCTCATACCTGCTTTCAGACTTAATAATTAATTTTTAGGAATTTTACAATTCAATTGTTTAATACAGCCACCATTAAAATTAAATTACTTAAATTTAATTTAAATAAATTATAATAAGAGCTATATTAAGAGCCAAAGTAATAAATACTTAAAATGCATTGCTTCCCAATTGTTCTTCTACATGTTTCTTTTATTGATGCTCTGGTAGTTGTGTATGTCTATTATGTCTCTTTAGAGGAAATACTGTATAGTTGTGTCCTGTTGCACATCTCAATCTCATCCTATGTCTGCAATCAGTGACTTTATGTTGGTAGCTTGAAATCAGCATGGTGTATTTATTCTACATATCAGCAAAAATGCAAGATGGTTTTATTGATTAGCCTTTGGAAGTATAAATTGTATCCTATACATCCATTATGATGGTAAAATTACACTCACAGATTTATTGACAAACCAGATGTTAAATAGCTATCAGAGAGCACACTGCCCCCCCCCCGCAATGATTCATATCTCTCCCACATGCAAAATATTCACACCCTACCCTCGAGACCCCCTCACAGTCTCTCTCTCTCTCTCTCTCTCTCTCTCTCTCTCTCTTTTAATGATTTCAGTTTGAAGCTCAGAAATCCATCATCCAAATCAGGGCAAAATGCAACTCCTCAGGTATAGTTTCTTAAGTATAGCTCCTTGTGTATCTCAAGCTCCTCTTTTGGAATATTAGTGAATATTAGTGAACAGAGAAATACAAATGCTCTCCCTCTAACACACCCAACAGCCAGTGGTGGAATAGGCATAAGATTACTGCTTCTGTTTCAAATTATGAAAAATAGGAGGCATACTAAAGTCAGAAGTCTGAAATAGAACTGTGCATATTTTGGAGGTTCATTGATTAGGATGTGTTCCTGAGTCCTAGGGCAAGTTAGGATTAATTAGGCAGCTTCAGGGACAGTGCAGACAGGGACTTCTGGAGAGTTAAAGAGACTTCTGGGATAAGGGCAAAAGAAGGAATAAGGGAAGCTCCAGAGAGCAGCAATTTCTATAGGGGGTTAATCACTCACCCCAGGACCAGGAATCACAGATGTTCCTGAACAAGGACAATAAAGAAAAAGGACTCTAAGATAAGGGCTGGGACACAGAGACTTTATTCTGGGCACAGAGACATTAAGGCAGAGTGACTGAGACCACCGAGAAGTAACCAATCACAGAGACTGGTGGGGCTTTAGGATAACACAAAGAAAGGGTATATTCCCTGAGGCACGACTCCACTTGGGCTTCCTTGCCCCTCCCTGGCCTGGTTCCATGGCCTGGGAGTCCCACATTATTTTTGTTCCTTTTCTCCTCAATAAACTTTTTCTTTCTCTAAACAAACCTGCCTCTCCTGGCTTGCTTGCCTGAGCGTGTGCGAAGATCCTGCTGCGGCATCGTCAAACACCAGCCAGTGGTGGTCTAGTGGCTGGGACTCAACGCTGCCCTGCAGCCTGGGATCCGTTCCTGGCTGGGAGACTAGGCCTGAAAACCTGACATTACAGTATCACTCCTGTTTCTTCTCCACGGTTTTTGAATCTGCCTTTTAGGTTTTGGGTTCTGTTCTGAGTTACTCATTCTTTTCCATGAAGGGCAACCCAGGCTTGCAAACCTGCCCCTTGCAAGTTGAATTTTGGGAGTACAAAGTCCTTTTTTCTCGCTTTTGTGCTGTTTCTTTCTGTTTCAGTACAATCTGGTAGTGTTACTCCCACTTAATTTTCTTGCAAACATTATTTTTCTCTTATTGATAAAAGCCATGTTTTCAAAACTTTTTTTATTTAAATATTTTATTTTATATAATTCTTACATCTTTTTTCATCTTTGCACAATGTATGCATTTTCATTTTGGTTATATTCCCCATACAATTGCATCCCCCCCCATTTTGACTCTAGTCCTTCCTTTCCCCCCCTCTTCCCCCCCTTCCCCGTGTGTCTCTGGTTTATAGTTGCTTGTTGATTTTGATTTTTACTTGCATTGATTAGTCTTTTTCCTGGTCTCTTATTTAGGTTTTCTAAATTCCTGCTATGAGTGAGACCATCTGGTATTTTTCTTTTTCTTTCTGGCTTATTTCGCTGAGCATGATCCCTTCCAGCTCCATCCATGTTGCTGCAAACTGCATGTGTTTATCTTTTTTGATTGCTGAGTAATATTCCATGGTGTATATGTACCATATCTTCTTGATCCAGTCATCTATTTTTGGGCATTTACTTTTTGAGTGAAGCCTTTCTCTAACTTGGGCTACTGCTGAGGTTGCTGAGGAAATTAACCATTAAGCTTTGTAGATGCCCTATTGTTTGACTGAACAAAGAACTGAACCATTTATATAGAGTTTTGACACAATGTTGTGCAGTCACACCCTTGACTTTATCATAAGACCACATATTGCTGGTAATGTTTTTGATCTTCAACTTTACTGGAAGCCATTTCTTAATTTTAGTATATCTGGAGAGCCTGAAAATTCTCAAAACCAGAAAGTCCTTGTTCCTTCTTTGTTTAAGTCTTTCCTTTGACATTTCTCTATCTGCTTGTGTATTACTATAAGAAGCAAGAAGTACCCAAGCAGAACCTTAAACACTTCCTGAAATCTCCTTGACTGGGTCATCTCATTCATGTGGTACATTTTCTATTTTTCATATATCTGCAGGAGAGAGGGTCACTAAACATTCTAACACCACATAACAAGCATTCCTTTCCCTCCATTTTACAAGAAGTAGTTTTCACATTCCCTTAAGCTCCTACTTACACCTCCCTGAAAGGCAACTGGCTGTCCCCAACAGTCTGCTCAGCACACTTGAAGCTTTCACTAACACTCTTCCCAAAGTCTTTGCTTCTGCCTGTGCCTTTTCTAAAGCCACTTCCATATTTTTGCTTATTTGTTACCTTGACATCCCATTTCAAGCACCAGAGTTCTAAAATCTCCATTCTTTATCTATTGCTGTGTAACAAATTCCAAATCTCAAAAACTTAGCAGATAATGATACCATAATTTCAGGTTTTAAGGTCTAGTCTTGTACAGGGCAACCCTGATATGAAATGGGTTGCCTGACTGGGGGTCCTCACCTGCACACTGCAAAGGGACTTATAATAAGACTCAAATGCAGGCACACACAAAAAAGTTAAAAAAGGGCTTATTTACAAAAGAAAGGAAAAAGAAGAATAACTCAGGGAGAAAAAGAAGGAGATAAATTAGTGAATGTGTCCCACCAGTTCCACTGAGCTGGAATCCCAACAGCATGCTGAAAGCTGGCAAAAAGCCAAGAGAGCCCCCAAGGTCCACTTGTCTGGTTATATACCAAATGTGGCTGCTTAATTCCACCCTTATTTCACAGCAGTCCTCCCTTAGGTGACGATGGCTTATGGGATTTGTAGCTCTTGGTGTCTTGGATCTCATTGGTCTGGAGTGGGGGTGGAGTCCATAAAACCTGTGTTTGTGGAGTTCGTTCAGGACATCCATTCCCCCCAACAGTCTCCCAGCCAGGAACGGACCCCAGGCTGCAGTAGCAGCGCTGAGCCCCAGCGGCTAGACCACCATGGGTTGGTGTCTCACGAAGCTGCAGCAGGAACTTCACTGATGCTCAGGTAAGCAAGCTATAGGAGGCAAATTTGTTTAGAGAAAGAAAGTTTTTTAAGGAGAAAAGGAACAGAAATAAAGTGGGACTCCAACCAGGCCAAGGCATTGTGCCTCAGGGAATATATATCTTCTTTCCCTATTATTCTAAAGCCTCATCAGTCTCTTTGTGATTGGTTAGTTCTTGGTGGTCTCAGTCACTTTGCCTTGATGACTCTGTGACTAGAATTAAGTCTCTGTGTCCCAGCCCTTATCTTAGAGTCCTTTTTCTTTATCATCCTTGTTCTGGAATATCCTGTTGCCCCTAGTCCTGGAGTATTTGATTAGTTCCCTGTGAAGTTTCTTACCCTTATCTGTGGAGCTTTCTTTATTCCTACAGGTTTTTCCTATTCCATTCTGACCCTAGCAGCTCTCCACTTGCCCTATGACTCATTGAGATTAATAAATATATCATTTCACTCCTTCTGTGGGTCACGGATGCAGAGCAGTGAGGTGGGTAGTTCTGGCTTGAGATTATTACTGAAACTGAAAGATTTTTGACTCTGAATGAAGGCTGAACTGGGGTGGATCTGCTTCCAAGATGTCTCTCTTTATGTTTGTTGGCAGAAAGCCTCAATTTGTCACTGGTGGTTTGGCAGGAACTCTCAGTTCCTCACCATGTAGCCTATCTGTAGGGTTGCTTCAGTGTCCATGGTGGCTGACTTCTTACAGAACAAGTGGTCTAAGAGAGAAGAAAATGTTACAGAGAGCCCTGATATAAAATGGGTTGCCTGGCTGTGGGTCCTCACCCACGCGCTTAAAAGGGACTTAAAAGTAATACTCCACTACAGGCACACACAAAGGTTAATAAAAGGTTTATTTACAAAGGAAGTGGAAATGAGGAAATGTACAACTCAGGGAGAAAATAGGGAAATAAAGTCTTTAATGTGTCCTACCCGATCTGCCGACCTGGAAACACAATGGCACTCTCAGAGCTGGCCGAGCTAGTGCTGCGAGCTGGCGGAGAGCCAAAAAGGGAACTTCCCAAGGCCCACGTGTCTGGTTCTATACTAAACCTGGCTGCTTAACCCCACCCTCAGGTCCCAGCCAACTTCCCTTTGGTGGTGATGGGATTTGGAGTTCCCAGTGTCTTTTGGCTTCGGTCTGGAGTGGGGGTGGAGTCCACAAAGCCAATATGGAATTAGCTTTAGGACATCCTTTTCCCCCTAACAAAAACAATTCATCTGCAAAGCCTTTTGTTACCTACACTGAGAAATCAAACACTGCTATTTCTATCGTACTCTACTGATTTCATAGGTCAACCTTATTCAGTATGGAAGGGGATTATATGGGGCCATGAAAGGAGGCAGGGATCACTGGAGGGTATCCTAGTTCCCAAACTTGGCATTTATGCCATAGATGTTCCATGAAGTTGTCTAGCTACTGGGGCTTCCCAAATAGACTGGACCTGTATGCAGGTGCTGTGTTTGCTGCCTGGTCTGATACTGAGAAGACCTGAAGTTGAGATTGTTTATATCTCTTACATAAACTCTTTAGTACACTGACTAGAACCAAATAAGCACAGGAAGATTAAAATATATTTTTTCATTTTATTGTGTAGAAGATTCTGAATCAATTTGTAGCTCAGAAATGCAATTAGCAGCCTCTGTGTGGCACAAATATGGAAGACAATCTTGCCTTGCCTATGCCTGTTGAAATTGTAGTAAAAAAAATCTAGGCCCCTGGTTTTTTACTAATTTTTTGTCATTGAGTCCCTGAGGAATTGGGGTTAAGGCCAATCAGAGTGATAGATGCTGTGATTTCCTCCAGTCCAGTGACTGGTCTCTTATCTTTGAATCAAACTTCTGACCCTCCACCTCCTCTCCATTTGCCTTAGATGTTAGTTGTCACACTGCTTCTCTTCAAGTTTTGAAGCTAGTAGTCCCTGGAGACTCTGTTCTAACCCCAGGCTTGCTGGTACATGTCTGCGTCATCTTTGTGCTTGAACTGAGGCATTTCCTGCTGCCAGCACTAAAAGCACTGAAATATGAGGGTCAAGGTAAAAGCTGAGCTTAGGATATAAAACTCTTAATTAATTAGTGGAACAAACTATGTATGTCTCGACCAGAAGGCTTGTTCCTTTTTTCCCAAACATCTATAGTTCATCCTTGAGAAATTGTTGGAGGAACAATATGTCCTGAATGAACTCCACCCACTGAAATTTTATGGACTCCACCCCCATCTCCATGCCTAAGGACTACAGTCAGATGCCAAGGACTACAACTCCCACCATGCCATTAATCTGCCATGACTATGGGCATCTTGAAGAGGGGATTGCTGGGAATTAAGGGTGAAGTTAAGCAGCCCTGGTTGGTGTAAAACCAAACACTTGTGAGCCTGCAGGGGGTTTTGGTTTTGCCTGCTTTCAGTATATACCCCTGGTGCCATCTCAGACAGCATTACTGGTAGGATGTATTGACTAATTAATCTCTCTCTCTCTCTCTGTTTCTCTGTCTCTCTGTCTCTCTGCCTCTCTCTCTTTCTCTCTCTCTCCTTTTCCCTCTCCCTCTGTTGCTATCTCTTGCCCTCCTCCCCCTCTTTTCATTTCTCTTGTAAATAAACCTTTTATAAATCTTCTATGTGTGCCTGTCCTTGGGTCTTGTTCTGAGTTATTTCAAGAGCACAGGTGACTCAGACCCAGGCCATCCTGTTTCTCAGGGGTTTCCCTGTAACAGAATCAGTCAACTCCAAAATGTAAATGACACCACAGTTGGATCATATCTTTTGATCATATTTGTTTGATACAAGGTGTATTGCCTTGGAAGGGACTCTTATGTTTGATTTCTAGATAGGATTAGAATCAAGGACGTCTGAATTGCTTTTAGAGTTTGATGTTTGACATTAAAAATAATCTTTTTCACAAAGCATAGTTGTTCAATAAAGGTAAAGAATACTGTCAAATGCATTCCTTATAAGCCAGCTCAGGTACAGCTTTTCGAAATTGTCATGTGTATGTCTACACCACTGAATATGCTGGTGATTATGTTTTCTTAACTCTGTGTGGAGTCCTTCACATCTGCACTATGGGATCCTCTAAACTGTGGTCATACCAGGGAGGCTCTATTTTAGGTTGATTTGAAGTCAGCCAGGGGTTACCAACTCTTTGTACAGTCTCTGCAGACATTATATTAACTAGACTGGGGCAGCCTCGGGGAGGAGCCACAAGGCCTTGGAGAAGAAGGGAGAGGAGTGGTTGTGTGAGAGAATTTCAGGAAAAGTTGGGGAGCAACCACACAGTCTTAAAAAGATGAGAGTCTGTAAGACTACTACAAAGATATACAGGGGAAAGTAGACTGGGTAGAAATGTGTGTGTAGGAGCTGTGCCCCAGTTACCCAGAAATGGTAAGTGGTGGGTGATTATCCCACTTAGACCAAGTAGATTCATTTGTTCACTCACCACATCACTTATATATTCATTCATTTATTCATTTTCAACAAATATTTTTTTGAACTGCTACTTTGTTTCAAATATTGGGCAAGCTCTGCAGAAACAAAGCCTCTATTTTAGCCTTTAAGTTGTAGCTCCACCTTGGCTAACAACTGTAAAGTCTAGTTGGAAGGTATTTCCCATTCATACAATCAATACCTTAAATACTAAACACTACGCCCTATAGCAATCCCCCCAACAGCCAAGCTATACACCTTAAAACTCCAAGACATAGTAGAGAGAACATGCAAGCTTCAGATCTACTCCCTTTAAAGCCAAGCTTTAGGTGGTCCAGTGTATTTCATATCTCAAAGGCAAAAGGATGTGTGAAGCCAAATAAAAAGAGGACCTAACTCTGAAAACATTACCCGGGGGGTTATGTTAAACCAACTGTAGCAGAAGTGATGTTGCTCTTTGCTCTTGAGAGGTCAGAACTGATTTTCAGCCTATGCCTCTGAAATGGTTTTCACTGCTGACAAGGTTGCAAGTTCTCTGTCAAAGGCAGATGGCTTCCTGGAATATATTTCATTTTTCTGTATCTCTGGCTCACTAGCATTAGCAATCCTGTGGGTGTGCCTCCTACTCCTGCTTTTCTCACCCTAGAGGTGTGCAGTAACAGGTGCTTCACAAAGTCTGGTTTTCTTCCCAGCTCATTCTTTGCAATGTGAGTTTATGAAAGGTCATAGAAAAAGGCTATGGGGAGGCAGAACCAAAGCCACCAGCTTACATAGCCATTAGACTAAAGAAGTCATTAATCTTACCTAAATATTTTCAAATATAAAAGGAAATAGGAAAATAATTCAAGTCCCCCAGGCCTCCTTCTCTTGAGGAGGCAAACTGTAGCCCTGAGGGTAGAGGGTGCGTGCATGCAGAAGCAGCCCTGATGTCTGACACCTACACTGTGTGGGCTCCTGTGCTGCAGTCCTTGGGAGTTAATCATTGTTACAAAATGACAGCATGGAAATTCAAGAGAAAAAATTATTTTAATTGTGTTGCAGCTAATATTCTTTGGGTTTGTGGTTTTGAATTGTTATACTAACATATAGGGAGAAGCTTCCCTACCTTGACTAGAAGTTTTGCTATGAAGTTAATTTTCTGTTAATTGGCACCTTAATTGTGTTCGCCAGTCCCTAAAAGGTGGTCTCCAGGATGGGCAAAGCACAGCTTATAACTGTTCTGCAATTCTGATGATCTAACTACTGGCATTTTATAACCTCACTCTTGCTTAATCATACTTTTCATTTTTGGAAAGGTGCTTAATTTGAACTCAGGCAGCTGAAACTCAGTTTCATTAATTTAGATAAAACATTATTACCTTTCATTTTAATTACCTTGTTGAGCATTTTGCAAATCTGTATCAAAAACAATAGGTGTATGGTAGAAAAATTGTTTATGTCTAAATGTGAAAGAATTGAGTAACTGAGAGTCATTGCTATGCATTTAATTATGTTTCATATCAATGTGTAAAATAAACTTTGATGCTTTCTATAAAAATTCCACATTAATTATTTGATAAGTTTGTGGAGAGACTGACCCCTCTGAAAATTTGAGTCAAATGTCTGCTCAGAGTGATTATATTAAAAAGAAGGGAAATACATCCCAACATTTTGGCACGTAAGGCTTGGAGTACTTTGAGGTTGTAAATTTTGCTCTTTTTCTCGGTTACGGATATACCTTAGGCGAAGACAATTCGTTTTCAGTATTTTTTTCTGCATTGGTTTTCTATGATTAAGTGTTATTCTCTAGCTGTTTCGACTAATTATCATTGTCTCCCCAAAGGCTTATGAAACAAGGAATCTGAGTAGAATTAGGCTAATTTTCCTCCATGGCTTATTAGGCATCCACATGCATGTGTTACTGTGCTAAGTACTGTATCAAGCAAGTTAAATAGCTATTATCACTGCCTGCCACACAATCTTTCCCCCAAAATTTAGTGGAAGAGAGGAAAACAGTTGCATAAGCCACCTCATGAAGACTGTCAAGAAAAATCAAGGTGTGGAGAAAAAGGTGCTTATAAGAATGAGGAAATACTGACATTCATTCTTTTGTGTGATCTCAATTCTTGATGGGAAAGTGTCAGCTGGTACCCTGGATTTTGGAAGGATAGAAGAGGAAGGTGGAGCGGGGAGAACTGTCATTTTTGTCATTTCATTTGCAACAAGACTTCCCACACTTTAGACTGTGTTTCTAATTCTTGTCTGAGTTCTGGATGTTTATTTTAGGTGAGGGCATCCTCTATTCTCTTGGTATATGGTGATTTTTCTTTGTGTTGAGGAACAATGAAAATACAAGTTGGAAAGAATTACTAACTTTGCTTTCTTAATTGTGCTTGACACCTTCTTTGCCTCACATGTGGTAAGTGCACACTCCTAAGGGAAGCCAAATTTAGAATAAGGAAAAAGAAACAGAAAGCCTGTACTTATGTAATCACATTTTGAACTATCTGCATCAATAAGTTTTATTGTCCTCTGTAGGGACAGGAATGATACGGAGCAGGTTTTCTATGATCCTATGCAGACGGGGTAAAGGAGGAAAGAGTCCTGGAGCCTTCAGTGGCTTTTGCAGGCTTTTATTGGGATTTACCAGGTACACAGCAGGCAGGGATGCTGGGGGGCTGGGAGGCTGGCAGGCTTCCCAGCCCCAAGCAAGTCTTCACTCTGTCTCTCTTCCTCTCTCCTCAAACCCCCACCCCCCACCCCTCATGCTGGCGTCCCTGTGATGCTGCCCTTAAAAGCCCCCATCTTAGCCCAGGTGAATCCCATCTACCTATGCCCACACCCTATTCCAGGTGCCCGCCATCAGGCATGCATTCAAGACTGCAGGGTTCTGTCATCTGTCCTAATGGCGGGAGGGCAGAAAAGCCTGATCCTTTTACCTTACCCTCTATCCTCCCAGTCAGACACAGAGTAATTATGGATATCTAACTTCCTAAATGGAAAGAATTCAATGAAGACCTAAGTAAAAATTGAAAAAGTGACCCATGGTCCTTCTAGTAGATGAGAGTCCTCCCTCAGAGACAATTTAAAGGTTTGGGGTGGAGCCCAGACATCATTACATCTTTGAAGTTCCCTAATGATTTGACTGTGCAGTCAGGTTGAGAACCACTTCAGTAGAGTAACTGGATTAGACATTCAGTATATAGAAAGTTAGGGCCAATAAATACATTTTTCCATTATACTGATTAGTAGGAGAAGACCGAGACAGATTTGCCAAACTAATCAAATTTAAAAATTACAATAGAATTACTATGTAATAAACCCTATTCCCTACTAAATTAATTTACTGGTGTCTGGGTGATTTGACTTGATTATGCTAAAAATATAATAAATTCCATAATTAATGGAATTCAAAATGAAAATGAAATATTTTTGCAATTATATCACCTGAAACAGTCAAATCTTTTGCTTTAGAAGTGTTCCCCTTCCATAGTTGTTCTCATTTAATAACTATACTATGCAATCCCTTTGCTATGTAAATCAAAAAGATAAGCATTTCTCTTTGTCTATCAGGGCATTCATTGCACTGTATTGTAATTATTTTTTGACTTTTACTCTTTTGTATAGCCACCAATTAACTTTTCAAAGCTCCATGAGAGTAAAGATAATATGGTATTTTATGAACCCTAGTAGTAAGTAATTTTTGTTAAATGAACTAATGTTTCTACATATTTATCTTTCTTAAATAAGTTAGGTCAACTAAGGTGCTCAGAATAGGGCCTAGTATATCAAAAATATGTTATAATGTTAGCTATTATTCATTCATGTGAATTGAATTGAAATATCTGCATGTATTCTATAAAATGTGATTTCCTTTTTAAATAATTTAATTTTATTGAAGTAACATTACATTATAACATGATATAAAATGCCAAGTGCACATCATTAAAAATTGCCATGTTTATATACAACATTAAGTTTCCCAGTAAAGTTCGATTTTCTTCCTCACAATACATTCGACCCTTTTTTCCTGATTTAATCCTCCCCTATTCCCATTCCTTCCAGTAAACACTACCTAGTCTTAAAGTTTAAAAGTTTATTTGCTCTATTTGGTTCATTTGTTTGGTTTTTCTATATACATATGAGTGAAATCATATGGTGTATTTCTTTCTCCTTCTAATTTATTTCACTCAATAAATTAAAATACTACTGTCTAGATTTGTCCATGCTGTTGTAAATGAAAAGATTTTATTTTTATGGCAATATATATGGCATATATATTGTATATATAATAAACTTCTTTATCTAATCATTTGTTAATGGACAAATTTGTTAATTTCCATTTTTGCAGCTCTCAGGTATTGTAAATAATGCTGCAATAAACAGATCAAAGCATATATCTCTCTGAGTTAGTGGTTTTGTATTTTGGGGATAAGTACACAGAAGTGGGATAAATGAATCACATGGAACTTCTACTTTTCATTTTTTAAGGAATCTTGATGTTTTCACTGACTGTACCACTTTATATTCCCATCAAGAGTATACAAGGATTTCCTTCACCTCACATCCTCTCAAACATTTGTTTCTTGTCTTTGGGATAATAGGCATTCTCACAGGTGTGAGGGGATATCTCATTGCTGTTTTGATTTGCATTTTCCTAATAATAAGAGACGCTGAACATCTTTTCATATGCCTATTAGCCATCTGTATGTCCTGTTTAGAGAAATGGCTATTCAGGTCCTCTGTCTATTTTTTGGATCATGGCTTGATTTTATAAATTTTGACTCTTTCAACTTTTCAAGCATGACAAATCAGATTAGGTAAATATTTTCATGCAGATAACTTATTTCCTCTTTTCGATTGTTTTCCAGGATAAGATTTTCAGAAGTGGAATCACTAGATTAAAGAACAGAATATTTTTATAATGTTTGAAATAGGTTGCCATTTAAAAGTATTTAAAATGGAAATTTTCAAAGATGCACAAAGTAAACATAACAGTATGATGAATCTCCATATCCCTCTATAATCCAGCTTCAACAGCTATCAAATTCCTGCCATTCATGTTTTATCTATACCTCATCATACTCCCCATTGTATGAGTGCTCATCAATTTTGATTATTTAGTCATCTATTGATAGAAATTTGAACTACTTCCAGTTTGTTTGTTATAAGTAAAACTGATATAATCATTCATGTAAAGATTTCTTTTTTTGACAACAAGATTTCCATTTTTCTGGGGTAAATATCTAGGTTTGAGTTGTATGGTAAATATGTTTAGATTTACAAAAAGCTGTAAAATCCATTCCAAAATGTTGGATAATTTCTGTTCTTACTAGCAATATCTAAGAGTTCTAATTGCTCTGTATCCTCATTAATTCTTGGAAATGTTAGACATTTTCAAAATTGACATTTCTGATGGATGTATTGATATTTCATCGATTAATTTTCATTGCTCTCATGACGGTGTTGCTGAATATATTTTCATGCTCCTGTTGGCTATTTGTATATCTTCTTCTGGTAAAGCAATTTGTTCACATCTATTATTTCATTGGGTTTTTGGGCTTTATAACATGAAGTTATATTTTTTGGATACACATTCTCTTTTGGAAATATGTACTGATAATATTTTCTCCTGGCTTTTGACCTTCCTAGTCATTTTGTTAACAGTGTCTTTTGAAGAACCAAGGTTTTGAATTTTGATAAGATGCAACTTATAAAATGTCTTATGGTACATATTTTATTTGTATATGTCTGAAGAAGTTTTATATACTAACATAACCTGAATCTTCTTTTTTTTTCTAGGTGTTTTCTAGTTATAGGATTTATATATGCTTAGGTCTATAACCAATTTAGAAATGAATTATATGAACAAGAGTTATATTCCATTTTTTTATGTGGATATCTAGCTATTGAAAAGTTTACTTATACCCTTTGGCACCTTTGTTGAAAATTGATGCACCACATATGGCTTATACATATTTAGGCATGTACGTAAACAGAATAGTATTAAGAACCCCTACCTAACTTTCACCCATGTCAATATCTATCAGCACATGGTCATTTTAGTTTCATCTGTGTTTCCTTCTTTCCCCATTACCGGTTATTTTTGATAGTTTTTCAATAGATAAAATATCCATGCATACAGTGTAAGTTTTTTTTTTTTTAGCTTTAACTTTAATGTTTAATTCTATTATGCATCTAAGATTAATTTTGTATATGGTGTGAGATCAGGGTTAAGTTCCAGTTTTTTCCATATGACTATACAGTTTCAGCACTTTTTCAAAAAGATTTTCTTTTCTTATTGAATTGCTTTGATGCTGCTGTTAAAATTAAATTTGTCTTAAGAGGGGCCTCCCTGGTGGCGCAGGTGGTTGAGCGCCGCACTATGAAGCTGTCTGTAGCCTCTGCAGTACTGGTTCGATCTTGGCCAGCTGCGAGAATCCCACATGGTGAGGCAGACCTCTCCTGTCTAGCCTGCTGCTCCCCTTCAGCAGTGTATTTCGTCAGTCTGCCTGTTCTGTTCCCCACTCTGTCTCTGGTAGATCCTCTCACCCTCCCGCGCATCTGGCCTGTACCCCAGTTCTTGTATAAATAAATAAATCTTAAAATAAATAAATAAATAAATAATGCATTTGTCTTAAGAGTATGGATCTAATTCTAGTCCCTCTACTCTGTTCCATTGATCTATTTGTACCACATTATGTTTCATGTCCATTTAAAAAAAATAATAGCAATGAAATTTTGAGTTAAGATGGTTTCTTTTATTTGAAGATATTTTTTATTTATTTATGCATACAAGAGCTGGGGTACAGACCAGAGGTATGGGGGGTGAGAAGATTCACCAGAGACAGAGTGGGGAGCAGAACAGGTGGATTGACTGAAATACATTGCTGAGTGGGCAGCGGGGTGAGACAGAAGAGGTCTGCTGCACCATGAGGGTTGCTTCCTGGGCGGGAGGGATCAAACTCGCACCACAGAGGTTGCGGACAGCTTCATAGGTTGCGTCTTAACCTCTTGCGCCACCAGGGATGCCCTGAGATGGCTTCTTAATAGGCTTCCTTAGAAGGGAAGTTTGAGGGGATAATTACATAAATGATTTATTTAAGGTGTACCCTCAGGAGTAGCCTATAAGAAGCTGAGAGGAAAAAGGTTGGGTGGAAGTAGAGCTAGCTAACAATGTGACTTTAGGAGATATCTAGCCTCAGTCTAATTTGACTGGAAACTCCATAACAAGAATTGTAGCACAGAGATTATTTTGTTCAGAGGTAAGGGTGCTGGGCTATTATACCACAAGTCAGTTTTTATCGGCTCAGGTCCTCCTCTATAGGGAGGGTATCACCTCTCAGGAATCACTAAGTGAATTGGCTTTCTCCACTTAAGGATAGTCTCTGAAACAGGATAAAGTGTGAACTGTTAGCACAGCACATGCACAGCTGGGAAATGAGTAGAAATTTCCATAGAAGAAGATCTAGGTAGGTGTCAGGAGCATTTTTGAGAAGAATATCAAGTAAGATATCCTTAAACTAACTGCAAAATTTCCATCCATGTTCCTGTCAAAGCACATTTTGATAATTTGAAGATTGTAGGCTGCCATTTTGAACTTTATAAGTTTTTAATATTTAAAAATAAAAGTAATTATATCAAGAAATATTATCTACTTTAGCTCCCACATTTTAGAAATCTGAAATGGTTTTGGGTTATCCGATATTGATTAGGTTTACAGGCATTAATGACCTTTCCCTACTGGTAAGAGGAGGGAAACGTAATAGTTCATGGCATGCAGGGCAAGAACAATGACTTAAATTACTCCTTTTTATAATCAAATACTTACAGAAAGAAGGCAAATATTTGGCTGACCATGTTTTTATTGCCAAAGATGATTTTATTCTCAATAAAGGATATAATAGATTTAACTAGTTGCTTCTACATTTACTCACTCGTGAACCCGATATGTTTTGAGAAAGAAAATGACCTCAGAGATTTTGTAACAAGGTGGTTCCCAGGAAAGGGGGAGGTTCCCTGCCCCACCCGAGGGAAGGTGTAGCTGAGCAGGGAGAGGAGAAGCAGCAGAAAAGACAGGAAGGAAGCAGGATGGAGCCAGGAGACCTGGAGGAGGCGCATGGAGCCTAGAGACACGTGAAGAAACTGCGCTTGTCTTTTGGTCGTGGACTGGGTGACACAGATGTGGGTGAGACCCGTGGGGAGGTGACAATGGTAGCTTTTATCTTGATGTTATTTTGCTCTTTTCCTTCCGGGCTTGTCTGGTTGTTTCTGACCCTTTTCTGTGGGTCCCCACTGGAAGATGCTTTAGACTTGTGGCAGGCTTTGGGGCCTTGTTCTGGGCCGATCCCATATGGATGGACTTTTACCCACGAGGAGACGGGTAACTTTGGGTGCTTGATTTAGAAACTAGATTCTTTGCCTTTCCTGTATTGTTTCCTAATTGTATTAAAGTTCCTTCCCATTAAAGTCTCATATATTTTGTGTTGATGTGGCGGATGGCAGAACCCATTTAGAATAGGCAGGTTTGCGGGGTTTGGGCTGCCCCTCTCCCTGTCCTATAACAATTTGAATTCAAGAGGCAGACTAGTCACCAGAAAGCTGTGATTTCCCTAAAAGAAATCCTCATCTTATGTATTCACAGATTTCTGGGAACCAGATCCAGAGTCTAATTAGTTGATTTTTTTCTGACAATTTATCTGTAGATGATATGTGACAATTTATCTGTAGATGATATGCGGTATTGGCATGATAGTGACTAAAAAGGACCTTATACTATGGCATAAATTCTCCAGCAAAGAAATAAAGGATAAGTATAATAAATATCTAACAAGATATTTATAGGATTCCTATTTTTTTTTTTAATTTTTTTTAAAGATTTATTTATTTATACAAGCACTGGGTACAGTCAGAAACACGGGAGGGCAAGGGAATTCACCAGAGCCAGAGCGGAGAGCAGAACAGGCAGAATGACGAAGTATACTGCTGAGGGGAGCAATGGGCAGCAGGAGAGGTCTGTGGGCCATGTGGGACCCTCACCCGGCGTCTGGGGATCAAACCGGCGTTACAGAGGCTGCGGGCAGCTTCGCAACCCAGCCAGCACTCAACCACTGCACCACCGGGGAGGCCCCTCCTATTTAATTTTTAACCACCATGTTTGACAATAAAATTCTGAGATCATTTTATCTGCAATAAACCTTGAAAACATTTACATTTATAAATTACTGAAAAGAGAAATTCTGCAGTCAGTGGAACGGACTGGCATCAGTGCACCTTAGGCAGTATGACGAACAACTCTGATTGCTATCCTGAAGGTCTAACTAACAGGGAAGACTTGTACACAAAATATAATAACATCAATGAAAAACCAGGTGAGTTTCATAAATGGACTTTCATGATAAAGTTCAATATAGGCCCATATTGTAGATATTTAATGGTTCTGAGTACAAAAAGCAAGATATAGGGTAGTCTACTTTATAAAAGAATGGAAATGAAAAGCATTGGGACCTCCTTTTTTTGGATCTCAGCTCCATTATTTACTACCTGTTTATTTTTTGACAAGATACTTAGTTCTTCCACTGAAAAATGGGAATAAACCTACTTTTCATGTTTTGTTTTATGAAGATTCAATGAGGTAACATCTCAAGTAGCACATGGTAGGTTCCATAAATTTTTCTCTTAAAACCCTTGCTCAGTTTTCTTCCTAGGCATTACTTTAGACAATTAGAGAAGAAATTTACACTTCTGGGCTAATCAACTAAATCAGTGCTTCTCACATCTTGACACACTTTTGATTTACCTGGGATCTTATAAAAACGTAGATTGTGTCTCAGGAGGCCTGGGGTAGAGTCGGGAATTCTGCATGGCTAACACATTCCAAGCAGATGTGGACTCTTTTTCACAGACCTCTTTTGTATAGGCAGGAGTCAAGTCATGGTAAACTGCTTTCATCACAGAGTGAGAATGTCATTGCTAAGAACCCCAAGCTGAAGGAATGTGCTGACTTTCAGGTCATAATCTGCTTGATTGCTGTATAACATTCTGTGGTTTGGATGAGTACTTGACTGAAGGGATTATAAATTCATCTAAAATAGGTAGGTATTTATGTGCAATTAAAATCTTAAATCATTAAACAAATTGAAACAAAGAGACTTAAGTTTGTGACATTCTCTGTCACTTAAAATAAATTTTTAGTTTGTTTTTATAAATTAATCATGTATTAATCACGGTATTCTTTTGTTCATCCTTTGGCAGAGTTAGTGATGCAATCAAGACCTTTACAAAGTATGAAGGTCTGGTTTTAGTTAAGACACTTTTTATTAATTTTGAATTGCAATCTTTTAATTTAATTTTATTTTTTTCAGGGCCTGAGTTGCAGAACATTGGTATTACCAACCAATTTCATGGTTCATGGTTGTACATAAGGCTTTAATTCAATTGTGGACATTTAAGATATTTTAAGCAACTGGCACAGTGCAAATTCTTAATATTCAGCCAGAAATGAGGCATTGTTATTTATAATAGCAGCAAAAAAGACTGGCAATCACCTAGTCATTAGGTTTTTAAAAAAATCCATCACACTGAAGGAGAAGGAAGGCTTAATCCATGTAATGTAGGAAGGAAAAGATTACCGTGAATGAATCTAAGAAGGCAGAGATTACTAAAAGGAAATTGTCATGCTTGCTGTGAAATAATCATCTTAAACATAGTAGAGGGATATCAACTCTATAAATATGAATGAAATGATGATTTCACAAACCTTTGTCAGTTTTATTTGTAATCTTTTGAATTTTCATTTTGTAGCTAAATTCTAGCTATGTTTTATTCTGGAAGAAAAGAAAATAATGATATTTAGAAAAACGGTGAAAGCCCAAACACTAAATGTATTCAGCAAAGGAAAAGTATTAAACATTAAATCTAACTCACTACCTCCAGGTGTCTAACAAACACACACTTCTTTTAAGTAGTGTCTGAATTGTAGTCACATGACTTTCCTTGGATCTGCTTGACATCAAACATCCAGGTGGCAGCGGAAAAACTTCATCACTCAGCTATTTTCTAAATAACAAATATGAAGCTTATTGCAGGCAATAAACTTTGGAAGGCTAGACAATTTGGAGGTCATAATGTCAATCTAAATTTCAATTGCCTTGAAAAACTCCAGCTTTAAATAATAAAGCAATGCTAAAGCTTTGGGCTTCGAAATTAGGGCTTCATGTAACCTGCCACAAGAGAAGTGTTTTGTTTTTCTTAATTAACGTTAAGGCTAACAAATTTGGAGCTTCAATCCTTTTATTAGCACAGGCTATAGGAATACAGTTTTGAATTCCTAATGCAGTGTTTCGTTCTGTGTACCTCACTGTATAAAAAGAAGCATTTGTTTAATTCAATTCTTAGTCTTTTGATCATGAAAACAATAGGGGGATGCTTATCTGAATACCCCATTCCAGTCCTAACGCCAAATGCTTATGACCCTGGATATGTCACTGCATGTCCTTGGACCATAGTTTCCTTATATGTGAAACAATAGGGTTGATGATAGTTAAAAAAAAAAACAAAAAACAAAAAACACATAGCTAGTAAAAAAAAAGTATAAAATAAAAAGCCAGGATGACAATTATTCTCTTAGACTCCATGTCTGGGTGCTTTATCTCTGTGCTACCCTGACTCAATTAGCTGTATTGGCTCATATTTGCAACTCTAAAATGATGTGAGACCATATTTCCATTTTTCTTCCAGGCAAATGTCCACTCAAACTATTAAACAAGATGGCTTTTCATCTTATTTTAAAGAATATATATACAGGGATAAAAATTTCATGCATTTAAAAAATGCATGAAAAAAGCTTTTTTATAATCACAGTTGTAATAAAAAATACTTCTTTTTGCTATTGAAGTATAATCTTGATTTAATTCTAAAAATCACTTTAAATATGCATACTTATAATTGTGAAGTGTTACTTAAGTGAAAATGGGCGATCTTATATTTTGTCTTTCCTAGGATAAATATTCTCAACACTTTCTTCTCATATCTTCATATGTCTATGCCTTTTTTCTTAGCTTTTTTATTACCTTCTTCCCTCCCTGAATTTCCCATTATTCATTTTTTTAAAGATTCATTTTATTTATTTATGCATACAAGAACTGGGGTGTAGGCCAGAGGTGCAGGGGATGGATGGGTAAGAGGATTCACCAGAGACAGAGTGGGAGCCGAGCAGGTGGATTGACTGAAATACACTGCTAAGAGGAACAGCAGGTGAGACAGGAGAGGTCTGCCACACCATGTGGGTTAGCTCCCTGGCTGGCCAGGGATTAAGCTTGTGGGGATTGAACTCATGCTGCAGCTTTTGGGGCCTACACTTTCCAGTGATGCATCCTTTAAATAAAAAGACCCAAAAATTATACAAAATTAAGTACCAAAGTCAATATTTATTCAGACACAGGAAAGAAACTATTCCAAATTTTAAAAATGTTTATAAATACCACAAATATCATGAAATCAAAACAATGGCATAATATATTTTTAAAAATCAATTAACTATATCAGGCCTCCCTGGTGGTAGAAGGTGTTAAGTCTCAGTGCTATCAAGGTATCAGCAGTCACTACAGCATGAGTTCCATCCCCAGCCAGGGAGCTACACACATGACACAGCAGACCTCTCCTATCTTGCCTGTTGTTCCCCTCAGCAGTGTATTTCAGTAGATCTGCCTATTCTGCTCCCCACTCTGTCTCTGGTGAATCCTCTCCCCCCCACCCCAATACCTCTGGCCTACATCCCAGTTCTTGTATGCTGCATATTTTTGCTCACTTTGTTATATGACAAGAATGGTATAAAATTTTTTATATGGTGACTAGGATGAGAAATTCAATATTTCTTCTGGTGGAAGAGAAATTTCCTTATATTATGCTTAGTTTAGTAACTTTTCTTCAGCATTTTTATTGCTAATGCTTTATAAAATTTTAGGATGGTCAACTGGTCTAATTTCTATCAAGTTTCTCTCATATTTATGCCATAAAAGAGGATACTTCAAGTTTTCTTGTGCAGTGATTCATCATAATTACTCTAAAATGACAACACTCATTAACCATTTGTCATCAATGTCCTCATTGCAGTAAAAGATTGATGAGATTTATGTTATCATTAGTATTTTGCCCCAAATCAGTAAAAGCTTTAATTCCTTTCCAATAGCCTCCTGATTCACCCCATGCTATTAATGGGATTATCAAATAATCCACAGCTTATATTTTACTTCTATTCTAAATTAATTTTTTCCTTTTTTTTTTCCTGGCACCAGAATTTAGGACTTTTAACTCATCCCAAAATTACTGAAGCAAAAATCATAAAACATTCTACTTTGTTTTACAACCCTCAATGCAGAACAAATAAAAAAATCCTATCAATTTGTAGAAAAAAAATGTTTTTTATGGGAAAGAACATTATGAATTCAAAACTTACAGATAAGGGTTATCTTTATCACTCATCTCTTTAAGAAGTTTACAGGAATATCCAGTTCAAAACCAACAGGGTATTAGGCCTTAATGTGTTAACTACATGAATTTCTTAGTAGACCATAGGATTAAATACTAGGATTAAATACTATCTTTAAATGTCCTCAGAAGACTGATCAGGTAACAGAAAAAAATCATGCAGTCCTTTCTTTCAAACAGAAGAAGGAAAGACAGAGGGCTAGAGGAAACTGGATATAAGTATACTTGCCAACAGGTAGGAGTAGGTATTTTAGATTTGTTAAATGTTTAATATTTCACTCAAACCTTATGTTTCCAAAAAAAACCCCCACCAAAAAAAAAACAAAAAAAACCTGACTATCAAACTTCAAACTTCTTGTTCTATTTTCCAAATGGACTTTGGATTTATTTATTTATGCATACAAGAGCTAGGGTGAAGACCAGAGGTGCAGGTGGTGAGACCATTCACCAGAGACAGAGTGGGTAACTAAACAGGCAGATGAAATACACTGCTGAGGGAGCAGTGGGTGAGACAGAAGAGGTCTGCTGCGCCATGTGGGTAGCTCCCTTCGCCTGCAGGGATCAAATTCAAGCGCAGAGACTACTGATATCTTCATAGTGCTGTGCATCACCCCTTGCTTCACCAGGGAGGCCCCCCAAATGGACATTGAGTTTGTCCAGTCCTTTCTGTTTCTAAGGTTTCATCTCAAATTCAGAACCTCATATTGAGGACCTTATCATCAGATAATTTCATCAGATCTTCAAACAGGCCTTTCATCTACCACATAGCCCATTTTCTAACAAAAGTGTTAACTACCCCATGTAATTTATTGAATACTCTTCTGAATGATTGCATGGATTTCCACATTGATTTATATAGCTGAAAGAATATCTGGCCTGGAGAATGTTTGAAACAATCGCTGGATGGTGGGAATGCTGCAAAGAAGAAGTCATGAATATCTCTCTTTTCTTATGGTACTCTAAGAATATCTGGTAAAATGTTGTTTGACTTTGTAACGTAAAATACTTTCATCAGGGCAAAGAGTGGAGGTGAAAGGTGTGTTTGCATGTCATGATTAAAGACTACATTCCTAGTCTCCTTGTAGACAGGTGTTGCCATGTGAGCTAGCTTTACTCAGTAGGATATAAAGGAAGGTGACTTGTAGTTTCTGAGGATAATCCTTAAGGCAGTAGGCTGATGCTCTCCCTCTCTCCCTTCTTCCCTCCCTCTCTCCCTCTCTTCCCTCATTCCCTCCTTTTGACATTAATATAGTTGTGATGACTTCAAGCTGGAGCAGTCATCCAGATTTATGAAAACTGGGGATAAAGGGAAAATTCTCCTATGAATTTTTAACCTCAATATTTCTTGTGTAAAATAACAGTACAATACTTTTTTGTGTGTAAGAGGAGGATTAGAGCAAATCAAAAAAACTTTTGAGAGTGAGTTGGGCCATTATTAATAGTTATGCCAGAACATGAGCATGAATGGGACTGACCTATGTGGACTGTGACATAGGATATGCTTGTCATAAGCCTCAAAAATATGAAACTAGCCCTAGATTTCTCTTTAGAGAAAATCCACCTTAAATTTCACCTACATTTTGAATAGTCCATGAGCCTACTTTAGTTTATCTATGAGAATTTAGGGATCTTCTTTATTAGCTTTAGAACAAAGTCCTGGGCTAAATTACCCCAAGTTTCTTCATTAAAATTTTCAATCAAGCATGACATTGTTGATTCTGAACAATTCACACTTTAAAATTCTAGACTTGGGTTACAAATCAGTACCTGGGGTTTCTTTACACTTAAGGTACAGCCTCCTTACCAGGGCTACCCATGAAAAGGCAGAGCTTGCAAGTTATGGTAGTAGCCTATTTCAAGTCATTCAATAGCTGAGAGCAATGTCCAGTTGCTCCTAGCAATTACTTGTCTATTTAAGGAGTGGAACTGGCTAGGGCGTCCCAACCCCTGTCTTCCCTATTGCTCTGTACCCCAGTCCTCTGGGAAATCTCATAGCAGGTGAGCTCACAGATACTGTAGCTGTGAAGGGTGAAGTGTACAGGCGAAATACATTACTCTCACAATAGTGGTTGAAATGGAGAGAAAATGTCTATTTTTCAATTGTATATAAAATCATGGACTTGATTTTCCATTTGAATAAAATAAGTAAGAAATACTGACAGTTTGAGAAGTATTTAGAAAATGGAAATCAGAATGACAAAGGTAGGAATAACTTTAAATTCATAGAGGGGGGAAATAGAAAGGAGAAAATAATGGAATAAAATCCAACAATGTAGAATAGAGATGGTTATCATTTGAAAAGGTTTGAACCCACTTTCCTATTACCAAGGCAACCATCACATTATGGAATTGCAAAACAAGGGAAAAGCAACAATAATTGGAACACCAATACTCCAAAAGAGAAGAACAATTTGTGTACAGATATGAATTTAATAATGAAGATAATGAAAAGTAGATTTGTTCAAACCAACTTTTGTCGATAAGCAGAAGTATTTTTAGAAAAATTTGCATTCTCTTCTACACTTTTTAGAAAATATGAATATGGCATTCAAACTATGCATTAAATCCTGCTGAAAGAGAGTTTTGTTGGTCCTTCCTCTCATAGATTTGAGTGTTTCAAATACAGTGATATTTAATAGTTATTTAAAGCTCTCAGTGTGATGAGTATTTTATTAACAGACTTCTTTAGAAGTTTGATTTAATTTAAACAAGTAGAGAGATTGAACAACTTTTATTTATTTTTCTTTTTGTATTTTTAGTAGGCACTTAATCAAAGAGGTTGGTACTAAACATTTAAGATAAATATTGCAGAAGAATGTTGAATATGCAGTATTGGTTAAGGCATGTGGTAAAAAGCTAGTGTCATGTTAAAGGGTAATGGCTATCACCTGATTGTTATTGAATGTACTAAATAGAATGTACTAAATGTAGTTAAACAAAATTTATATCAGGCTATGTAGAGAGCACATTTTTTTTCCAGCTGTTGCTAGTGTTCTAATTTTTTTTTCTCATTTTCTTCTATCCATCCTAACCTCAATTTTTAATTCCAGCCACACTCAAGCACACATATACACACATACAGTAGTGCAGGAAAAGGTGACAGTGAGTAAATTATTGTTTTGAAAAACTTTTAGTGTCCTCCAGTCAGTTTGAAGAACAGCCCTATAATTTTGTATTATTAGGTCATTGGGTCCAATATTGACTCAGAGCTTCCCAAAGTCTTTACCACTTTTAATGGTACCCTTGCTGATGTATTAGTCCAAACATGTCTTTTTGCTGTAAGGTTGCTATAACAGAAATATCCCATACTAAATTATTTGTAAATAATAGAAATTTATTTCTCACAGTTCTGGAGAATGGAAATCCATGATTAGTGTGCCAGGAGGGCTGAGTTCTGTGACAGCTCCTGCAGACTGCTTATGTTTGACTCTACCTTGTTGATGCCTCACATGGCAGAGAGCAGAGAAAGGTGGAAAACTCATTAACTCTTTTAAAGGCACTAATCCCACCCATGAGGACTTTGTCATCATGATTTCATCTAATCCACATTACTTCTCCCAAATCTTTACTTCCTAATACCGTCTCACTGGTATTAGGGGTATTAGGAAGTAATACCTCAAACCTAGGGGTTTGAGGTTTCCACATATGAATTTTTTTTTGTGGGGGCACATGCAGCCCATAACATGTTTTGTGTAGCTTCCTTACTTTCATGTCAAAGAGTTCTTAGCATCTGATTTCACAGAGGACAACACAATGAATGTCAAGGCAATCTGCAGTTCAGAAGCTCACAATCCCGGATGGTGATGAAGGTTTAAAGTACGAAGTTTGGAAAGAAGGCACAACAAGACAAGAAACCTGGTTCACACAAGGCCAAAAGCTGGAGGTGGGGGTACAAGGGATTAACATATTCATTAAACCAGCTATAGATACGAAAAGAATCCTTAGGTGCCAACTGCTATAGCAAGTATCAGGAGGCACAGAACAGAGGTGGGATATGGAGACTGAGGGCCATTGTAGAATCACTGATCCTTACAAATCAATCTAGTCACCCACTAGAAGTAATTAGTAACAAAAGTTAGTAGCTCCACAAAGGAATTGATAGGGGGATGTCCTGAGCAAACTCCAGACAGGCTTTGTGGACTCCACCCCCACGACACTGGGAACTACAAACCCCACCATCACCAAAGGGTAGGCTGCGAGAATCTGAGGGCAGAGTTAAGCAACTAGGCTCTTGGTCTGGGTATTTAACTGGCCATGTGGCCGGGGGTCGCTCTCTTGGCCACGAGGTGTGCTAGGTTTTTGCCAGCTCAGCGGGTCATTGGGATTCCAGGTCAGCGGAAGGGGTAGGACGCATACATGAACTTATCTTCCTCTTTTTCTCCCTGAGTTATTCATCTCCCATTCCCCTTCCCTTGTAAATAAACCTTTTACCAATCTTTTGTGTATGTCTGCAGTTTAGCATTAATAAGTCCCCTTAAGAGCGCGGGTGAGGACCCACACTCAGGCAACCCCATTTTATATCAGGGTTTGCCCTGTAACAGAATGAGCCCCTCCCAAAGAAAAGAAGACTCTATCAGTGCAATTTCTGCAGCGGCAAGCGGCAGCAGCCCTTCTGCCCGCCTGTGCCTCTAAGTGCTCTTCTTTGCCATCCTTCTTCCTGGCAGCAGCTCTTCTGCCTGCCTCTGACTATATGGGTGCTTCTCTTCACTGACCTTCTCCCTTTGCGAAGCAGCAGAGGCAGCTCTCCCAAGGCTGCCCACCTGTGTCTATGCAGGTCTCTCTTTTAGCAAACCTGTCTCTTTCAGGGCAGCTCTTTCTGCCCCTTGGGTCTATACAAGTTTCCTTTATTCTTCTCTCCCCTTTTTAAAACAAACCTACCCTTTTGGATATAACTAGCACCTCCACTTTGTGGAGAAACTCACCTGGGGATCTCACTGCATGCTGCAGAAAGGGGTGCTCTGGTGAAACTTTTTTTCAGAGTTTATTCAAGGATCCCACTCTCCAAACACAGCATCTCCAAAATGACTTCAGTGGGAATATTGTAAAGGGGGCTGAAGCCAAAGCCTACTACAAGTGATGTCCCCTGGAGGGGGTTGTAGGTGAGGATGAATAGCCCCAGGCAAAATTTGAACAAAGAATCAGTGTGGGTGGAAATTCTGATAAGAAATAAAGGGACTGCAGAAGCATCCCCTGGGATTGAACATTCTAGATTTCAGTGTTTTCGGATCTTCATCAATTCCAGGGTCAGCCATTTCTGCCCCCACCATGCCAATCTTCCAGAAGGATGCTGTGGTCTCTGAAGGATGTGGAGACGCACCTCAGAGAAGAAAAGCCTGGAGGCTTTGCAGGTGGCTGAGTGACTGAAACTGTTCCTAGCTTTGCTGCTGTTACAGCCTGGCAGGGAAAGATGGGCGCAGGGCACCTCACTGAGCTGCGTGAGTGTGGGCCATTTTTTTTTGTTCTTTGGCTGCTGTAGTGGCTGTTTTCAGTGTCAGTTATCCGGTACCTGGCTGGGGCATCTGAGCAGCGCCGGTGAGCATCTCCTGTTGTCTTCTGCTATCTTTGTGAGTCAGATCCCATGTGTTCCAGGCCCTCAGTGGTGGGAGTCACCATCTTGGGACTATAAAACAATAGAATGTTTTGGGTGAGGTAAATAGCCATTTGTGGTCTCAGGGACTCTTTGTTTTTCTTAGTTTGTTAAATAAATCCCATTATTTCTCTGAACAACAGGTGAAGAACTCAGACAGTGACCTGTAAACTGCCCTTGGCCAGTGTTAGTGCCCCTTACTGCCCTGCGTCAGTACTGTTTTATTGACATCTGGAAACACAGGCAGGGCATGAGGACTTAGAGAGTCCCCTGAGGATAGCTGCTGCTTCCATGGCCGGACTAGGAAAATCCAACTGTAAAGACAGGAAGCTGCTGGAAAACAATCGTCAGCACCATCCTGAGCCTGTCTCCTCTAGTTTGTGGCTATAAACCACCACCTAAGACCCCCTTGGTTCCTGATCCAATTTCTCTTCTAGACTTGAGAAACTCTGGATCCTGGCAGTCAGCTTATCATAAGGACCATTGCCCTAAAATGCACCTCCTCAATGCCTTCATTCCCTCTGCTTCCACAAAATGATCAGCACAGAACCCTCTGTAACAGGGTGGTCCCCAGAAAAGGGGGAAGTTCCAGGTTCCCTGCCCCACCCAAGGGAGGGTGGAGCTGAGCAGGGAGGAGAAGAAGCTGGGGAAGGAACTGAAGAAGGAAGGGAGCATGATAGAGAATAAGAAGGAGACCTGGAGGGGGCACATGGAGCAGAGTCACGTGAAGAAACAGCTCTTGCCTTTTTGTCATGGACTGGTTGAAACAGATGCCGGTGAGAGACCCGTGGGGAGGTTAACAATGGCAGCTTTTATCTTAATTTTGATTTTGCTCTTTTCTTCCCAAAATTATCTGGCTGTTTCTGACCCTTTTCTATGGGTCCCTGCTGGAAGTTGCTTTAGACTTGTGGCAGGCTTTTGGGCCTTGCTCTGGGCCAATCCTGTTTGGGTGGACTTTGACCCACGAGGGAAAGCATAACTTTGGCTGCTTGATTTAAAAAGTATATTCTTTGTCTTTTCTGTATTGTTTATTAACTATATTCAAGTTCCTTTCCATTAAAGGTCTTATATGTTTGTCTTGATGCGGTGGGTGGCAGGACCTATTTACAGCAAGCAAGTTTGGGGACTCTGGGGTGCCCCTCTCCCTGCTCTGTAACACTTCTACCCCTGATATTGATCAATTCTTTTGTTAGGGGGAAAAGGATGCCCTAAAGCTAAATCCATACAGGCTTTGTGGACCCCACCCCCACTCCAGACCAAAGCCATCAGGACATTGGGAAAGACAAATCCCATCACCACCAAAGGGAAGGTTGCTGGGACCTGAGGGTGGGGTTAAGCAGCTAGGTTTGGTATAAAACCAGACACGTGGGCTTTTGGGGGGGGTGGGGGGGCTTTTTTGGCTCTCTGCCAGCTCGCAGCGTCAGGCCAGCTCTGAGAGTGCCATTGGATTTCCAGGTCGGCGGATCGGGTAGGACGCATTAAAGACTTTATTTCCCTATTTTCTCCCTGAGTTGTGCATTTTCCTTCTTTCCTTTTCTCTTGTAAATAAACCTTTTATTAACCTTTTCTGTGTGCCTGTAGTGGAGTATTAATAAGTCCCTTTTAAGCGCGCGGGTGAGGACCCACAGCCAGGCAACCCATTTTATATCAAGGCTGTTCTGTAACACTTTCTCTTTTAAGATGTCCCCAAACTGAACATTTGCCCACTTGCAGTCCGTGAACGACTATTGCATGTACTAAAAGCCAATTAAAAATACCTCCACACTTCTAAAATCCTCACCTTAATAGAACACTTGCCAATTACACATGCTCTCAGTGTTTGCTCTTTTTATTCAATACAGTTAATTTCTAACACCCTTGAACCCCTGCTGAATCTAAAAGGCAGAGCTAGGTTCTCCTGCTGCAAGTGTATGAATAAACAACCTTTCTTAAATTTGTCTCAAACACCATTAGGCCTTGAGAACTTCAATTGTGTGTCTGTGTCTGTCTGCTTTCATTTTAGCTTTGTCTTACATCTCCCCCAAGGACCAGACCGCCTGTGCATCCCCTTGGGCACATATACAGTGGCTGTGCTTCTCTTCTGGGACAGGTTATGGATGTCAGAACCACCCTGACTTGGGATCATAAGTGACTCCAGCCAAGATGAATCAGGACCCATGTTCTTTGACCAATCTCAGTCTAAGGGAGGTGAGTGTGGTGGGCTATTTTTCCAATCCAGTTGTTTCCAAACCAGCGATTTATGTGATGGTTGTCTATGCAAGCTTAGTGGGCATTTTTTTCCATCCTTGCATCCTGACCTGATGCTATGTGGTGTGCTTTGATTAAATCTCTTTTCTGCTTGTATTAGCCTGGGTTGGTTTACTTTGCTTGCCAACAACCTCCTGATAGTCTCTTTGAAACGTGAAGGAAGCTGACATATACTTCTTTTGGTGTCGGAGGCATGCTGCTTCCTGAAAGTGCTGACCTCATTCCTTGGGGAGAGGGTGGCTAGAACAGCATTGATTCATATGATGGGATTTCAGGGAGGGTGAAAGCAGAGCACTATGAAGTGTAGATCAGTGCACAGAAGGGGCATCCAAGGGCTTCAGAGACTTCCCTTAAGGCCTGTCCTGTTTCCAAGAAATGCATGGGTGGGAGCAGGATGATGTGGAGGAATCTGAGAACTCAGTATTGCATTGACTTTCCCATATATGAGTTATTTGTCTATTGGAAATAAATCTATCTGGATGTTGTATTGATTTTCTTGCCAGGCTGGCAAAAATCCCGGGGAGGGAATTTACCACTGAGGATGGCTGTTGGGTCATTGCCTTCATAGTGATATTCTTTTTACACAATCCTTTGGAATTCTGAAAAAAGCTAGTGGTCTCTGGATCACTACAGCACTGAGATACTCTGCTTTGGCTCTGAGAATCAGATTGCAGTTAATTGATGTCTTTCCTTCAGGCTGAAAACAAGAAAGTTACAACACCTGAGGCTACAGATTAGCATATAATATATCCAGTGATAGCTGAAATTGCTCTCAAAATATGTGACTGATTCCAAACAAATCTGGTTTATGACTGCTTTGCTATTTGGAATATTAAGAGTATAGAAACCAAGTTAACCTGAAGTCATTTTTGGAGTTGTTGGGTTCAGAGAGTGGAGTCCTTGGGTTCCCTCTGGAAAAGTTTTCACCAGAGCTCCCCTTTCAGTGTCATGGGGCGAGTTTCCCAGAAAAGTTTCTCCACAACTCAGAGATGTTATATTTAAAAAGATGGGTTTATTAATAAAAAGGGAAAGGAGAGTAATAAGATACTTGCGTAGATGCAAGTGGGCAGGAAGAGCTGTCCCGAGAGGGATAGGTTTGCTGAGAGAGGCCTGCACACCTGAGGCTACAGATTAGCATACAGTATATCCAGTGATAGCTGAAATTGCCCCCTCAGGTGGGCAGCCTTGAGGGGAGTTGCATCTGCTGAGGGAGGTCAGTGAAGAGAAGCCCTGGCAGGTACAGGTCACGGACAGGCAGAAAGCTACTGCCCTGCGGAGGGAGAGAGTTGGGGAAAAGAAGCACCTGCATAGTCACAGGTGGGCAGAACGGCTTCCCACTGCCACTGCAGAGATTGCACTGATATAGTCTCCTCTTTGGGAGGGGCTCATTCCTTCTTGGAGTGGTTTGTTGATTTTTGTTGATTTTGGATAACTATGTTGTAGTGACAAGAAGGGCCAGAGCAGGATTTCTATGACAGAGCAGATGGGCAAAGGAGTAGTCCTGGAGCCCTCAGTGGCTTTGCAGGCTTTTATTGGGATATACCAGGTATCTAGCAGGTGGGGGTGCGGAGAGGGGGTGGGGGGGGCCCGCCAGGAGGCTGGCATGCCTCCAGCCCCTGGCAAGTCTTCACTCCCTGGGCTCTCCAGCGTTCTTTAGTGGTCTGTTTTGCTGTTTCCTTTCGCTCTGCTGTTCCCTGCTGGTTGGTCTGCTGTTTCTGGAGTCTCTCAGCCCAGGTGTATTCACCTACGAATGCCCACACCCTACTCCAGGGACCCGCCATCAGGCATGCATTCAGGACCACAGGGATCCATCATCAATCCTAATGGCGGGAGGGCAGAAAAGCCTGACACCTTTTATTTACCCTACATATGTAGAATTTGAAAGGAGCCAAAGATTCTACAGTGGCCCTAAATCTCCATATCTTCACCTTCAGGTCTGTGCTGCTGACAACTCCCTCCAGCTGTCCGATACCTGCTTGGGTCTTGTGTTTTGTGGTCTAGGCATTGGTACCTAAGGATTTTAGTTCCTACAGCTGGGTTAATGGCTGTGTTAATCCCTTCTGCCCCCACCTCCAGCTCTTGGCATTGTGTGATCCAGGTTTTGATCTTGTGGTGTCTCCTTTCCAGTTTTTCTATCCTTATCCTCCATCAAAATGATCCCAACTTTATTATTTTGCATTTATTAACTACATTTCTTTTTTTTAAAAGACTTATTTATGCATACAATATCTGGGGTGTACGCCAGAGGTGTGGAAGAGTGAGAGGATTCACCAGAGACAGAGTGGGGAGCAGAACAGGCGGATCCATTGAAATACACTGCTGAGGGGAGCAGCAGGCAAGTCAGGAGAGGTCTGCTGCGCCATGTGGGATAGCTCCCTGACTGGCCGGGGGTCGAATTTGTGCTGTAGAGGCTGTGGACAGCTTCACGGTGCTGTGCTCAACTCCTTGAGCCACCAGGGAGGCCCTTAACCACATTTCTTGATTATGTATTTTTGATATCAATTAATTAAATACTCAGTTTTGTTTGTTTTTGCAGAAAATCTTGATTCACAGCAAGTTAAATTCAGGGAAAATCATGCTGGGAAATTTGATGTTAGTAAAATGTGTAGTCTGGTCTCCAAAGATTCACTTTTAAGGAAGAATTTATGAGATGAGGAAATTCATTTTGAATTTTAGCTTGTTTGAGATGGTTAGAAGGCATATTCTCTAAACTGGAGCTTTACTTTCTGAGTATAAAAATGGCTGAGTTGTATTTTTACTTCTTTCAATCAAATCTTAATAAAATCATTGAAGGGAAAGAATTAGAAACTGAGAAGAACCAGGTATCCTTGGAAAATGACAGCGGTGTCCTTCAGCATTGTTTTTTCCCCCCTAATATAGATTTTGAGTGTAGGTACAATGCTATGCATCAGACAGCATAGGAATTAAACATGATAGTTGACAACTTTACACAGAATCATGAATAATAAAGATTTCAATTTAATGTGTCTTAGATGCCATAACCTATATGGTATTTATCTCTTTATTTCAGGCACCTGGCTAGTGTGCTCTCTGACCTGTACTTACCACCTAGCAAATATTTGGCTAAATGAATATGCAATGATCCTTGACCATTTGTGGTATATATCGGGGTTTTCACCTTGTTTACAAGTCTTTTTTTTTTTTTCTTTTAGTAGCTTATTTAGCAACAGCAGATTGAGGGACCCTTTGTCCCTCATTGAGTATATCAAGATTCAACTCAAGATTATTCAATACAAGGTTTTTGGATCACACCCAGGGAGCACTTGTTCAGGGACATCTTTGTCAACTGTCTTTGAATAATCTTGTTCTAACAGATTGGCTTCCATCTGAGATGTTGAAAGGATGATGGGGTGGGGAGAGGTGTAGAGTAGGGGCCAGTGTAGGGTAGAGGGAGAAAATGGGAAGGGTTCTAATTGTTTGGATATTACCTAATCAAGGAGCTGATGTTTTTGAACTTGAATACCTTCGAAAACAGAAGAATCAAGACAAGGAATGCAATGAAATGAGAAAAGGTTGCTGTGAACCACATTAGACTAATTAACCAGAAAGAGGAGATTCCAGGTGACCCTGAATCCTTAATGAGCACTCAGTCTCTCCATCTGTGAAGCCAAGGCATATTTCTTTGATTGCAACCTCTTGACAAGAGTGTGTGTCCTCTTCTTATAAAGATTTGTTAATTAATAATAGGGCATGTTACTAAGGACCCTTGTTTAGATTTGTTTATTTTAATTAATAAAGCTCAGGCAGAGCAGAGAGCAGAATGCAAACTTGGGTCTTTTTTTTCTTAAAAAAAAAGAAAAAAATGACACCTGGTATTACAGCTTATGTTGAACAGAACTTTTATTTAACTATGGCCTGAATCCTGTCTCTCAAGCATAGCCAGTTGATTTGAAGCAGACTATACAATTGTTTACTGAATAAAAATGTAATTTACTTATTGTAGCAGATTCTTTCATGGGTCCTTTCTCTTACTTGAAGTCATAATTTCTATTAATTTCTTCTGATTTGTTTTTCCTCTGATTTCTGTTCAGGCTTATGAGTCTGAAGCCCACGCTCATCACTTCCCTCTCTTTGTCCCATCCTCTATCCTTGCTATTTCTTTACATCTCTAGTCCTTAAAAATCAAAATAAGTCAGAAGGACAAAGAAACATGCTGGGTGATTTCACTCATATATAATATAAATAAATAAAACAACAGACAAAACTAAACCAAAACAAATGTTAGAAATCTGTGGACTTGAGACTATCAAGTGGGGAGGGTGGAGGGTGGTGAGCAAAAGGAGAGGGGACCCAGTAGACCAGGGGTGTTTTGGTGGTGGGTGTGGTATGGTAATGTAAGAGGGTGGACCCCAGGAAGAGGGGAGATTCCAGGTTCCCAGCCCCACCCAAGGGAGGGTGGAACTGAGCAGGGAGAAGAAGCTGGAGAGGAGACTGAAGAAGGAAGGATGGTGAGCAGGAGGAGACCTGGAGGAGGCACATGGATTAGACATGTGAAGAAGCTGCTCTTGCTTCTAGGCCTTGGACTGGTTGAAACAGATGTGGTTGAGAGACCTGTGGGGAGGTTAACAATGACAGCTTTTATCTTGATTTTGATTTTGCTCCTTTCCTCTCAGAGTTGTCTGGCTGTTTCTGCCCCTGAACTATGCGCCCCTACCAGGGGGTACCTGGCTTTCAGGCCTCAGGCTTTCAGGCTTCAGTGACCCTGGTTTGGGCAAACTCTGGCTGGACCTTTACCCACGATGGGATGGGTAATTTGGGTGCTTGATTTGAAACTTTATTCTTCTCCTTTTCTTTGTTGCCCACTAAAGTACCTTTCCACTAAAGTTCTTATTCACTAGAGTATATTTTGTCTTGATTCAGATGGATGGCAGAGCCTATTTAGAGCAGGCATGTTTGGGGTTTCTGGGGTGCCCCTCTCCCTGCCCTGTAACAGTAACATTTTTGAAGCGGTGTAACCTAAATCCCTAAATAATAAACAGTATTGTAAACCAATGTTACCTCAATAATAAAAAAAAAAATTAAAAATACTTAAAACATAAAAAAAAGAAATTCAATTATTATAGGGTCTAAGTTTTAGAAGGGAAAAATAGTTAATTTTGTAAGGTTACATTTTTTATTAATTTGCATTTGTAAATCCTCAATCCAAGATTGCAGATCACATGAATAGTCCAAAGAACAAATGTTCTATAAAACAAATCTATAATCTCCCATCAACCTGGGTTCAAAAGTAATTTGGAACCCTCTTTAAAAAAAAAAATTTCTTATATTCAGTCACATTTCAAGCACTCCTCCTTACTGTACATCCAAATTATTTTTGCCCCTGCTCACTTCTATCCACCCACTTTCCCATCATCCTGCAGCCTCATTTCCTCTTGCCTATTGTCAGCATATTACAATATGCTGACCTGGTCTCCTTGTGTCCAGTAGCTTCCTTATCAGTTCCATTTTGCATATTAAAATTGGATTAATCTTTATAAAGCAAAACTGTGATCCTCAAATTTTCCATGATACGTAATGCCTATCAAAACAAATGTACTCTAATTTAGCAACCTGGCTTCTACATTCTGGTCTTATCTCTACTGTAGAATAAATGAGTTAAAAATCAGGCTTTTTCCTGTCCTTCTGCCATTAATCTCTAGGGCTAGCACCTGAGGGCACCTACTATGGTTGTGGACACCTTGGCCCAGAAAGCACTGGGCATGCACATATTGTAAATGTGGACACCTGTGCCTAGGGGTGAGGAGCTATAAGGGCTGGGGTCACTCTGAGACTGCTAGATAGGAGGAGACTGCCTTGGAAATACCGAGAGTGAACGCTGGTTGTAGGGTAGGTAAAAGGTATCAGGCTTTTCTGTCCTTCTGCCATTAGCATAGATGACTGAACCCTGCGGTCCTGAATGCATGACTGATGGCAGGCACCTGGAGTAGGGTGTGGGCATGCGTAGGTGGGTACACCTGAGCTAAGAGACTGGTTTATAAGGGTGGTGCAGCAGAGTGCGGTGTGGTGGTGCAGTGTGGAGGGTGGAGGAGTGGAATGTACGGAGGAGTACGGTGACTACAAACAACAGTAAAGAGCATGTGGCTGCTAGAACCGTTCATAAACCTACTGGGAATGGGTTGGTCTATCCCCTGACTCAACATTAATGGCCTATAAAAGTCTACCGAAGGCTCCAAAGCTAACTTTTTGTCTGTGAGAACCGACAATGAACCCTGCTCCGGATGGTGCAAAACATCTATTTCCAGCCTTATTTCCTACTGTTTCCTGAAACAGTATATATTCCATCATACCGGATCTCTTGTTACTATAAAACTGCACCATCTAAGACTGTAGCCACTAGCCATTAGTGGTGAGAGTGAATATAAAAGATTGGGGAAATGACATATAAAACTAGAACTCTCCCTCACAAGCAGCAATCAACACACAAAACAACAGTTAATCTATACAGTAACCTCCTAGGCTGTGGGTCTGCTAGCTATGTCAGACTTGTAGGAAGTCAGACTGATCCCTCCAGCAATTCTCCAGGAAGCTAAACAATAACCTTTGTAACTGCCATCCCCAAACAGCTAACACTTGACTCATAACTGACAGCTCTTGAAATTTTGTCCCTATTTCCAACTTAGAACCAATAGGAAAAAGTCAAATGTAGATCCTTAATTAATCACATAGGATGCCCCTATTCTAATTAGCCCTCCTCCAGCTTCCCCATGCCAACAATCAGGGCACACCTGGAGTTTTCTTTCAACTTTCAAACTTTCCTCCTCCCCTGCCTTTGTGTCTGCCAAAATGGAATTCACAGGGCTGATTTCCTTTGTTAAGGCAAACTGGGTAAATAGCCTTATTTGCTTTTCATTTGGTTGGTCTGTCTTTATCTTTATAGTGGTTATAGAAATTTGAATTAATTGTTATATAAAACTAAAAGTTCAGCTCTTTAGTTGCACTAGTTAAATTTCAAGTGCTCAGTAGCCTCATGTACCTGGTGGTTGTCATATTGGACAGCATGGACATGGCACATTTCTATCATCTTAGAACATTTTATCACGCAGTCGTATAATACCTAGGGAATTCATACCATGTGCTACTCTTTCTGCTTGAATTCAGCTCTAGCCACATTTTCATCTGCCAAACTCTTATCCAGCATTCTTGATCTTGCTTACGCCTTCCTTCAGGAATCCTTTCTGATGCCTCTGTTTGGACATCATCTCTCATTACTTAGATGAAGGCTGTCTTATGGCACATAGCAGTCTATCTTCTAGTTCCATGATCTCTCCCATCTTCTTATATTGTAGACTCATCTTAGGAACAGGACTTAATTACTCCTACAAGATCTTTCCTATAGGATATTCTGCTTCCTATATAAAGTAACCCCTTAATACTGATACACACACAAATATACATACATGTATACACATACACACACATATATGCACATGTACACATAAATGTAAGTGTATATATATACATATACATTTACCTTAATGTGGTTTGGGATAATAAGGATCACATTGGCTTACTCACTTCAAGAAGCCATGAGATGACAGATGGATTTGGATTTTATGTTTTTCATTTTGGATTTAGAATGTACAAATAATGCTGAACATGGCTTTGTTCTCTTCTTCCTGACTCTACATCTGTTATCCTCCAGACAGCTTCATTTAATACTAGGAGGATGTTTATAAAGTTATTGGGGACCATATCAGTCTTCTATTGCTGCTTCTCTAAAGTCATGTGGGTGTGCAGAAAGCTTTTCATAGAGCAGCAACTGGGGAGGAAGCTACAGGCTAAATATTCCCAAACTACCTTTAGAATGGCTAACCTTTAACAATAACTTCAACACACCAGGCAGATTCATGCCTCTGTGCCTTGCTCATATTTTCCTCTTACCTGAAATATAACCCCAAGTTTTATTTCCTCTCTTATATCACTTCTGTGTCTGGTGAACTTTTTTCAACTATCAAGTTAAATATCACGTTGTCTATGAATTCTTTCTCAGTCTCAACAAACAGACTCAGTTCTTTCTTTGGTTGTTTATCAATATCTTCTTATATATCACTATCCATCCAGGATGATGGGTAAATTATTGAACCTGTTAATCTTGAGGTCCAATTATTTGGATCATTAATATAAACATTAACTCTTGAAGTAAAGTTATTAGTAAGAATGCACACTGCCAGTGGAAGGAAATAAATCAATTATATTTCATTTAGGGGCACTATTGCTGCTATTACAGTTGGATAATTTAAGATCAAATTTTCTACATCTCAGAAAACCCTACTTTTTTTTCTCTTTACCACTTATCTCAATCTAAGGATCAAGAACTTTACATTTCCTAAAGTAGAGAAAGTAAACTCACATTTGTACACCAACATAAATTGTGTCTGGTAAAAGTATTTGCTATTTAATAGGTGTCTGATATTATGACATTTGCAAAAATAAAACCAGGGACTTATTTGTGAAAGGTTTGGGATATCCTGCCATATGGGGTGAAACTGTGATGCTGAATTACGAGGTGGGGATGATGGAACTTAAGGCGGGGTGGGGTACAGCAGGAAGAAAACAAGTCAGAGAAGAAAATGAACTATCCATTTAAAGCACTTTCAAAAGAGCTAGTCAGAGGGGCCTCTTCCTTTTGAGTTCAAGAAATTGAGGTAACCATAGGTATAGTAACTGACTCTATCCATTGCTACTACTGCCCCCCCCTACTCTTTCAGGTTTGGAAGAAATGTTCTGAACCCTTCAACAAATAACTATTTAAACCTTCACTATTGTTTAGTGGTATTTGGACAACAAAGGACTTATGATGGGTAGGGATGCGCTACTCTGATGTTTATCAAACATTGATCCTTATCATCGCTGTGGGTTTTTAGGTGCCAGGACATGACACTCGGAGATATGGTATGATCACTCTCCTTTAAGTTATTATCAAAATTGAGGGTGAAGACAAAAGGGGGGAATTTTCCCTTTAGAATAACTATTACCACCACTGTATTCACTCATTTACATAACTAATATTTGAAGTAGATTTTGGGAAAATTGTTGGCTTGGGCTAAATTCAGTAATTTGAAAGCAGATGCTGATTTGTCATTGTATCTTGAATAAAACTTCAGTGCCTGATATGTGGTGGGTGCTTTAAAGGAGCTACAGTGAACCTGTTGACTTATGACATTCAATTATTTGGCTAGAAGTAAATCCACTCCATATTATATTGGGGGATAATATGAGAATTTCTTTTTCAAACTGCTGTGATTTATTTTTTTAGGCTGCAGGAAGAGATAGGGATTTAATTTGAAAAGCTATGGTCAGAATCCCCTAGTGAGGACAAAGTATAGAATTACAAGACCTCAGAGCTGAGAGAATCTTGGAATCCACTTATATGCACCCCTTATTTTTATTTATACATTTATTTAATATTTTTTATTTTATTTATTTTTTACTTTATTTTTCATATTTGCACAATGTATGCATTTTCCTCTTGGTTATAGGGCCCCATACAGTTCCCACCTTCCCTTATTTTGACCCTAATCCCTCTCCCTACTCCCTGCAGTATGTCTCTGGTTTATAGTTGCTTGTTGATTTTGATTTTTACTTTACTATAATTAGTGTCAGCAATCAAAAAAGATAAACACATGCAGTTTGCAGCAACATGGATGGAGCTAGAAGGGATCACGCTCAGCGAAATAAGCTAGAAAGAAAAAGAAAAATACTGGATGGTCTCACTCATAGCACCCCTTATTTTTAGATGAAGATATTGGGATTGAAATAATTTCCACACAGCTTGAAAAATGTGAATACATTCTTTTAGAATTTTGTCAACAGCTAGGTTAATTTAAAGTTTCGGGCTTTGTCGTTCAAGTTCCCATTTAAATTCTTAAAGTTCACATACCCTTCCACTCTGCTCCAGTGCTGGCAGTGGTGCTCAGTTTCCCTTTTTTTCCTTCTGCTTTGCCCACTTACGGAGAAGTCAGCTCCCTCCCACTTGGCTTCCTCCTTTCCTGCTGATTCTGGAAGAAATAGATTTTGGCCAGAGAACTTCTTCTCATTTCTCCATCTACCCTTGGACATGCCTTAGTTCCAAGCTTCCAACCCAAATACTGAGGACTTTGGAGGAAGAGAGTGCCATTTAATTATAAAAACACATAGGTGATTTTTTTCCACATCTGAGCATTTTCTTCCATCACAGGAACACTTACATGAAGGAGTTTTTGAAAATCGTGACAGTGTTTAAAAAAAAATATCCCCTGTTCACTTTACCAGATGAATTTAAAGTTGCTAGGGGTAGTTCAAGGAAAGACTGGAAGTGATATGGGGCAGGATGTGGGGCACCCTAGAACTCCCAAACTGCCTGCTCTAAACAGTTTCTGCCATTTGCTGTATCAAGACAAAACATAATGTATTTCATAAGATCTTTATTCTTCAATTTTTTAAAAAATTTATTTATGCATACAAGAACTGGGTACTGGCCAGAGGTATGGGGAGGGGGGTTGGGGTGGTGGTGAATAAGACCTTCAATGGAAAGGAACTTTAATACAATCCATGTGCAACAAAGAAAAGGAAAAGAATAAACTTTTCGAATCAAGCACCCAAAGTTAGCCATCGCATTCTGGCTAAATGCCCAGCCAAATAGGGTTGGCCCAAAGCAGGGCCACTGAGCCAGAAAGCCTGTCAAAAGTGTAAGGCACCTCCTGATGAGGACCCATAGGAAAGGGGCAGAATGCGCCCAGCACATCTGGGACAGAAGGAGCAAAATCAAAATCAAGATAAATACTGCCTTTTTAAAATTTTGTATATTTGTTACATCATTTTTCATTTTTGCACAATGTATGCATTTTCATCTTGGTTATAGTCCACACCTAGGTATTTACCCAAAGGACACAGAAACATTAATTCAAAAGGGCACCTGCAACCGTATGTTTTTAGCAGCACTATCTACAATAGCTAAGCTATGGAAACAACCCAAATGCCCAAAAATAGATGACTGGATCAAGAAGATGTGGTACATATACACAATGGAATATTACTCAGCAATCAAAACAGATAAACACATGCAGTTTGCAGCAACATGTTTGGAGCTGGAAGGGATCATGTTCAGCAAAATACTGCCCTTTTTAACCTCCCCGGGGTCTCTCACCTACGTTTGTTTCAACCCATCCAAACCAACAAGCAAGTGCAGCTTCTTCACATGTTTCTCTGCTCCATGCACCTCCTCCAGCTCCTGTTTTGGCTCTTCATCCTCCAGCCTCCTCTCCAGCTTCTTCCTCCCTGCTCAGTTCCACCCTCCCTGGAACTGGGAAGGGTGGGGCAGGGAACCTGGAACTGTTATGGAAGGAGCTGAACTGCATCAGCCTTTGGAGGGCCAATCATACATAAGAGTGGAAACAGATTTGATCTGATGTTGCTTTTGTGATCCTTCTGGGATCAAGTCAGAACTATGATTTTTCATATTATATTTGGAGTCCTGCAGTAGCTCCTACCAGCCAGATCAGGCTGTCTTGCTTGTAGCTCCTTCTCTGAAAAGCTTCCCAATCAGACCTCCTGGGGAAGAAGGGGTTCCAGACATCTTGTGTCCTAACTCAAAAGAATAAGCAGAGTGAATTCATTAGATTTCCTTTCTGCTCTCGGTTGCAGGACATCTGACTAATTGTGGCTGAAACGAATTGGGGGTTATTTTTCTTTTATAATAGGAGTCATGGAAGGGAGTGGTAGCAGGGGCCTGTTCAGTGGCTTGGTGACATTAGAGATCTGGCTGGAATTTGTTTTCTGTTATAGTGGTAGTGAATTCATGAAGAAGACAGATGAAGAGAAGCGTATATTGTGCAGGTATGCAGGAACACTCTGTGAGGAGTGGCATTCCAAACAGCCAATGGGGAAGTCGGGGCTCTGAGAAGTTTGCTCACTATGCATTTTTTCATCCAGGTGCTGGTGCTAATGGTCTGTCTTCCTGGCTGGAAGCACCTTTGGAGGGGATTTCTGGCACAGAATTCATAAGTTTTCTGGGTACTGAGTTTTTCTTCTCTCTTACTGGGGGCTCGAATGCCCAGAGCTCTGTTAATAAAAGGGAAGTTTAGAGAAGCTTTCTCTCGGCTGCTGTTTTTCCAGGTGTTTTCATTTTAAGCTCATCTTGATACCATTGTAGAGGGGTTTGTTGTTCTTTTCAGCGTTTTTGTGTCTCCTGATAAGGACTGTTGAGCATTGAGAGCATTGCCAGGGTACAATTTAATGAGGTTTGTGACCCAGATTTAGGGTTATCTCTAGAAATAACCCTTTCTTTGGAGAAACCTATCTACACAGCAGGGCAAACAGCTAGTTACAGAAGTCACATGAGTCACACCCCCTCCTCCATCCCATTCCTTAATTCATAATAACAACCCTTGGCTTGTCCTATTTCATGTAGGATTTACAGCCATATAGATTCTGCATTTGTGTAATTAAATTTGTTCTTTTTCTCCTACTAATCTCTCTGATGTTAATTTGATTTTTGCACTAGTCAAGAAGAACCCAGATGGGTACAGGGACATTTCCTCTCTGCTGCTACAGTTGATTGTCCTGGAAACCTGATTCTGAGGACTGTGTATGTGTGTTAGGATTCAGGAGGGAAAGGGTCTGTGATCTGTGATAATAAAAATATCTGCCAGGTCTGGAAGCCACTCCAGGAAGGAAGAAGCCCTGACTCTTGGATCATCTTTGCACAGAGAGGCTTGATACTATTTATATTGTGGTGGTTCCCTGAGTATTCGAACATTATGGAGGTTGTCAACTCAGACTAAGAATTGAACCTGCGATGCTAATGCTCTGCCACTTTTTTCGTGCTTGCATATAATGGACGTACTTGTTTCTGTGTGTGAGCGCTTACTTGGTTGGGCCCCATGGTGAAAAATAAGATCGTAAATCACTTCTAGTGCCAACAAGGACATTATATTATTAACATGATAATTTAGGAAGAAAAGGATACTTCACATCTGATTTGAGGTGACATTTTAATATGATCGATAGGGGCTCTTTGGGAAAATGCATATTTTGTGAGGAAAAGCGAGGTGATCTAAGTTGCCAGAACACACAGAGAGTGAAGCTATTAGGAAGTCAAAGGGTGCTTGTGATTCTGAAAACGTTGACTGGGAGCAGCTCTGTGCTGGGAGATGGAAAGTGGATGTGGAAATGGGTGGTTCCCAGAGAAAGGGGAGGCTCCAGGTTCCCTGCCCCACCCAAGGAAGGGTGGAGCGGAGCAGGGAGAAGGAGCTAGAGACACGAAGGAAGGAAGGAGACCTGGAGGAGGCACATGGAACAGAGAGATGTGAAAACTTGTGTTTTTCTCTTGGTCTTGGACTTGTACCAGGATATGGGGAACATGGAAGAAGACACTTAAAACAGACGTGGATGAGAGACCCACGGGGAGGTTAACATTGGCAGTCTTTATCTTGATTTTGATTTTGTTCATTTTGTCCTAGACTTGTCTGTCCCCTTCTACCCATTTCTGGGGGTGCCTTAGACTTGTTGCAAGCTTCTGGGTTTCTGTGGCTCTGCTTTGGGCCAATCCCATTAGGCTGGATCTTTACCCAGGAGGGGCTGAGTAACTGGGTGTTTTGTATGAAAACCATTATCTTTCCCTTCTCTTTTCTTTATTGCACACTAATTGTATTAAAGTTCCTCTCTACTAAAGGACTTATGCGTTAGAGTATATTTTGTCTTTATGAAGGGAACAGCAGAACCTATTTAAAAGCAGACAGCTTTGGGGGTTCCTGGATTGCCTCTCCTCCTGCCTGATAATGTGTACAGTTCTGCAGAATTAGCTGTTTCCCTGGTCACCTCAGCCTCTGAGTCTCAAATTTCTCATCTGTAAAATAATCCATCTTACATGATATAATGTGAACAAATGTGCTGAATAAACTGATTCCAAATACAAAGAAGGACTGAAAAGGGTCAAATGAGTAACTGGAAGGTGTCTGAACAGAGTCCTCACTACTTTTCTCTTTCAAATAAGACCTGGTTCCTGGTTCAGGGAGAGTGGGTAGCCAGTAGGAGGAAACTTCCTCTTAGATCTGCTAGTCTCTCCTTAAGCAAACTTTAGTCAGGCGCCTGTGACTCCACTTCCCAACTAGACTTCCTTGTTTGGCTTTGCATTGTCCAGTTTAAACCAGAGACCTGCTAGATTTGTAAGGCCAGAATTTTCCATTGTTGACATGCGTTCACCCTTGATATCTGAACAGTGCCTTATCGCCACCATCCACAGGTAATACCTGATCACTTTTAGTAAGAATCCAGTTAGGGCAGTTTAGCAAGCAAGAATTATTTTATAAACTTAGTAATTTTTCAGAAATACTGTATAACCTGGAAATCCTGCTCTTGGTTGTGTATCCGCAGAATATGAAACCATTAACAAAAAAAATACATGTACAATATTCACAGCTGCATTATTTATGATAGCTAGGATAAGGAAGCAGCATCAATCTCCTTCAATGGTTGAATGGATCAAAAAGATGTGCTACACACATACTATGGAATATTATATAGCCAAAAAAGGATGAAATGCAGCCATTTTCAATAAAATGGAGGGAGTTTGAAAATAAATGCAGCAAATTAAGTCAGAACAATAAAAACAAATATTGGACATTTATATAACAGATAATTTGATAATGTGTAAACACTTGCAAAAACTATTGGACATCAGCTAATATCCCAAGGGCTCTGAAATTAAAAGGGAGTGGGGAGAGAAAGGGATAAATGATGTTGGTGGGGGAAAAATTTTTTTTAATTACTTACTTATTTATGCATACAAGAATTGGGATATAGGCCAGAGGTGCGGGGGGTGAGAGGATTCACCAGAGACAGAGCAGGGAGCAGAACAGGCAGATTGACTGACAGACAATGCTGAGGGGAGCAGTGGGTGAGACAGGAGAGGTCTGCTGGGCCAGAGCAGTGGGTCTGAGCAGTGGGTAGCTCCCTGGCCAGCTGAGGATCAAACTCATGCTGCAGAGGCTGCTGATAATTTGACAGGGCTGTGTTTAACCCCTTGCGCCATCAGGGAGGCCCTTAGCATATTGTTAAGGGGAATGGAATAGAAGGCAAAACAAAACAAAACAAAAATTATCTTTAGTAATTTTGCCTCCTCTTCCAGCTGTATATAAAATCCCTACTTTTCCTTGTTGTATTTTAATTTAATCTCTAATCCTCCTCCTATTGCAAACCCTGTTTGCTTTCCCATTCTGCTTTCCTCAGAGGCAGCATTGTATTTTATTTAATGGACCAGTTTATTATAGATAATTCCCCCCCCACCTTTCCTTGTGAAGTGTATATATGCAGTGAGATAAACATGTGTAACTATTACCAGAGAAAAACATAATTTAGACTGTTTTTTTTTTTTATGTTTGGTATAGCTGTTCAAGGAACTAGGTGATAGAAATATAAAATTAGTCCTTCTTTGGACAGTGAAAGTCTGTAAGAAGTAACAGAGATATCTCTTCAAGTCTGCCCCTGGGAAAACATAGATCAAGATGGAGTGGTCGAATGTGAATTGCTTCATCTAAAAATGACACAATCATTTTAGTATAATTCGGGTTGGCATCTTTGTCTTTGAAGCCTGCATTTAAGAATATTTACAACCCAGTAGATCTGCAGTCTTGAGCAGTTTTACTTCCCTTCTATTCTACAGCTGCTGGTTTTTCTAGCATTGATTTCTCTACATGTCCCTGGCTTTGCACAGCCAAGTGGTCTGTGGTTTCATGCATTTTAGAAGGAGAATACAATTCCAGTTTTTATTTTATTTCTGCTATCATGAGGCATTTCCAGCAAGTCTCAACTTAATGAAACAGTTCATTTTGCTGAGATCTACTGAGTACACTCATATCAGGAGAAGCAAGAAGTATTAAAAATGATTTTTTTCTTTTTGGTTTGTTTGCTTGTTTCCTAATGTTTTCTTGTCCAGCAAGAGGAGGAGGTGAAAATCCACAGCTTAGGGAAGAAAGCAAGGGCGAGGTAGCACTGTCACTGAAAGGCACTTCCCTACTATTTATATTTACAAATCTTCACATTTAGAGGAAGTCAGTGGTACAACATTTCACTTAATTATTCTAACTGTAGATGGAAGTGAGTGAAGGCTGCTTTTAAAAAAAAAAACCTGACTACATAAGTAAATTTACTTACCAATTGCTGTGTTTGTTTATGATTCCAAAATAAATTTTATGTTTAAACTTAATTCCTTCGCTGATTTTGGCTCTAAAACATACTGATATTTGGAGTTCAGAATTTTCTGTCTCTTGCTCACCTCCCATTTTGGAATCTTACATCTCCTAGTAAACACATGGCACTCAGATTAAAAATTATGTTGAAAGGAGGCCCTTCTCAATACTTTTTGGAATATGAAATACAAAGGGTGTCTAATTGTCTGGAGTAGGATGAGTAGCTTCATTCTTTTTTTTTTTTTTTTTTTAAAGATTTTTATTTATTTATTTATTTTTTATTTATTTAGTTTGTTTGTTTTGTTTTGTTTATACATGCACTGGGTACAGTCAGAAGTGCGGGAGGGTGAGAGAATTCACCAGAGCCAGAGCGGGGAACAGAACAGGCAGAGTGACGAAATACACTGCTGAGGGGAGCAGCGGGCGGCAGGAGAGGTCTGCACGCCATGTGGGACCCTCCTACGGTGGCCGGGAAGCAGCGGGGGATCGAGCCGGTGCCGCAGAGGCCGCGGGCAGCTTCGCAACCCAGCACTCAACCACTGCGCCACCTGGGAGGCCCTGTAGCTTCATTCTTTATATACTTTGGTGTCTGCCTAGGTGATATTAAATCAGACTGCATAACTTCATCCTTTTGCTAAAGAGGTAACACAGCTCAAAAAAATTTCTGTATTTCTGTGAGTTGTGTTGGAGGCCAATCAGTGTCCCCTTTCCAGGCTTCCTAATTATAGATTCAATGGGGGATGGTGAATCAAAAAGTGGTTCCTTTCCTGGCACAGTTATTTTTAGAAACATATTTAGGTGACAGATATTCTGTTCATACGTGTTCATTATGTTTAGAGGTGACCTTAGGGAGGTGTGCTTTTTAATTATTTCCTCACGGTAGCACTGGTCTTGTGCTGGGGTAGTCAAGATTTCTCGCCTGGCTCCCTTGTGATCAGTGAAACCCAGAAGTAGAATGATACTCACAGGCTCTCAGAACAGATCCAACCCATGACCTTTGCTCATTAGCAGCCTGACCTGACCAGAGAAAAGCCTCCTTTGATTCTTTTAGAACAAATATGACTGTGACAGGAATGCTGACGGCCACTTTGGTGGGGCTTTAAGAAGAAGCCCTGGTTCTCTGAGATGCTTTGTTGGAGCAGGCATACCATGTTAGCATGTCTTTCACCAGGATTGTCTTTCTATTGCTCTATATATCATTCTGTCTTTAATTAAAATGTCAAAATGCTCAAGTTAGCCAGCAATCTAAAGTAAACCTTGCAGTCTTTATTTTTTCCTCTTCAGAAGTGCATTGCATGCTCTCAGAGATGCACCAAAAGCCAATGTCCTCGATCTTTAGCCTTTTTTTATGTAAAAATTTTAACTATTCTTTGGAAATATAGTCTAACCAAAAGAATTGGAAAATAGTACAAAAATTCCAATTATTCTTCATCTAGCTTCCCATATGTTGACATCCTGCGTAATCTTAGTATAATGTTTAAAACCAGGAAATTAGGGTCTCCCTGGTGGCGCAGCGGGTTGAGCGCAGCGCTGTGAAGTTGTCCGCAACCTCTGCAGCAAGGGTTTGATTCCTGTTGGCCAGGGAGATACCCACATGGCACAGCAGACCTCTCCTGTCTAGCCTGCAGCTCCCCTCAGCAGTGTACTTAAGTCAGTGTGTCTGTTCTGCTCCCTGCTTTGTCTCTGGTGAATCCTCTCACCCTCCCATGCTTCTGGCCTGTACCCCAGCTCTTGTATAAATAAAAAAATCTTAAAAAAAAAACAGGAAATTAGTATAGGATATTAATCTACAGACCATTAACAATATTCTAGTTGTTCCACTAATACCTTTTTTCTATCTTCTTAGTCTCTTTCAATCTAGGTCAATTACTCAGTTTTTCTTTGTCTTTTATCATCTTGATACTTTTGAAGAACACCTGTTAGTAATTGCATATAATGTCCCTCAATTTAAAGTTGTTTGCATTTTTCTTGTGGTCAAATTCAGATTATGAATTTTTGGCAAGAATTTCACAATGATGATATTGTGTCTTTCTCAGTGCATTATAGCAGGATGTACATGATGTTGATATGGTGATATTAATTTTGATCACTTTGTTAAGGTTGTGTCTGCCACTATAAAGGCTACTATTTTCCCCCTTTGAAATTAAAGAGTAAGTTGTGAAGAGATACATCAAAATTATATAAATATCATATGTTCTTATGTGTTTGGATCTTTTTTTAAAGATATATTTATTTATATACATAAGATCTGGGGTATAGGCCAGAGGTACAGGGGGTGAGAGCATTCACCAGAGAGAGAGTGGGGAGCAGACTAACTGAAATACACTGCTGAGGGGAGCAGGGGGTGAGACAGGAGAGGTCTGCCACACCATGTGGGTCACCTCCCCAACTGGGCATTGAAGTTGTGCTGCAGTGGCTGCAGATTGCTTCACAGTGCTGTGACTTAACCCCTTGCACCACCAGGGAGGCCCTGTGTTTGGATTTTTGCAAACAAAATTGTTAATGTATGGATGAAATCAAAGACAAACTAAAGAAAACTATTCCATATTCATGTAAAGGAAACAAAATAATGGTAGAGTGTCAATTCTTCCCAGCTGGAACTATAGCTTCAGTGTTATACCAATCGGAATTGGTTATTTTATGCATAGCAACAAACTTATTCTAATGTTCATCTGGAGAGACAAAAGATGAAGAATAACCAACATAGTGTATGAACAGAAAAGGAAGAACAAATTCAGAGTACTCACAGTATCCAACTTTATGAACTAATATAAAGCTATACTAGCTTTGGAATTTCGTTAGATGATTTTCTTGGGTAAAAAAAGAATCTAGTATATGATACTGAACAAGGGTGTTGTTTCAAAAATTCATTGAATGAAGTACATGTGTACTTATTTTATATGTTTAGATATATTCTCCTTTTTCTCCTCATAGTGCATGAGCCGTTCTGTAAGTCAGGCACAGATATAAAAATGTGAATAAAACATAGTTCTAATCTCAAGAAATGCAATGTCATAGGAAAAGTGTGGTGGGTGCTGGAATGTTGATTGACCTATGATTTTGCTGGGGTTCAGGGTCGGTCACTCCCAAGTATGCAGGAGGAAGAGTCTGACCCTTCTCTTTATTCTGAAAGCAGGAATTGATCAATATTCTCAGTGAAAGTTATCTCTTCTACACCTGGAGTTAGAGAGACTTCCTTATCATCAGAGATAGGGAATTAAGGGCCAAGAAAAGTGTAAATAAATTGCTAAGTTTTTTTTTAATTTGTAGAGGCGCCTAATTTTTCCCCTTGTAATTTCTTCACAAATTTATTGTTTCATTGTTTAAAAGATATATATATACTGACTACTTTGTTCATTTTGCTGGTCTCATGTTCATAGAGACTCCAAGCTCATGAAATTTGCCTATTACTGTATCCTATTATTCTCCTATTATTTTGCCCAGCATAAGCAGGATGTTATCTGCCAAGAACCTAGAAGGATAGAGAAAAAAGTTTTTTCTCCCCTACAACCCAATTATTCTGAAACCACAAAGCAGAATATTATGAAAGATTGAGGAGAAATCAGGATGAAAATTGAAACCTGCCAGGAGCGAAGCTTAGTAAAAGAGGTTCAAATTCATCCGTTTGCCTTTTTGGCTTTCGTTGCTGTGTGTTTCAGAGTAAGGGCTAAATGTTCCTGTAAAGAAAAAGAAAAAGAAAATAGAAGGTGCCGAGGACAATTGTGATTGCAAAATCCTTTCTCAAGAGACTGCAAAATCCACAGCACGACTGCTTGCTGGGACCAAGCAGAGAAAAAGCCAGGAGATGACCCACTTTGAAGTCCTTCCATTGGGATGAGAGGCTTGCTTTTCTCTACTTAACCCTCAGTTGTGTGGGAATAGGCAACCTGAAGGTACTCTGTGCCTTTAAAAAGTTCTGTGGAATGGTCTCAGAACCTGTAATCCTTGTTACTTATCAAATATGCCAACTTTTCACCAGCTAAGTCTTTTCATCCTTTGTGATTCAAATAATACCTCCAAATCTCTCATTTCCCAGAATTTCTAAAAAAAAAAAAAATTCAGGCAACGCTTCATGATTTTCAGTGAACCATTTTGTAATAATTTTCTTATTGTGGCAAAATATATAAGCATATAGTTTTTACAACTTGAAGAGGTCAGTTCTTCCTATAAAATGATGAATAAGGAAAGCAATTTTTATCAGACAAAACTTTTATCAGCAAGATGTGCACCGCATTTCTAGTGGGAAATTCTCCATTGTGGGGGTGGGGGTGAGGGGAGAACAGAAACGGAAGACAATCCAGGACACCTGCAAAAATGTAGAGGAATAGTAATTATTTGTTTTTTAGAATAAAGAACTTATACCACTTCCAGAATACTTACAGACCACATAAGAAAAAGGAAAAAAAAAAAAAGAAATATATCATTCATTTTACTTTACTGTTATATGTCTGTCAGGTCATTTATGAGGATAATAATCTGAGCTAATTCAGCACGTCTGCCTTTTAATTTTGCTCTGGTCACCCTCTTCATCTGTTTTTGTTAGAAGGCTGAATGGGCCTGCTTGGAGATCAATGAGAATAATGCTGACCAGTTCCATGACTCACAGAGCTGACACTGGCAAGGCTTCAGAGAAAAGTTCTGACTTCCTGTGAATCCCATTTCCATCTCCTGCTCTGTCCATTGCAAAGCAAATTCTGTTTCACAAGGCAGCCCAGGGCACAGCACTTACAACGAAGAGGGTTTTTAGTTGCTGGGTGGGTAAAATGGATCATTTGCCCCCTAGTGTTTTACCATGCTATATGCATAAAACCCATGCAAAAGACAGCAAACATGCCAATCATCAGATTTTTGAATTTCCTTGTTTCCTTCCAGGTTTCTGGGTAGATAATTGTAAGAGCAGGGCTGGACACGGGGCAGGTTTTCTGATCCCATGCAGACCAGGTAAAGGAGGAGTCAGAGTCCTCAGTGGTTTTGCAGGTTTTTATTGGGGTTCAGCAGGTATGTGGCAGACAGGGGTGCTGGGGGGCTGGGAGGCTGGCAGTCCTCCCAGCCCCCAGCAAATCTTCACTCTATCTGGGCTCTCTGGCGTTCTCTGCTTCTGCTTCGGGCTTCTTCTCTTTTGGCTTCTACTGCTGCTTCTGTCGTCCCGTGACACTGCCCTTAAAAGCACAGTCTTAGCGCAGGTGTACCCACTCCAGGTGCCCGCCATCAGGCATGCATTCAGGATCACAGGGTTCCCTCATCTATCCTGATGGCGGGAGGGCAGAAAAGCCTGATTTTTTACCTTACCCTACAATAATCATATTGTTAGTTATTGAAAATCTGATATTCTTCATAAGGTATATTAAGACAGAGGACAACCTTGCTTTTCCCAAAAGAGCAAAAAACCCTGTTTAAATTTAACATAAACCAACATTTGTGGAAAGGCTAAATTTTACTAACTCCAGTCGTAGTAAAATGAAATGCTGTTACAAAAAAAATATATTGATTTGACTGCGATCCATTTAATTTTTCCCATCCCTCCTTAAGCCTCTTTATTTTTAATGTTTTCTTTGAACATTATTTACAAACATGACTAATTGGTCTGAATCTATACATGTTAAATTTCCATGCCTATTTTCTTAAGAAACATTTGGCTGTTCTGTTTTCATTTAATCTGAGCCACAATAAAAATGATTGTCAGTTACCAAGTAGGATTATAGGAGGTAAATACTACTATTTGCCACATGGCCACTGGCAACACTAGGCCAAAAAAATAGCCCAAATCAAAATATGAATGTGCTCACCAAATCATAAACAGTCATTACTGCTCCCTCCCCACTCCCAACCCTATATCTTTGTCTGGGAACCTAGGAAATGGGTGTGGCAAAGCAGAGTAAAGCCTTTGAGTGAAAAGAGGGATAGAGGCTTGGTATTGTGAGGGCAATAGCCCACTCCCCTAAACAGCCACAGGAGGAGAGCTTTTGTAGTGGAAATTCTTACTCTCTTACAGACTCTGACTTTGACCTCCTGCTAGTGTCCATCAACTTTGTCTTAACACATACCAGTCCTTTCCCCATTCTTGAACTGGATTTGAGTGCCTTTATCTTTGAAACTTACTTTCCAGGTAGATTTGGTGAAGACCTCCAATTTAATCTAAAGATTGTAGTGCATAAGGAATCAAGAAAGACAAGGCTAAGTCATAAAGTACTCTTGTAGGAAAAAATACCACTGCAAAGTATGGCTCTTTTGAAGGAGTAGAAGGCCTTTGGCATAGAACTATTCTGACATTTTTCAATAAACATTCAATCTAGAAAAAGAATGCAAATAGACACATACTATGTATAACTTACTCAAAAAATAAGTTAATTTGTGCGTATTACTATGATTGGAAAAACACAATAGAATCTTAAAAAAGTCATTTCTGTATCTTGGGAATATGGATGAATTTTGCGTCCCTCTCACTTTTTCTTATTTCCCACATTTTCTAAAATAAGCATGAATACATCTTCATAATGAAACAACGAATAAACTAAGACACATAGACATACATGCACTCTTGCTGAAAATACATTAAAAATTATTTTAAACCATAAAGGCCCTAACTACTGGGCCTAAATACTGACATTCCTATTATAATCCTGTTTTAAACTGAAAGTATTCTGGAAGATACAATTTTAAAATATAAGATATGACAAGGGACTGATATCAAAGCTCTACAAAGAGCTCATACAATTCAACAAAAAGAAAATGATTAACCTAATTAAGAAGTGGGCAGAAGAGCTAAATAGTTTCCAAAGAAGATAATCAGAACCAACAGGCACAATAAAGTGCTCATCATCACTCATCATTGGGGAAATGTAAATCAAAGACACAATGACATACTGTCTCCACCAGTGCAAATGGCCCATATCAAAAAGATCGGGGCCTCCCTGGTGGCACAAGGGGTTAAGTCTCAGCACAGTGAAGCTATCCACAGCCACTGCAGCACAAGATTGAGATCCATTCCAGTCTCGCTCACTGCTCCCCTCAGCAGTGTATTTCAGTCAATCCACCTGTTCTGCTCCCCACTCTGTCTCTGGTGAATCCTCTTTACCCCCTCCCACCTCTTGCCTGTACCCCAGTTCTTAGATCCATAAATAGAATAAAAAAAAAAAAGAAAAGAAAAAAAAGATCAGAAACAAGAAGTGCTGGTGAGGAATGTAGACTGGTTCAGCCCCTATGCAAAGCAGTATGGCGATTTCTCAAAAGATTAAAAATTAATTTGCCATATGATCCAGCAACTCTATTTCTCTCTATCTGAAGAACACAAAATCATTATTTCGAAAGGAAACTTGAAGTGCTATTTTTATTGTAGCACTACATACAATAACCAAGCTATGTGTAACGCAACCAACCCATTCTGGGTAGCTTTATTAATGGTTCTAGCAGTCACATGCTCTTTGCTGTTGTTTGTAGTTGCTGTACTCCTCTGTACACTCCACTGCATTCCTCCACCCTCCACACTGCACCACCACACCACACTCTGCTGCGCCGCCCTTATAAACCAGTCTCTTAGCTCAGGTGTACCCACCTACCCATGCCCACACCCTACTCCAGGTGCCCGCCATCAGGCATGCATTCAGGACCGCAGGGTTCTGTCATCTATGCTAATGGCAGGAGGGCAGAAAAGCCTGATACCTTTTACCTACCCTATACTATGGTGTAGGGTAAAGAAAATATCAGGCTTTTCTGCCCTTCCGCCATCAGGATAGATGATGGATCCTTGTCCTGAATGTATGCCTGATGGCAGGCACTTGGATAGGGTGTGGGCATAGGTAGATGGGATTCAGCTGAGCTAAGACTGTGCTTTTTAAGGGCGGCGTCACGGGGATGCCAGCAGCAGCAGGAGAAGCCTAAGCCGAAGCCGAAAGAGAAGCCGAGAAGCAGCAGAACGAACTCCAGAGAGCTCAGATAGAGTGAAGACTTGCTGGAGTCTTGACCTGCCAGCCTCCCAGCGCTCCAGCCAGCACCCCTGCCTTGCACGTACCCGCTGAACCCCAATAAAAGACCTGCAAAACCACTGAGGACTCTGACTCCTCCTTTACCCGGTCTGCATGGGATCAGAAAACCTGCACTGTGTCCTGTCCTGCCCCTACATATGGAAACTAAATGTTCACAAACAGGTAAATTGATTAAGAAGATGTGGTATATATATATACACAATGGAATATTACTTGATCAAAAAAATAAACTCATGCCATTTGTAGTAACATGGAAGGAGCTGCAAGGGATTATGCTCAGTGATTGTAAAGTCCAGGAATGGCCACTGATCAGGTTTTCTAGGATCCCATGCAGACCGGGTAAAGTAGGCGTTCTGGAGCCCTCAGGGGTTTTGCAGGTCTTTTATTGGGGTTCACCAGGCATATGGCAGGCAGGGGTACTGGGGGCCTGGGAGGCTGGCAGGCCTCCCAGCCCCCAGCAGGTCTTCACTCTGGGCTCTCCAGCCTTCTCTCAGCTTCTGCTTCTCTTTCTTCTCTCTCGGCTTCTCTTTTGGCTTCTGCTGCTGCTGGCGTCCCCGTGATGCAGCCCTTAAAAGCCCAGTCTTAGCCCAGGTGAATCCCTTCTACCTATGCCCACACCCTACTCCAGGTGCCCACCATCAGGCATGCATTCAGGACCTCAAGGATCCATCATCTATCCTGATGGCGGGAGGGCAGAAAAGCCTGACATTTTCTTTACCCTACAGTGATATAAACCAGAAGAAGAAAGATGACTACCAGGTAGTGTCACTTATCTGTGGAATGTAAAGAAACCAAACAGATGGTCAGAAAAAGACAGACTTTAAAACCAACCCTTAAAATGTGACCACAAAATTGAGGCATCCAGTGGGGACGGGGGAGGGGAATGGGTGAGAACAGAGTGGGTATAGAGCACAATGGACTGTAGCAGAGAACTCTGGGTGCTTTGATCATGGGTGTGCCATGTCTGGTGTACTTCTAAAATACTAACAAGGATGTAAACCAATGAAACTTTAATAAAGTAAAAAATATGTACTGCATAGTAGAAGTTAACATTGATCAATTAACACCTCAGTATGAAAAATATATCTGATTTTCTAGCCTAATAAACAGCAGACGGCATTAACCTAAGGATATGGGGAACTCTAAGTGGCTCGGAGGAAGGCCCATGGAGTACATAATTCTCGAGGTAAATGTCTGGGAAGACAGTGGCACTGAATATCCTTGATCATAAATATTTGCACAAATAACCACTTGTGTCCTCTGGGTAAATCCCAGGTAGTAAAAATGCTGTATCAAAGAGTGTGGATAATGTAAAACTTTGATAGCCAGTGCCAGTGTAAAGACTTCCATGCGCCAGATTGAAAGCACCTAATGAGATCTCTTACAGAAAGGTAAAGCCAGTCACTACCCAGGGCCTCATCATTAACTTTTCTGAAAGGGCCCAGCCACTTTCTTCTTTGGTAGAGGATAGCTTTCAGGAAATCTTAAATCATTGAATAGAAAGCAATTTTGAAGTCACTTATTCAGAGAAACAGCCTTATGGTGAAAGTGAAACATCCAGCATCATCAGGACTCTAACAACCAACTACAGACCTAGTTCCTGTGTTCAAGCAGACCTCTTTGTTTACAGCAATCAAATAGGACTGTCTACTAGGGATCAAATTAACTTAAAAATAAGCTCTGGAAGGCTGACAGCTTTAATTGTCATTTAATAGACCCATTTCCTAAACTCTCTAATATCTTGTGTTGATTGTGATTGTTGAATGTCCCATGAGTAAATCTAATTTGAATTGATGTTCAATTTGGCCAGGATTGAAGAACTACTGGGTGGCAATTGTGAAACAAATATGGGTAAAATTCCTTTCATCTGTTAGTGTTTAAAGTATTTGAACTTTAATACTTAAAATACAGCCCATCTGGAATCCTTAAATGAAAGCTTTATTCTCAAAGAAAGGATTTGAAGGTCTCTTTGTCTTCCAATGAAAGTTTTATAAGGCAGTCAGCAATTAATAAATGAGATCATTGGCAAAATAAAATTCTTTTTTAAACAGCATTTTAATAGGCTCGTATCTCAACCTTGGCTTAGTAGTGTCTAGGTTGAAAGGATGCTGGTTATTGTATGACCTCTGGGAGACCTATGATGATCAGGGGAAGGAAATCATAATCCTTCAGCCATTCATGCTTGGAAGATTACTTTCAGTAGGCACATAAATTATCCATGTTGTGCTTTCCTTTTGGGGAACATTTGAGGCTATTAAGATAACCAGAAAATATATAATGGATCGATATTGGCTGTACTGATTTTGTTGTTGTTGTTCCTCTTTTCCCTCATTCTCTATTAGGGTCAGCCTTGTCAGTTAAAAAAGTCTAGATATATGTCCTTCACATAAGGCAAACCTCTGCTTTTTCTGAACTATCTTCAATAACAGATGCCAGGCACATTTTACACTATGTGAGATTCTCATTAAATCTTCTTCACATGAGATTGAATCCTTCCACATAAATTAGTGAAGCTTCTTTGAGACCTACTTAAAAATTATGTTCTTTTTATTGCTAGCTATCCAAAGCAGGTTCATTATAAATATGAATCTCACAGAAGACATGATAGTTTATTCCCATCAATAGCTTTAAGGCTATTTCCCTAATCTTCAAGAAAATGGAGATCCTTGTCCATGCCGGAGGATGATAAAACCCTAATCTCTGAATCACTAACACATATGCTTAGACCCCCTCTAATTCTGAGACATATAGTTACATTGAAAAATCTTTTGAGGACTCATGTAGTAGTAGTCTCTCAAACTGGGCTTAATAAACTATCCTGAGTTATAAGAGAACATTGATAGAAAAAAGAAAAGTCAACAGGTAATATCTAATATGAAAGATAAAATGAATTTCTGGATGACAGCTCACATTTTTTTGGGTACAATTTATTTCACTAAGTGGCAATTGTGTTTTAAATATAAAACCAACAGAAATTGCTGTGATGAAATTTCCTGCCCTCACATTTGCTGATTGAATAGGAGGCTAATTTATAAAGGAACTCATTTCATTTTTACTTATGAAGTGGAAGATGTCGAATATAATAATATGAATCTGAAATAATTAACCATTTTTTAAACTTCTGAAAAAACTCCATTGGTATAACTCTATGTTTGAGAAAAATATCCTCATTTCTTTTTCTGAATTCAAAAGCAAGGGCCAGGAGCTGGAGCTATTTGCTCATTTGAAGTAAATTGCCTTGACAGTGCATGAGAGAGAGAAGAGCACTGCGATAATTGGGTTCAAAACAAGTGTTTGCAGAATGGAGATAGGAAGCTTTTGGTACAGATTAGAATATGTGTAAATGAGTAATTGGGTTAAAAGGTTGTATTCTGGAAAAGATACCAATAGGGATCATAATTCAGTTAGTATATATGAGGGGAGAGAAATATCTGCATATTCATTTGGAAAAAAAAAAAACTACCTAGTTGGTGCAAACAGCGTTTCTGGAATACAGGCATGTTCTGCAGTAGGCTCCATTGTTAGAGAGTCTTGCCTGGCCCCTAAGCCCTCTCTGAAGGTCATCTGCAGCCTTTGTGGGCAGCTGTCAGCCATATTTTCTTGCTTATGTGTAAGGATCTTTCTGCCAGAGATTGTTTTCTGGCCACAGGAGTGTACACAGCCGGTTCATCATACAGGTGAGAAGTCTGGAGAGTTCCGTGAGTCTCAGAAGTAATTCCCAAACAACAAAGGATCAGAGATGTTGGATAAATGTCCCATAGTGGGACAATTCTGGGGTGTGAAATGGAATGTTTCAGAGGGCTCCCCACTGGATTGAGGCACAGTAGTTCTGTTTGGTAACCAATAACCAGTCCACCCTTCATTTGCTTTTCTCTCTTGTCTTGCTCTGTGGAGCTACACTCGGCTTCCTGGAATCACTTTCCAAATAAAATTCTTGTACTTGAACTTTTTCTCACATCCTGCTTTGGGGTGACTCGAAAGTAAAACATGAAAAATAGATATTGGACAGAGAAAAATTGGGAAATATTTTTATTTAAAAATATTGATATTTGATTTGCATGCAGAAGAATGGGTTTTAGTAGGAACTGAGGGTGTTTTGATAGATGTAAGGAAAAATCCTGAAGAGGAATGTTAAGGGAAATAGTAAAATTTATTCCCAGACTGGCTGTGATTTGAATTGGTTAAGAGATTGCCCTAGAATGTGGTTCTTCGCTTTGTGGATGGTTGCACAATTTGCACCATCTATAATGATTGACAATGGAAATAGGAAGAAAATTTTGTTTGAGAAAAAAAAATCCTCCAAGGAATCAATTTTATTTAGTATTTGAAATCCTTGAAATTTTAATGTTTTTCCTTCAATTTTCAGATTGTTTTATTATTTCTAGTAGGAGTGGTGAGAATAGTCACATGCACATATACAGTTACAATTTTTACTTCTGTTAAGAAAAAAGAGCCAGGTGGGGAAACAAAGGTGAAAGGATCCCAATGTTCTTTGGAGACTAAAGAGCCCAGAGTGTGTAATGTATGTGTGCTTTCTGCCTGTGTTCAAATATCTCCAAAATCAAATAACCAAAATGTCTTATTACAAAATAACAGTTGTTCAAGTTGACAAGGACACATTAGAGCTATTTATACTTACAATTAAGTATCTTAATTTAATTTTATCCTCTTGACATTTACTGGCACCCATTCACCTAGGCAGTTTTTCAAAGAGATGATACAATCTGTTTCTTTTTTTAAAAAAGATTTATGCATATAAGAACTGGATTTATGCATACAAGAACTGAGGTACAGGCCAGGGGTGCTGGGACGGGGGGACGTGGTGGTGAGAGGATTCCCCAGAGACAGAGTGGGGAGCAGAACAGGCAGATTGACTGAAATACACTGCTGAGGGGAGCACCAGGCAAGTCAGGAGAGGTCTGCTGCACCATGTGGGTAGTTCCCTGGCCGGGGATCGAACTTGTGCTGCAGTGGCTGTGGCTAGCTTCATAGGTTGCGTCTTTTTTTTTTTATTATTTTTTATTTATACAATAGCTGGGGTACAGGCCAGGCAAGCGGGAGGGTGAGAGGATTCACAGAGACAGAGTGGAGAGCAGAACAGGCAGACAGACTGAAAACACTGCTGAGGGGAGCAGCAGGCGCAACAGGAGAGGTCTGCTGCGCCATGTGGGAATCAAACCTGCACTGCAGAGGCTGCAGACAGCTTCACAGTGCAGCGCTCAACCTGCTGCGCCACCGGAGAGGCCCCCATAGGTTGCGTCTTAACCCCTTGAGCCACCAGGGAGGCCCTATTTCTTATGTCATATGATAAAACTTTTCCTACTGAGACTTTTTATAATTTTATCGTTGTAGTTTGGATGAACGGGGAAGTTACCTTTCTGGAGCCATCTTGGTTGAGTTTACAACCCGTAGGGTCCAGGTCTTCTTTCAAAGCTATGCTTTGAATTAGAAGATGACAAGATAACAACAGTAAAATGGAAATAATTTTCGGAACCAGCCTTTCTCACCATCTGATGTGTGGAATTTTTTCCAACTTTCACAGCTGAGGCATTGCTAATTGTTGAATTTGCATTAAGATTGTAAGCTCTGGCAAGCCTGAAATTCATTTTGGCTCATTTCCTCAGCCTCATTCCACAAATAGTATCTCCAGCCCCAAATGATGAGGCCAAGGGAGAGAGAGAGATCCTAGCAGTGTAAAGGATAACTACCTCCAACCCCCCAGCACACACTTCTTTTTTTTGGTAGAAAGATGCTTTTGATAGAAATAAAAAGAAATCCAAAAATTAGAAAATGTTCCCTTAGCAATACCTTACCTTTTATGTGTCATTGTAGACCAAATTACTTCACATTTTGTGGAGGATGGAGAGCTTTTTTCTACATCAGGGCAATTTAAGCAGAAGGAGGATTAGTTCTTTTTGGGAAATTTTGGTCATTACCTTCCAGCTTCTTTCAGTTCTATCAACAACTCAGATATGGTGGCTCTGTTTAATTCAACACCGATGCAGCAATATTCAAGTCTTTCTTTGGAATTTATCATGTAGAAATAGCAAAAAAAAAAAAAAATTCCAAGATTAAATGAACAGGTTTTGAGGGTGGGGATTTTTAAATACTACAAATAACTACACTAAATGATTGTGCCTCTGAGTTATAAAGCGCTAACATGGACACATGGACAAGTTTCTTTTTTTTTATTTTTTAAAGAAAGAAACATATAAGAACTCGGGTGTAGGCCAGAGGTGCGGGGATGAGAGGATTCACCAGAGTGGGAAACAGAATAGGTGGATCTACTGAAATACACTGCTGAGGGGAGCAACAGGCAAGATAGGAGAGATCTGTTGTGCCATCTGTGTTAACTTCCTGGCTGGGGATCGAACTCATGCCACAGTGGCTGGTGATAGCTTGGTAGCACTGACTTTAACACTTGCACCATCAGGGAGGCCCTAACATGGACAAGTTTAAATGACATGCTGTTTTCTTCCTGTGTTTATCCATTGACTACTAAGAATGGGACTGGGAGTCAAAGGAAGGAGTCACAATGCAAAGCCACTCCCATTACCACCCATCTCAGTGAACACATGGGCTTTCTTCATTTGATCTCAGCCAAAAAACCAAAAAGTGATCACTTTCCTAAAAGCTGTTAGGATGAACAACTATTTCCCCACCTGAAAAATAGTTTTTGAGAGCATCCACCTATATTCAGTGTAAGGTCAGGACTGGGCACGGTACAGGTTTTCTGATCCAGCAGACCGGGTAAAGGAGGAGGCAGAGTCCTCAGTGGTTTTTTTGCAGGTCTTTTATTGGGATTACCAGGTACACGGCAGGCAGGGGTGCTGGGGGGCCGGGAGGCTCGCAGGCCTCCCAGCCCCCAGCAAGTCTTCACTCTTATCTGGGCTCTCCTGCATTCTCTGCTTCTCTCTCAGCTTCTTCTGCTCTTCTCAGCTTCTCTTTGTCTTCTGCTGTCATCCCCGTGATGCTGCCCTTAAAAGCCCAGTCTCAGCCCAGGTGAATCCCATCTACCTATGCCCACACCCTACTCCAGGTGCCCGCCATATGCATTCAGGACCGCAAGGATCCATCATCTCTCCTGATGGCGGGAGGGCAGAAAAGCCTGACATTTTACCTTACCCTACATTCAGAAATTTGATAAACACATCTAGAGCTCAACTACCTGCATCGACCATAATCTTATAAAATTTGATCTTTTCTACTCTGTGCCTTTCCATTTTTATTTTCTTTTCTTAATAAGTGAAGTACTTTCAGATGTTAGTTATCAAATTGGCAAATAATCTTGTTTAATTGCCAAGATAAGAACAAAGAAAAGATAAAAATAGGACAAATCATTCTTTCCTCCAAATGAGAAACTCAATAAAATAGTGTTGTGTCTATGGATTCAGGGAGGAGAAAATCTTGAGACCAAAATCATTGATTTTATTAATTTGAATTTATATATTTTAAAATATTTATATTTTTAATTTGGAATTGTTTTGGGATAATATGGATGCAATTGTATGCAACCAGGATTGTTCATTTTGTAAAAATGTTTGCATATAAACAGGAGGAAAAAAATGATCTTACTAGGGTTATTTATTCTTGATTCAGAGAGCAGAAAATGCAGACTAAAACCTTGTGATCAGTGTCTGCTTATGATGCCTCAGTTTATCATATAGTGTTTGCATTGAAGAGAAAAGACTGAATTTCTGGACCTATATTTAAGAGCTCTGGAAGCAGAATTGGAGAGTAGAGGTGGGGAATAAAGAATGAAGTTATGGGCTACCTGTTGCTGCATATTAAGTCTCCTCAAAATGGTAACTGAAACTACAATCATTTCATCATCTCATAACTTTTGTGACCTGGCAATTCAGGGAACTCAGCTGAATGATACCGATTAGCAGTCTCGCATGTGATTGAAGCCAGACAGGTTGGAGTTGTAACAACGATGGGGCTGGAGCAGCCAAGCAATAGCTGGGCCTCTCCCTGTGCAGTTCCAGCGCTTCTCCATGTGAACTTTTCAAATGGGTTAGTTTGGGCTTCCCTATTCATATCTGTGTCCAGGCAGTTGGCAGTTTGCATGGGGACTCAGGGCTCTAATGACAGTGCTTGGTTGAACGCGGTGTGTTAGTGTTATGACTGAATTTCTGAAATTACTCAGTGTCATTTCTACCACATTCTGCTGGTTACCTGCACAAATTAAAGGAAAGAGGAGTAGCAGTCATCTCTGAAAACAAGAGATGCACCTAAAAATATCTTAGGTGCAGGAGATATTCTTGTGGATAGTTTGCACTAACTGCATCTTTGAAGAGTTGGCGAAGACAAAGAAAAAGCAAAGAAAGGTGAAAGAAAAGAAAGCAGTGGCTTGTCCTTTGTGTGCCCCACACCCTCACTTCACCTCTTCCTTTCAATCCCACATGCGCTGGCTAATTATTGGCATTTTCCAAGTTATGAGTTTATAGGTCCAAATCTGGAATTTGCTGCTCCTGGTGCCTCCTAGATTTGTGCTCTTCCTAAACTGAGTATCAGCTCCCTGTATGCTTACTGGTTCAGCACCTTTTCTCTGAATGTTTTGTGTGAGCACTTGCTGTTTTGGCCCTCACTCCCAAAGGATCTCATCCCTTCTCCTGCATTGCTATTCAGTCCCTGTTGCCCTAGTGGAGATTCGGGTCAGGTGGAAAGACAATATCAACTTAATCAGTACTAGGGAATAAAGCATTTTGGCTTTTGTAGTTTGCACTAGATGCATCTTTGAAGAGTTGGTAAAGAAAAAGAAAAAAAGACAAAAGTTGAGTTCATCCTGACATAAGCAGTAAGGGTTAGGTATCAGAACCTTAAAGATCATCTCGTGTAGCCTTTATTTTACAGGTGAGAGAATTGAGATCCAGAGAGATCTACTCATTTCCTCAGTAACACTTGGAATGTAGTAGGCACTTGGAATGAGGTCTCCTGACTTCAGTGTAAGCACCTGTAGGGACAGGAACAGGGCACTGGGGAGATTCTCAGATCCAGCAGACCAGGTAAAGGAGGAGTCAGAGTCCTCAGTGGCTTTTGCAGGTCTTTTATTTAGATTTACCAGGCATATGGCAGGCAGGGGTGCTGGCAGGCCTCCCAGCCCCCAGCAAACCCTCACTCTATCTGGGCTCTCTGGCGTTCTCTCTGCTTCTCTTCTTCTTCTCTCGGTTTCCATTCATTCTTGGCTTCTGCTGGTGTCCCTGTGATGCCGCCCTTATAAACTCAGTCTCTCAGCCCAGGTGTACCCACTTCAGGTGCCTGCCATCAGGCATGCATTCAGGACCGCAGGGTTCCCTCATCTATCCTAATGGCGGGAGGGCAGAAAAGCCTGATACTTTTACCTTACCCTACAGCCCCATAGAGAAAGTTTTACAATTTGCATGCACCAAACACAGAATTACTAGCAACACACTTTCATCTTTGCTTTGTTTGTTTTCAAAAGAAACTGTCAATAAGAATTCAAATATTTTTTGAATACTTTTGTTAACATTTTTTAACTTTCCAAGGAAACCAAAACGAATGCCAATTAACTACTTGGGAATGTTGGGAACTGATTCTTTGATCTTGGGCTGACTCTAGAAGGGACTCAGGAACACATATACATTTTCCAATTTCTTTTCTTTTGATCAGTTCATTTGCTCACAAATTTAACTAATAGTTGAGTTTTGATATGGATGAGTTTTGATCAGCATTGGTGATGAATCTTTTTCCTGTTTCTTTTAACAAATTTGCTCTTGGGTTTGGTGTACTTGGTCAAAACACCCTTTACTGCATCCCCAATGTCATGTTCTGGCTAGTGGGGAAAGGTTGTATGTAAAAGAAAATTGCTAAAGAGTTCCAGAGAAATCTCATTTTTTTGCCCCTGTGCTTTTCAAAGAAGAGATGTTTGGAAGATGGCGAAATGGTTCCTTGGGTAATATCTGATTTGCTTTCCTTAGTATATGCAGTAAGATATGTATTATAAATAAGTGCTAAACAGTTTAACACAAGTTCATTAATGGAGTGGCTGCAGATTGCAATGGGTGGAATCAGCCTCCCAAATCCAGTTTCAGCTACACCACCTGATAGTTGGGTGAGCTTGGTGATAGGTTTCTTTTCTGAATTTTAGTTTCTTACCTAGAAGATGAAATCATGTCTGTAATAGGCTGAATAGTGTCTCTTTCTCCCAAATTCATGTATTGAAGTTCTAAACTCCAGTAGCTCAGAATGTCACTGTGTTCGGAAATTGGATCTTTACTGAGATGTTTAAGGTAATGTAGTGCCAGCAAAGTGCAGGGCAGGTTCTCTGTTGAAGTCAGGCGGATGGGTAAAGGAGAGTCCTGGAGCCCTCAATGGATTTTTCAGGCTTTTAATGATCTTTCTATACCATTTGTAGTGAGACAACCAGGTGAAGGGCAGGCAGAGGGGCTGGAGGATCAGGAGGCTGGCAGGCCCCCTAGCCCCAGGCAACTCTTTCCCCTTTCTGGGCTCTCAAGCATTCTCTCTTGGTCTCTGCCACACGGCCCTCTGCCTCCTCATGTCCTCTGCTGCTGCCCTTATTGGCTCAGCCTCTTGGCTCAGGTGTTCCCATTTTGCACGCCCACACCACACGCCAGGTGCCACCATTAGGCATGCGTGTAAGACCACAGGTGTCAATCATTGATGCTAAAGGTAGGAGGGCAGGGGAAAAAAGCCAGATCACTTCCATTTACCCTACAGGTAAACTGAAATTATACGGGTGAGGCCTAACCTAACATGACTACTGTTCTTATAAGTGGAGGAGATCAGTACACAGACACATATGAAAGGGAGACCTTGTAAAGATAGCTGAGGAAAATAGCTGCCTACAAACTCAGGTGAGGTCCTAGAAAAATCAACTTTATCAACCCCATGATCTTGGACTCTAGCACCCAGAATTGTGAGAAAACAATTTTTTGTTGTTCAGATCAACAAGTCTGTGATACTTTGTAATGACAACTGTAGGGTAAATGATTGTTAGGCTTTTCTGCCCTCCTGCCATTAGGATTAATGATGGATCCCTGTGGTCCTGAATGCATGCCTGATGGCAGGCACCTGGAGTAGGGTGTGGGCAAACGTTGGTGGGTACACCTGGGCTGAGCCTGAGCTTATAAGGGCGGTGTCCCAGGGATGCCAGCAGACAATAGGAGAGAATCAGACCATGAGGGAATGCCGGAGAGCCCAGAAAGTGTGAAGATTCGCTGGAGGCTAGAAGGCCTGCCAGCCTCCAGCATCCCGGCACCCCTGCCTGCCATGAACCTGGTAAAATGACAATAAAAGCCTGAAAAGCCATTGAGGGCTCCAGGACTCTCCTTTACCTGTCTGCTAGGATCATAGAAATCCTACACCATGCCTTCCTGCCACTACAGCAACCCTAGTAAACTAATACAAGGCCAGCATTTCTTGGATTTAAATCATTAGATAAATACAAAATTATTAATAAGTCAGCCCTACTAGCTACTACCCCAAAGCATTTTGAGATTGAAGGCACTGAGACTTGGGAAATTGCATAGATTCAAAAAGTAGCCAGCTATGGAGATTTCTCTAGGTTTCTAGTAATCATTGTGTGAAGAAGGGAATTTCTTGAATTGGGCTTATTTAATAACAAGATGTGATAGACAAGATGTGAATTAAAGATAGCTAAGTCTGGCCATACTGTGTCAGAAAACCCAGGCAGAAGAAAAAGTAGTCTTTGTTTCTCTGTGCTCTTTCAGGTCAAGAGAATCAGTTCCATCCTTATCATTCAAAATTCCCATATGTAGATGATTTGGCAGCTAATTACTTTCTAAGCAGGAATTTGGGCAGTGAAATAAAAGTATGGTTATTATTTATGTAACAGGAATCACCTTAGTTTTTATAAGGAGTAGAATAAATGCACATAATTCTAGATGCTTATTTTTACTTGCATTGGATAAAAACATTGTTTCTAGTCTATTCTTTTCAATTCCGTGTTGATTGCCTGGAGGACTGGGCTCTGCTCTGGGACAGTGATGGGGTAGCGTGAACACACAGAGAGTCAGGAGCCCTTTCTTTGCAGATGAAACAATGCAGTCTTGTGAGACAGGCTGACAGCAGCTGGGCGATCATGCATCAAGTGAGTTTGCTCGAAAAGATGGAAGAAACTTTTTGTACTTGGGTCATTTTCTCTCAGAAAGCATCTTCTGAGAGTCTGCGTGCAGAGAAGTCCATCATGTTCTATTAAAAAGACTTGGAATCCATTAACTAAGGCTTTCAAAGCAGATTTCAATTTAGAAATACCCTCTTCCTTTTCTTCTTTCCCCCCACCCTTTCCTAAACTTTGCTCTATTTTCTATTTACAAGTTTTCATGAACTCTTGCCCCATCAAGAAAACTGTTGAGGACCAAGTCAAATAGGATTATCAACTTAGAAACTGAGTGTGGAGGGAAAAAAAGAAAATCCTTAAGTAACTTTTGCGAGACATCCAATTTGCAATTCATGGTTTTAAAAAACAAAACTATAAGCATTAAAGCACTTAGTTTGATAGTAATGAGCAACCCCAAAATGAGAGTGAATCAGAACAAGTTATCACTGGAGTGCTTTGATCAAACTCAGATGAAGACAATTTGTAACTATAAACGGTTCCTTTTTAATCAGATTAATTGTGTTGTTCTGTTTGGGAGGTGGAAGCTGTAGCATCTCAAATTCAGGATAGGTAATGGTGGTAAACATTATCAAAGGAACAATTATCCTGTGGGATTCATCGGGGCATTTCATTTCTATCATTTACAGAAGCAATTATTTCATTAGAAATTTTAGCACTCATTTCATTTTCTAAAAATGACTCCTATAGAAAAAGGTGAGTTAAAAGTGTTTTTAATAGAAGAAGGCTCAGGCTCAAAAGGAATGAGTTACCGAGTTAGAACTCTTAGGTCGGGGCAAAGTGAAACACGGATATCTTAGACTGCAGGGAGAGCAGCAGTGGTGGAGGCTTAGGAGAGTTTCAAGCTGGACTTTGAAGAGGCAGATATGGCATCCCTTATCTGTGGTTCTACCTGAAGCAATTACTCCTGCTCAGGAAATATCCTTATCACCTTCTCCTTCCGGTCCTCCTTCATCTCTCCCCATGCAATCTAGTCATTGATGTTTGTAGCTTTAAAAGACACTGTGTTCATAGCCAGGTAGCAAATTCCTGGAAATCTTCTAGATCTTCAGGAAGCCTCTTCAAAGAGGCTGTGGGTGCTCACCCACCTTGAAATGGCCTAAGAAGAGTGGGGTATAGGTCTGGGCCAACAGTCCCCTGGGAGCAGTGGGAACAACAGTGACTAATAGTTTTAATGAGGTGTGATGGGCCACTATTGATGCTTTTAGTCCTTTTGAATTCCTCTTAGCAGTGAGGCCCTTCACATTTTAGTGGTTGTGTGCACCGAGGATTCTAGGGAGGGTTTAGCCCAGACCAGTATTGGCATTGAGAAAGGAATGCTTTGTAGAAGACTTGTCCCTTGCCTAGTACACTGCTGGTAAGAAGGATGGGAGGGGAGTAGGTTTAACAATTCTTAAATACCCTCTATGAACACGTGGATAGAACCTTCCCATGGGAGAGAAGGGGAGCCCTTGCTGAAAATGGGAATATATTTGTGAGTTCGATCAGTGACCAGCTTTTTGGAGCACATGCTGAGAAATTGTTAATCCATTTATTGCCATTGTTACTTTACCCTTACAACAGAAGAAATACATGTCATTTTAGAACATTGAGGAAATAAGAATAATAAGAATGAACTGGAAACTTCTCACCTCAAGATAACACTAATTAAAATGTAAGTGCTCATCTTTCTAATCCCTTTTCTTTGCATATACATTTGCACATAACAGCAAACAGATTTACCAAAATGTGATCTCTTTATTATAATTACCATCAGAGTTAATGGTTACATAGTGGCCTTTTCTAACATGGTACCACATTTATTGAAACAGGACTGGACATTCCAGTTGTTCCTTCCTCAACATTTCTGAGATAATTATGTGCATTCTTATTTCCTTGGGATAAATCCCTAAGGAGAATTATGAACCTGTGATACATTGAGACAAATTGCCCTCCTAAAATGTGCTCTCATTCATCATATGTTCAGCGCACATTTACTAACTCAGCACTCAGTCTGTGGCCAGGACTGGGCTATGAAATGGGGTTGTAAGCAATGAATAAGAGGACACAAGCAATACTGTGATAGAGACAGCTATCACATATATAAACAGTAGTGGAATATTATTCAAGGGGAAGTTTAGGAACTTCTAGAGCTTCCAGGATGGAATCACACCCTAGTTCCCAGGCAGTACTTGGACATGCTTTTGTCACTGAATTCTTGCCAATACACTCAAATATTATCTCACTTGCATTTTATATCGAAGTAAGACAAAAACAAAATCATAGTAGAATTGTTCTATGCAATCGTATATCTGTATAGTTCAAACGTAAGTCATGATTATTATCTTTTATGATGCCTGGCCCACTTAGGATTCAGTGTTATAAAGCACCTTATTCAAAAATGTTTTTTTTTTCACTTTTTAAAAAGATTTATTTATTTATGCACACAAGAACTGGGGTGTAGGCCAGAGGGGCAGGGAGTGAGAGGATTCACTAGAGACCAAGTGGAGAACAGAATAGGAGGATCTACTGAAATACACTGTTGAGGGGAAGTGATGGGCAAGACAGGAGAGGTCTGCTGCGCCATGTGGGTTAGCTCTCTGGCCAGGGATCGAACTCATGTCACAGTGGCTGGCGATAGCTTGATAGCACTGAGACTCTACCCCTGAGCCACCAGAGAGGACTCCCAAATTTTTAATGAGTTGAATCAGCTACCTGGGAGGAAATAGCTGTGCAAGTTACAGAACCCAGCCATCTTTTCTGAACACTGTGGAGGGGACCTCATGCCTCCCTGACAACTAGTCATTTGCTTATCTGTGGGAGGTCTTTTGATCATTTTTCTCTTAGGGAAGATAATGAGTACATTATCTTTCTACTTGATTACAAGTATCTGTTTCTTTTTCTAGGTAGTAAGGAGCTTCATGATGGGAGATGAGTTGTAGTGAGAGTTCTTGAACTCAGCAAATGTTCAAGAGATTGTTAACAAATTGACTAAGGAACGAGATGAGTGTCACAGGAGTGTTGACTATAAGCTGATAGCATTAATTAAGATTCTGGGTTTAGGTTCTAGATCTCAAACATCCTTAAACAGGATTTAAAAAATTATTAAGTTCTATTTAAATTTTTCTCACAAATCCTTGTTCCTCTTAAAATCTAATTGTCCCAAGACAAAAAGATGACTTATTACTACTTTAGTGGCATAACCAACTTGAAAGTTAGGCTTGGGAAAGAGATCTTAGAGTTTTATGTAAGAGGAGCCTCAAATTGAGGACAGATGGAACAATCAGTCTTTCCTACTGTAGGTTGATAGTGAAATGGAAATATGGGGCTGAGCTGGGCATATGTCCAGGAGGAGTATATAAGTAGATGAAGGAGGGAAATAGTGAGATGGACAGGGTTCTATTTGAAAGCCCCAGGAGTCTGCAGGGCCTGCAGGGAAACCCTGTGGTCTAGAGGTGTCAGGGAGAATTTGGAAGGATTCAGTGTTTTCTGGAGTCAGCAAGGGTTAAGGGGAGACTTTGCCATTGGTGGAGGTGGGGAGAAGCTACGGAGTACAGCAGACAGAGGCCAGAGAAATAAGTTACACACTCCAGGAGATGCAGCTGTGGATGTTGTTAAGGTTGGAAGTGATAAGGTGGGTAAGGGACTATGGAGCCCAAGAGCCTCTGTGCTCTGGAACCATAGGCCATGTGGACACTCTTTCCTCTAGTTAACCCCATGCCATAAGGAGAGAAGCTTGCAAATATAGGAACAATTGAGCAATTATTCCAAATTAGAGAAAGCCAAATACATTTTCTCATAGGCAAATTCATATTTTCTCTGAATCTGAGTTTCAGTGTGAACGATTTGGCAGCTGTTAGATTCATTTATGCATAACAGGGAATATATTGGCTCACAGAATCCTAAGGGTTCTAGAGGAGACAAACTAAGCTGTGAGAAGGACACAGGCTCACCTGGAGGCAGGAGTTTAGCTTTCTATGTACTAATCTCTGCCTGGCTCACTGCTGACCTTCCTCACTTCTGACCAGCTAACTTGCATACAGAAGATTTACATTCTATACTTCCACCATTAGAGGAAGGGAACTTCCCTCCAGTTTGTAAGTTTGGTGATTTTGGTGTGAACTTCAAAATCCAAGGAATTATTGATTATATTAATTAAGTTTAAGTCAGCTGTCCAATCCTGGAGGATACCATTTTCTTTGCCCTCTTCATTCTGGGTCAGTTGTCTACTGTTGAACCAACCAACTTAGGGAGTCAGGGACATAGAAGTCCTTGGTTGATCCCATGTTAACTGCATATTGGAGGACAGTTTTCAGAAGCAAGGAAGAGTGAGGGTGATGTTAAAAGAATGTGCCAACTCTACAGCAAGATGACTTTAATTCTCTACCAGGACATGCACTCCCCAGGACATTCTAGTTTCCTGGGAGCAATGAAATATTCAGTAGCTCACTCAGGGAAGTCCAGAGTAATCATATTAGCCTCCAAGTAGGCTGCAATGATTCCTCAATGATTCCCACATATTGAACATAGACTGACCCTTGTAATAAATGGAACACAGTAGAGTGGACAGCATGCGGCTTGGGAGACACTGGCTCATAAATGGTAGTGTGGCTTCATGGGTTAATTGCTGTAATTGTGAGGATATGGGGGAGCCTAGCAGAGGCTCACGTGGAGAGGAACTGAGACCTCCTACCAAGGGGCTGCATCAATGTGTCTGCCATATGAGTAGACCATGCTGGAAATGCCAGAAGCTGATCCTCTCATGGTCTGAAAATTTCAGCTGTGGTATATACATGACCATCATTTACCGATCATTCCCTCCCTCCAGATCAAACTACCCAGTCAATTTGCTCACAAATTCCTGAATGAGAGAAACTGTCAAAGGTAATTAATGCTTATATCTTTTGAAGCTACTTATATCTTTTGAAGCTACTTATATCTTTTGAAGCTACTAGGTTTTGAGTTGTTTTTTTTTTTTTTTTTTTTTTTTTTTTATGTGCAACTACCTGACTTGTGTATTCCCAAACTAGTGAAGTCAGGGTAAACTTCCAAGCCTGAATTAGCTCTAATACCCACCTAATATGACTGAGAAAGGAAATGACTGGAGAAATGTTATTTCTCATGCCTCCCTGGTGGCGCAAGGGGTGAAGACGCAGCACTATGAAACTGTCTGCAGCCATTGCAGCATGAGTTCGATCTCCTGCCAGAGAGGTGACCCACTTGGCAGAGCAGATCTCTCCTGCCTTGCACGCTGCTCCCTTCAGCAGTGTATTTCAATAGATCTACCTGTTCTGCCCCTACTCTGTCTCTGGTGAATCCTCTCACCCCCTGCACTTCTGGCCTGCACCCAAGCTCTTGTATGCATAAATAAATAAATCTAAAAAAAAAATGTTATTTCCCTTGGTTTTATAAGGTTCTGTCAAAAAGCTAAAAGAAAAAAATGACTACAGAAACAAAGATTGTCTGACATGTATTTTACCGTATTTGTTAATACGAGCGAAACACTGGAAAAGGAAATGTAGCAGTGCAAATTGAGAGAAAAAACTGAGAACCCTGGAAAAGTATTCAGAACATCTGTGTCTTCATCCCAGCTCCTGGTCAAGTCATTAAATCATTTCTGTACCAATGTCCCTGATTTGCTGCAGCATCACATGATATAATGAGGGTGGAAGTGCTGGAAGCATTTCCAACACCTTACAAATATCACACGTCACAGTTACAACCATCAGGACAAAGAGTGTGGATGTGGGTTAGAATTAGAAACTGGGAAAAGATGAGATTAGAACAGGGTGAAAAACTGCTATTTTTTTCCTCCTAAGAAAAATAGCATCTTAATCCTAGGAAAATACTTTTCAGTCATTTTTGACAGTTGGGGGATACACTTGTATGTAGAGAAACTATGAAATCAGATCGCCATAAGAACTGTGAGTTATGGAGAGTTGATCATAAGCAGATTCCTAGTAATTCTGTTAGCTGGCACCCTCCTGACATCCTACCGCATAATGCAAATGCAGCCGGATACAGGTTACAGCTCCTGCAAGTCCCGTTATGTTCACTGATGTATGACTTTCCCACTCGGAATGTGTTATCTGCATCCGTCTTCCCTCTGGGACCCCATCCCTCAGCAGGTATATTTCATGAGTGGAGGTGTAACTGATGAATCTTCTAATTTTGTAGTCTGAAATGGGATGATAAAATACTAGATTTATAGATACTGTTTCATTGTGCACAACACTCACGTTTCTTATTCCCATCTGGTGTGAAGAAAAGAAATTTGTTCTTCCTTTAAGGTGTCATGCTGTTAAATGTATGTTGCTTAAGATCTTGAGGAGTTGAAGCATAGCTGTCTCCCAGCATAAAAGATATGGCGCTGTGGGCAATACTTTAGTGCAAGCAGAGCCTAACCAAAGGCATTTTATGGCCATTGCAGTTATTTTTATTTTGGAAGGGGAAGATAAACCTTTATATCCTGGTTTCTTAACAAAACCTGTCCTCAAATTAGGATGGGCTTTCTTAAGATATACGTTTGATTACCATTTTGTCCCTCTATTTCATGCTATTAAAGGTGAAGACTGTTCCATTGTCACATTGTAGCAGAAATGCTGCCCAACTAGGACATTTTCAACAGCGAGCTTATCAGGCAGCCTTCCCATGACCGTGCAAAAATGGCCTCTGATAGATTTTAAAAGGGCAGAAATTCAAGTTTCTTTTTTCTGAAATGTAAACCAGAATTTCTCCCCTGTTCCCAACAGGGACTACCCTCCTGACACCCCAAATTCCATATAAAGAACATCTTTTTCACACATACTTTTATATTTAGCATACCCTCATTAACATGTCATTTCTCTTATGGGAGAACAATTAGGTATTCATCTCATTACAATAGAGGAGATACACAAAAATATGAGAGTCACGAAGGAAATGGGAGAGGAAAAAAACTGGAGAAACAATGTGTCTGTGTTATTCAAAATCACTGCATTCAAAATTAATATTCATCTTTATATAACCTCAAAAAAGGAAATAAAGGAGAGAAGGCAATGCAAGATGAATCTGTGAAAGAAGTGTTTGAAGAAGTGATAAGTATCACGGGACATATTCTCTTTCTCTGGTAGAATGTTCAGGAATAGCATTGGCCACCTTAGCACCATTGCTGTGTGCTGTTGGTATTTTTGACTTCAGTAAATGCTGCTTAAAGATTGTTTTACTTCCTATTATTTAACTTCCTGGCACTTTTTGTTTACTGGACCAACATCATTCAGGAGCCCACTTAATTTTACCTTTTCATATTTAAAATTACAAGACCTTTTCTGTGTGAAAATATGTGATTTGACAAGTGTTTTAAAAGTGCAATATTTAATAAATACTGTTAGTAATTTGAGGGTATGTAAATAAAGCATAATCAGGACAGAAAAACTATTTTTCCCTAAAGTATAGAAGAAAGAGGGACACTTTTACTAAAATTATCACAGTAAGATTATTCCTGCTCACACATGTAGTCCACATCTCCCCCACCCCCACAAATGGTGAGCTGGCTGACTCATCTATTGCTACATAGCTCTGACCCTTACTGCTTTGTTAACAACTCAAATATTGCAAATGGAAGCTGAAGACAACTGTCTTTAAGACTATAATAAAGTAGGGATAAGGGAGGAATATATAAAAGGATTCTAATTTTAGTGATTGATATTGAAAAATGCAGATATCCAAAGGTCGTTTTCAAATGCAGTGCTTTTCTTTCCATCTTCTGAGAAACTAGCTGTTGCAGTAATGCTGAGCTAGCCTTTGGGCACTATCACAATAAAATTGTAGGGTGAACCCTTGTACATTTTGTCTGATTTGTATGTGTGTATAGAGTATATGTGTGTAGGGGGCATATGTGTATTTATAAATATGTGATATGTGTCTCTACATATCTAAATTTAGTACTGGATTATATATTTTTACTCCTTAATCAGAATCTATTTAGATATATCAAATCATAGATTATGGACCATAGTTCTATAGTACATATACAAATGTTTACCTACTACTTACTTACAACCAATCTGAAAATGATGTTATGAAGAGACAAACAAATGCTTAGCACAGAATTATTAGAAGGTAAGAATAATAATAATTATGGCTGGCAAATTTTCAGTACTTATTTAAACCAGGCATATTTATTTATTTATTTATCTATTTATTTATTTTAAACCAGGCATATTTATATACTTATGTATGATCTCACTTAATACAAATTATCTCATTTAAATGTTTTTACAATTATCATGAGATTTCTACCTGATAGAGAAACATGCTCATGATGACTAAGAAACTTAATAATAAGGATATGTTAGGTGAAATAATAGTACTTAGAGGTAGGACAAAGAGGAGGTGTGAATATTGCCCCTTCTTTGTAGTCTTTTCATCCAGTGATGTTGAACAAAAGTATAGCGAGGAGAAAGCTTGTATTTGAGAAACATTATTCAGCAATATAAAAATAATGGGACATTTAGAAATCATGCCAAGGTTTGATAATGTATCTATGAATTAAAACATATTTCCAAAATACTATAGGGTGCACTATAGACTAAATGGAGTAAAAAAAAAAAATCTCCACTTCTTTACATGTTACAATTTAAATATTCATTATTTCTATATTTATAAACTTCTATTACTGATGAACCTTGTAATTGACAATGTACCTCCTACAGTTTGTATGGTTTTGCAGAAATTCTTGATAAATATATTTGCTCTCCATTTTATTGTTATCATTAGTAAGCCAAGTTTCCTGGATAAACTGTTCATAGATACATATCACTTCTTTAGAGATATAGAACTTCTGTCTCTCTTCCAATCTTGCCAGAATGTTTCCATAACTAGATTACTGGAGAACTTGATAACTGGCCAATATGTGTGTTTAAAGAGAACTTTTAATTTTGACTTTGAGAGTCAAATAATAAGTGCATTTCATTTAGATGAATTAGATCTCTTTTGGTGAATCCATTCTAGATATCTTTGTCCATAAAAGACAAACTGAACATCAGTTTTTAATTTTCTTTTGATATTTAGTCATTTGATCTTCTTGCATATTTGGATATTTTTCTGGTTTCTTTCTTCTTTGCTTTTGGTGTTTGGTTCTTTTGCATACTTGGGGATTTTAAATAAATGAAGTTCTTGTCTACTGAAAACATGCATTTGATCTCTCATAGATGGAAGTTTAAGTGTGTATTTACATTTCCTCTCAACCTCAAATAACTTTATTTATATTTTTCCTTTGTCAGTTAGGCACAAGTTTACTTTATCCCACAAAGGTTACATGTCAAGGTTACATGTTGAGCTCCATGAGTTACCACCTTGAGACTTTTCCTTTAGTTTTGAGGTAAGGTAGGAGGAACATTTCTTCTTTTCCCTTTTGGGTAGACAAGGAAAATGTGACAACACTCCAAAAACACTTTCCAATGACATTCTATTCGTAACCTCAAATCTACATATTGACATTAATAAACACCTTTACTAATAGCTCAGCATCTCATTTTAGAGTGGGGTTGGACTGTCACCTAATGTCTTGAGCCCTCAATGGGAAAACACAAAGGGTTCCTTAAAAATCTGTTACAATTGAAATAGTATCCTTCCAGATGCAAAGATAGTTAATATTTATTTGAAATATTTTGCTTTAATTGTTTAAAATTATGACAAATCCCTAAAAACTTAAAAGTCATTGGTCCATTGGACCTGGACACTGGAAGTTTGAGAAACACTGCCTTAAATTTTTTGTCACTTGATATAATAGCATACTTTAATTGCTAAGAATCAAAACTACCCAATCTTTGACTTTCTCTAGTCATCTGCTGTTGTTGAATTTGAGGTGTCTGGAGCAAGGAAAACCAATAAACAACTAGGATTATGTGTTTAGACATCAGAGGTAAATATATCACCAATATATGTTATAGAAATTACTTTGACAATCAGATAAATGATGTAAAATTAGAAGATTGTGGAAACCAGAATAAACATAGCTCAGGTGAAAATGAGCTGAAGGTCCTAAGACTTAAATGTGATGAAGAATACTCATTTTTCCAAGATTCCTTTTTCTCTGGCAGACACAAATTATTTTACTTTTGTGTACCCTATCACCCTCAATGTAACCCATAATTCCATGAGCAAGACTCACTATCTCTCCTCTCTCTCTCTCTCTCTCTCTCTCTCTCTCTCTCTCTTCTATGTATCTCCAGTTATTTCTGATTTCACCTACAAAAGCCAAATAGAAATGAGAAGAGCTGCTGATTCTGAAATTGTTTGTATCCAATTGTATGCATGCATGTGTGTGTGTGTGTGTGTGTAAAGTAGCCCTGACCCCATCACTCCTGATAATGATTATTTAGTGATAGAATGATAGTGATGATTGTGGGATAAAGTGCCATTTTTAGTTAAATTAAATTTTTCTCTCTTCCTTCAGAGGCAAAGTTCCACATCTCCTTTTGTCCGTCACCCTTGATGATATCTTATGTATCTTAAGCTATCATCACTTTGACATTCTATCACTGCTATATACGATTAACATCTTATCCCATAGCACTCTTGGAGAATCTTGACTGCCCTGTGAATTGACCCAGCAATTATAGCCAAATGCCTTAGGAATGCTCCTGTACATTATTTTTTTTTTTTTTTTTTTTTTTTTTATTTTATTTTTTTTTTTTTTAATAGAGGCATGTTTTATTTATTTATTTATTTGTTTGTTCATTTGTTTTGTTTATACATGCACTGGGCACAGTCAGAAGCGCGGGAGGGTGAGAGAATTCACCAGAGCCAGAGCGGGGAGCAGAACAGGCAGAAGGACCGAAGTACACTGCTGAGGGGAGCAGCGGGTGGCAGGAGAGGTCTGCGCACCATGTGGGACCCTCCTCCGGTGGCCGGGGAGCAGCCGGGAATCGAACCGGCGCCGCAGAGGCTGCGGGCAGCTTCGCAACCCAGCGCTCTACCGCTGCGCCACCGGGGAGGCCCGCTCCTGTACATTATAAACACATCAGTGGACATGTTGATATGATAATAATGAAATTGCACTTTCTCACTTTCAGTGGCTTCGAGAAAGTCACACACAAGGGGATGCTTCCTGATTGAAGGTAAAATTACTTGTCTACTAGTCCTTGCAATGTATGAGGCCCTGGAGCTGGAAGGTTTGGGAGTGTAAGATGACAGTCTTTGCCTTGATCATTGATTCTGCGAATTCAATGAGAACCATAAGTACAGTACTATTGGTAGTCTCCCTACCCACTGAATTTATAAAAATCATTAACATTAGCAAATCCCTTTTCTCTCATATGAAGGCACCCACTTGCTAAAGATTATATATTTATCACTCACATGGACTTCAAGCAGTATAACACAAAAATAAAGGAAAGGAGAGTCAAATTCCTCCCCCCACTTCCTACCTCTAAGAACCACCACTGAGATGATGCTCCCAACATCAAAAAGTGGACTCTTTCTCCTCTCTCTGATGTATCAGTACTAAATCATGGTTGACACTTGAGTCTGATATTATCTGTGAGGTTGAATGAATGTTGGTATTTTGGATAAAGAGGTCAGATCCAGAAGGAATGCTCTTTTTTTGCTAAAGACTGATACATTTTGTGTGGTGTGCATATTCTTTCACTGCCATTTTAACAAATTTCAGAATTTTAATAAATAATTGTGTCTTTATTTTTTATACCACCTGTGGTTCTTCTTCATTGTATACTTGGTTCTGTGTGATGTGAAAAAAAAAAAAAAACACAACTGTAACTGTTTACGGATCTAGCAAGGATTTCTTGATATAACTGTGTTATCTGCTTAGATAACATTAACCGGGTTAAAATTCTGAATCTCTTTGGATGGTAGTTTTCTCTTCAGTGAAAAAAAAAAAACAAAACAGGTATGAAAAAATGAGAGAGCGAATAGAAAGAGTCTCACTTTCTTCTTTCACATATTCTTTCATCAAACACTTCATGAAGGTACAGGGGGTATGTGAGTAAGATGCAAAGGGGCCCCACCCAAAACTTCGTAATAGAGTGGAAGGGAGAGGCCTGTGAATAATTGCCGAACAGAGTATGGCAAATGCTGTAGTAGGGGTATTAAAATATGCTAGAGAGTCACCTTTGCAAGATTAAATTATTTTTGGGAAGCTATATGGGAGAGGACTTACAAAATAAATAGAAATTGGGTTGATTTGTAGAAGAATTTGAGTTTAATCCAGTGAGATGGCAGGGAAGCCAATTGCAGGCAGAATGAAGGGAATAAGCAAAGGTTTGTGCACATTTAAGGAATGATGCACACTCAGATTTCACAAGATGGAATATATGGTTGGTGGGCAGTGACTGTAGGTGAAGTGTGAAGGCATGTAGCTCAGGAGCATTGTGGGTACTGAATGCCTAGCAAAAGAATCTGAGAGAATTGGAAAGTAAAGTACTATATTTCTCTTCCCAGTTTTGAAGACAATATTGCAGGTACAACTATCATAAGCCAAGATAATTCCTTAAAGATGATAATTCTTGATTAAATTATATCAACGCAAAATAAATTAGAAATAGGTATCATATTGTTCATCTTCAGTGCACTTTGGAATTCTAGAATAAGTTTCCTCTTTCAAGTGTTTGCCTCATCTGTCACTGTTTATACCTCGTATACTGGTTTTTTGGATTGACTCTCCAACTGCTCTGGCATTGATTCCTCTTTTTAGACAGCTGCCCCTTTGAAGCATCATTGGTAGAGATGCTTCTCTACACTCCAGGCAGATTGTATACTTGTCAATCAAATCATAAATAGCATCCAAGTACCCTGCATATCCAGAGGTGGAGGAAAGACAGGGCTGTTTTCCCACTGAAGACCTGCCAAGTCAGGAGTGATTAGAGTCTTTGTGAGCCTGTGCAATTATGGAGAGGGACCCAGCATGAGAACATTTTTATATACAGCCTTTTACTATTTTGATAAGGGGTCCCTAAAGACTGCAAAATTACTAGACCACAGTTTTGTATCTGCTTTGGGGGCAATTAAATTTGCTTTTCCATTGCCTATTCTTATCTTAGTTTTTTTTTTTTTTTCCCCAATACCTATACCTTAGCCTGAGAGGTTTTCTCAATATTCAAATTATTGGGTCCCTTTCTCTAGTGATCTTCAGCAATGAAAATTCTTGGAGTCTGGGAGCTGATCCCTGAGGACAGTCAGTGGGTACTTTGCTTTACAGTGTCTGATTCAGAGCTGTCTCTCCTGCCAAAAGGGAGATTGATCCAGCAGTTTCTGCAAAAGCTTCAATCAGGGTGTGATGGTCCAGTCACATTTTTTTATAATGCCTGGGAGGTCATGAGTGTGATTTTTTCTGTGTCTTTTCCTCTCTCTTTTCAAATTTTGACTGGCTAGAAAACAGGGCAATTTGGCAAAGCTGGAGGGACTGAGTGCCATGGAGACCAAGGTGTTCCTGGTTCATATTTGTTTTCCTGTCAGGTGTTGCTGGGAGATCCTTTCCCTTCAAACCACTGCCAACTATGCGACTCCAGTAATTTGGTAGGGCAAAGAAATTATTGGCAAATATAGCACAACAAATTGTGGGCTAATGGTGAAAGCTGGAGATGACGTTTTTAATAGATCCAGCAAAGGCTTTTTGTCAATTGGGGATTCTAATCTAAATTCTGAGAATCTGGACCTGGAGTGGAATGGAGAATTCAAGGAAATTGCAGAGAGAGAGGATTTGTTTCTATCATTAAGAGCTGTTTGTCTTTTGGAAAGGACACCCATGCTTAGTATCCATTATAGAAAACAATGATGATTGGATCCTTGGAAACACTAGTGTTTTGAGAAGTGGTAGATTCTGTATGGCATCAACCCTTAGAATTTCACACACTTTTCTCACCAGTTTTTGTGACAAAGAAGAAAAGATGTTGCAATAATTTAAGTGTGTCATTCCTTGGCTCTACCTCACAGGAGTGAGTGGGAGCTAGATGTTGGTAATGTCACTTCTCAGAATGTACTGCTGTCACTGACTGACTCTGCAGATATTTTTGTGTGTGTGTTGGGATGGAGCATCACATACTGTGTTCAAATTGTTACATTTGTGTATAAGTATTCACATATATTTAAATCAGCTGTATCTGAATTCTGTTGGATACTAATGAAGGAGGAAGCTAGGAAATGGGAATAGGCAGTCAGTTAGGAACAGGAGGCCCCAAACCCTTAAGTCCACTCATCAACCTGATTGAAAATACTCTATTGGAACCAGGAGGATGTGCTTCCTTCCGCCCTCCCCCTCCAAGACCTAGGTATATTTACCAGTCTGATTGGAGAGTTCAGAACACCAACACAGTAACAAAATGCTAGAGCAATGGACCAGGGCTAATTTGGGAAGATAGGCCAGGTAATGTGGGCAGTCACAGGGCCTGGGTAGCCTAGGAGATCCCTGTAAACTCAGTGGACATCGGTAGCCTAGAAGACCTCCATGGTCCAACCAATCAAGAGATATAATGCGGAAACACCCAACAAACAAATCCCCACTCCTTACCCATTATACTCATAAAAGCGCCTAATTCTCACCATCCCAGTGGCTACCCACCCAAGAGCTTTCCTGTCCTTCCTCTTATCTATCAATAAATCTCTTGCTTCCCTGTAACTTAGGTCTCAATGTTGAATTCTTTCCTCTTCAAAGGCAAGAACTGAGAAAGAGTCTACCTGGGGTCTTCAGACTCTGGGCCTGGTCCCATATACCCTGACTCACTGACATATAAAAAAATTTTAATCACTGTTTTTAGGAAATTCCCCACCCCTTATTAACTCATTCATTTTATCAGTACATATTTATTGAGCACTTACTATGAGTCCAGCTTTTTATTAGGTGCTGAAAATATAGCAGTGAACAGAACAAAACAAAACTTCCCACTATCATAGTACTTCAGTACTTATATTCTAATGTGAAGAGACAGATAATAAACAAGTACATATTTAAGTAAATACATTGTGTGTTGATGGTAATAAGTGTTAAGGAGAAAAATAAAGGAGAAAATAGGAAAAGGGTTTTGAAGTACTAAAGGGTGGTCAGAGAAACCCTCATTGGTCGGGAGTCATTGGCACAAAGTTCGAGGGAAGGGAAGGAGTAAGACAAGTCAGGGAAGAGCATTCCAGGCAGAGGGGATCATAAGTGCAAAGATAGTAAGCCTGGAGCAAGCCTGGCACATTTGGACAAGGAGGACAGTATGGCTAGAGAGTTGTGACAAAGACATCCAGGCCTATGCAGATAGCTGCATATCCAGATGAGATCACAAGTTTTCCTGGGCAGGATGAGCCAGTGGTAGAGCATTGTGTAGGGCTGGGTAGTCATTCATAAGAACTTACCTTTTATGTAAAGGAATGAGAAGTAATGGAGGACATTGTGGCAGCTTCTGCCCCTGCGGCAGCCTCTGCTGCTGAACGTCAGTGAGCATGCTGAACAAAGGGTGGCAGTTACTCAGACACAGAAAGTCAGAGTACATAAGACCCCCTTCCCCTGTGCGTTGGACTGGACAGCCAATGACGGGTAAGATCGGGGGCAGACTACAGAAGGCACTGCCTGCACAAGTGTCTGTGACTCCTGACAACCTAAGATAGGCGCAGTCCCTGAGGGGATTCATAAAAACCCCTTCTTTGGCCTTATAAGAAGATGGCTGCTATAAAGCAATACCATTGTATTCCAGCTAACACTGCCCAGTTTGCTGAGACCACAGCGCTAATCTTTAACTTACAATTCAATAGCTTTGTGCTTCACTGCCCAGTTGCTACCTTAAACTGGTTTGACTACTTACAGAAAATGCTTAAGAATCTAAATGTGAGAAATAACTGTTGTGATTTTATAATAGTAAATTTAATCAACAGAAATAGTTATAAGTAATAGTAAAGAAATATCCATATTATAGTATATAAATAATACACAATGTGTAACAGGGTGGTCCCCAGGAAAGGGGGAGGTTCCCTGCCCCACCCAAGGGAGGGTGGAGCTGAGCAGGAAGAGGGGAAGCTGAAGAAGAGACTGAGGAAGGAAGCAGGATGGAGCCAGGAGACCTGGAGGAGGCACTTGGAGCCTAGAGACACGTGAAGAAGCTGCGCTTGTCTTTTGGTCGTGGACGGGGTGACACAGATGTGGGTGAGACCCATGGGGAGGTGACAATGGCAGCTTTTATCTTGATGTTGATTTTGCTCTTTTCCTTCCGGGCTTGTCCGGTTGTTTGTGACCCTTTTCTGTGGGTCCTCACTGGAAGATGCTTTAGACTTGTGGAAGGCTTTGGGGCCTTGCTCTGGGCCGATCCCATATGGATGGAGTTTTACCCACGAGGGGATGGGTAACTTTGGGTGCTTCATTTAGAAACTAGACTCCTTGCCTTACCTGTATTGTTTCCTAGTTTTTATTAAAGTTCCTTCCCATTAAAGTGTCATATGTTTTGTGTTGATGCGGCGGATGGCAGAACCCATTTAGAATAGGCAGGTTTGCGGGGTTTGGGCTGCCCCTCTCCTTGTCCTATAACAAATGTAGATGGAAAATTAATAGTTGAATCAATGTTTAAACTAAGGTTAATAGCAAAGACCTGAGGGTCAAAAATGGTTTAGGATGAAGGAGACCTCTTGCTGTGGTCTCGGTATGAACTTGATTTATTGATGATTGTACATGAATGGAATCTAGAAATGGTGCATATTGTTTTTTGTTATGTTTCACTGCATGTAATAATCTAATGTATAATTAACCACAAACTGTAAAAAATAATCTTATGCAATGGTCAAAATAATGTATAAAAAGAGAAAGTTAATTCCAGCAAATTACACTCAGATTTTCACTCCCTTAGAGTGTGTCTGTGTGTCATTTCTTTTTGTCCCTTGCCCTAATTCCTTCGACCACCTCGTGCTTGTTCTCGCTTATTCCCTGAGAGTGCCTCGATTTACCCGCCGCTGCTGGGCTGGTCCGCGGCAGGATATGAATGAAGGCATGCTTTGAAGGAATAGTTCAGGCTGTTAGGGGTCAAGGACAGAATAAGGGAGAATAAGTAGAAGATCCTTAATCCTCCAAGGGGCATCTGTACCCATCATCCCTTGCATGTATTTTCACACCTTCCAGTGAGATAACCTGAGTTATGATCGTTATTCCCACTACAGATAAGAAAGCTGAAGTGTAGGGAAATTAAAAATTAAATAGCTTACTCAGATTCTCAAGATTATGATTGATAATATGAGTCTCAGTCAGGTCTTCTGCCATCATGTTCTGCCAATATGCCTTCCTTAACCACATAGCCCATCTGCTACCTACTTGTCACAGGTGTCTGCTTTGTATAGTAAAGACAATGTTGCGTCGGCAACACCACACTAATAAATGGGAGTTGTGGAGCAGGCTGCACAATGCAGGATGCTGCTGAACAAGCAAGATCCTGGCCTTTTTATTGATAGAATAATCATACAGCATCAGATACATGGGGTAGGAGAACAAGGAGAAAAAGATGGGTGAAACTAAAGATTGTGTCATGTGGGTCTACTAGACTCAAGTGGCCTGTTCAGCCTCCATTCTTTGTTACATGCAGTTCTGAGCTCCTACACAAGGTCGGAACTGCCTGGTAAATCAGTCATAGGCAAACCTTACACGGTGCCTTTCAATTCAATCAAAAGCAGAAAGCTTGATCCCCTTGGGAAAGGTATGCATCAAGAGATATGACTGGGAAAGCCTGGGAGGGCCAAGGGCTGATGTATGAGAAGGGACCCCAGAAACTGATCAGTGGAAAGCTTTGTTGATAAGATTAGAACCATGAGTGGAGGTCTGGGGTATGGTTTCCATTACAACACTTGGTTGTCAAACAGGTAAGAATTATCTGGTCAGCAGACTCATATCCCCCTGAAGCCCTAGATGACAAAAATACATTCTTTAGTTTCACCCATCTTTTTCTCCTTGTCCTTCTGCCCCACGTAACTGATGCTGTATGATTATCTATCAATAAAAAGGCCAGGATCTTGCTTGTTCAGCAGCATCCTGCATTGTGCAGCCTGCTCCACGACTCCGTTTAATCAGTGTGGTGTCGCCAATGCAACAAGACAAGTTCTACCTGCAATGCTGATGTGCCTACTCTTAGAGTGAGCTGCTGTGCCTAAACCCTGTGCCCTCATGTGTACTTGGCATGTGGGTCTTTGGCAACAAGCATGAGCATGTCTGGTGCCCACCACAATGTGTGATGGGGTATGGACCTCCCCACCTCTTCAGTTCTTCCCTCCTTTCCTCCCTTTCTCTATTTACCCTACCCTCCGTCTCTCTCTCCCTCCCTCCCACTTTTCTTCCTTTCCCCCCTTCCTTGGTTCCTTCCTTTCCTCCTTCTTTCCCTTGATGGGCTTGTATTTCTAACTATCTTTTTTCTCCAGCTAAGAACTCTTTATGTACTTTCACACTTCTTAATGAAAGTAAGAATAAAAGAATTATTGCAAGAATCTGAATATGGAAACTTAAAGGGAGGGACTTTGAATGGGGGCACATTTCCTTCTCAACAAGCTCCTTGGAGCATGGGCAGGACCCAGCTACTTACATGAATTTTCCTGCTGTCCTCCATGGCCCGTCTGTGGCTGGCATAGGAATGAGGCCGTGGTATTTTGTTACAAGGACACTGCACCAACCCTCCCCACACTTGGTAGATCACTTGTGCTGGAGTTGGGGCCCCTCTACAGTTCTCTTCACCTTTCTCAAGTGAAAATAATACTCTGTAACTTCAGGGGATGCAGACCATGCTCTCTAAGGGGAGGGGGATACTGTGGTTCCTGGGGAAATACTCTTCCTCTTCACCTGTTGAGGAGGAAAATCATTCCTTGATAAATTATAGGAAATAACCCTTCGTCTACTACATGTTTCTTCTCTGTTCCTCACATACTTGGGTAAAAATATCCTGAAGTGAGAAATATAAGTGACACTAGGAGATTGCTTAGGCGCTACTTTGAGGGAGCTTGTGAGGCTTCTGGAGGAAGGACTGCAATGCTATCCCTAAAGGAAGAAGATTTGCTGGGGAGGGAGCCAGGGAGCAGGCTGATACTTCCTCTCATAGACACTCCTCCCTTTACCTCAAGTGACCTGGGATAGGAATTTGGTGCTTTCTGGACTTACTGTGTGTGACATTCCATAGGCCATGGTGTGCTTGTGCATCAGAAGAGCAGCCAGAGAGGAGCATGGGACTGGAAATGGCCTGAGGTCTTGACCTTCAGAAGGCCCTCCTCTTACCTGTATATTGTGCTCCTCCATAATGGCTTAGTAAAGGGAAGTAGGTAATTTTGTGAGTGGGAAAAAGCATTCTTGGCTGAAAAAAAAAAAACACTTATAAGATTCCAAGAAATTCGGCTTGCAAGTCTGAAATTTCACACCCAAAATGAAATTGGCAAGAAGCCCAGAATTTGCCATTTTCACTTAAGATACTAAATTTCTCACGTGGGTGGGTTTACTTAATGAGTAACCGGGGTATTAAAATGTCCTTTGGGTTTAAGGTTTATTTACATCTGATGCATTGGCATGATTGTTTCCCTACCACATGAATTCTGATTTGGTTGTGTTATTATGAAACTATCTAGGAATCACACCTTCATTTATTTCTAAGACTGTCTTTGATCAAATAGCATTGACATTCTTACAAAGAAAATGTATATAATTGATGATCTGTAGACATACTTTCACATCTTACATGTTTTTTGTAAGAATCAAATATTACAGTGTTCTTCCCTCACTGATGCACTAGAATCTTGCTAAGTGGTTAACTCAATTGAATAAGCCTTAGAAAGCTTAATCCTCTCCAACTAGATGTGGTAATTTAATATTTGTTACATCCCTGTAGAGGGCTGTGAACTGCGTAGAGTAACTGAGTCACTGTCTGCTGTCCATGCTCCATACATATCTGTGCCCACACATACATGTTCCATGTAGGCAGTAAGTCTTTGAACAAATGTCACTCCCCAGTATCATGCATTCTGTATTTATGAATTTGCCTACTCACTAAAATTTATTTGAACTTCAAAATCAATATTCTCAATCTTTTTGCAGTTATTTGTGAACATGGGCTGATCAGTGAAAAATTTGATTCACCAGAGGGTCACAATCTTTGCTAAGGTCATACTAGGTTTCTCCCGCTTTGTTATTTTGGCTATTCAATATAGATAAGTTTCCTTCCCTGCAGACTGGTCAGTGCCCTGATTTTCACACTTAAGTGATTTTATTGGTGATTTTGAAGTTTAGAAGACCCCCAATTGTAGTACTGAACTATTATCTTGTGGTCCCAAGGATGATAAGGCTGCAACATGCCTTCTGGACAAAAGTTATGTGTTAAATAGACTTTGTTTTGGTGGTGGTGTCTGTGAGTTCAATATTAATGAAATCAACCATATACTATACATGTATATAAAATATTATTTTATATATAATATAGTGAAGGGCTTTAAATACACATAAAACAGAACGGTGTGCTTTTTTGGTTGATGAAAATGTGTGGCTAGAAGCTTCTGGGAACCCAACCGTATTTCTTTTAGGAGCAGTTGTTCATTATTTGCAGCTCTATTTATGGTGACCTTAGAGATCATAACTACTGTAGTTAATAAGAATCAACTGTAGCTGGCCTTCATTTATTTGCTTGCATATCTTATACCTTTTTGTTTACTAGATTTGATGTATTTACTTCAATAAGTTCAGTTATTCATTCAACACATTTTTACTAGGGGCTTGCTATATGCTGGATTTTATTAGGTATTGGTGATAAAATGGGGAGCTACAGTCGCTTTCTGGTAGGCTAGAAAGAAAGACAAGTTGTAAACACATAGATAAGTAACAAATATGTGACAATGCTATAAAGGCAAAACATAGGGCATCAGGAAAGAACTACATGTATCACAGAAAACGGCCATAATCAGGTGGTGTTAGGGCACTATCAATGTCAATGAAGTTCAGCAGAGGACTGATGGAAAAAAACCAATTGACTAGATTGGTGAAGAGGTTTGGGTGGGATTTCCAGAGAGAGGAGCCAATACACTCATAGACTTTGTTGCAGAAATGTCTACAACACCTTCAGAGAACAATAAGCACAAGAGTGGCTGAGGTGTGGTGAACAGGAGGGTCAGAAGTATGATATAGCTTCAGAGGTAGGCAGGGAACAATGCTATGGAACTTGCAAGATCACAGAAGGCTAGTTTCTGTCTAAACATCCTAGGTAAGTCATTAAAATATTTTTTTAAAGATTTTTATTTATTTATGCATATAAGAACTGGGGTACAGGCCAGAGGTGCAGGGGGTGAGAGGATTCACTAGAGACAGAGTGAGGAACAGAATGGGAAGATTGAATGAAATACACTGCTGAGGGGAGCAGCGGGTGAGACAGGAAAGGTCTGTTGTGCCCTGTGGGTAGCTCCCTGGCCTGCCAGTTATCAGACCCGCGTTGCAGAAGCTATGGACAGCTTCAGAGCACTGTGTCTAACCCCTTGTGCTATCATTAAAATATTTGCACCCTATTAAAATATTTTAAGCAAAGACACAATCAGATCTGTGGTTTAAAATAATTGCTCTTGCTGTAGAGGAAAGCAGGAATTAGGGGAGAGGAGGTGTCCACGAAGTTTGTTCTTATAGAAATCCATGCAGCAGTCAATGGTGACATGGGGTGGATTGGTGGCAAAGATAGAGAAGGAGGACTGTTGTGAATGATGGCGAAGGTAATATCACTGTTACTTAGAGCATGCTGACTGATACTGACTTGTAGCAGGGGAAGGAGACTAACTATGACCTAACCTATCAGATGCTTTGCTATTAATATATGTGAGCCGGCATAACAGCATGATAAGGTATGATGCTTGCATTGATGTGTGCACTGATATAGAGACACTTGTGGGGCATGAGAATAAAAATAAGATGTAGGGCTTACAAAGCTCATTTGCATGTAATTCTCTAGAATTGCTTTTATTGAGCAAAGTGGTTTTACTGCTTTTGAGAACGTGCTCTGAAAAAACATACAGGGCTGTGCTAATATATTTAAAAAAAAAAAAAAAACCAGAAAACATTACAAGCACAGATAGCAGAATGCAACCACTATGAATTATTTTGTGATTGAAAATGATGATACTGATATTTATATCTTATTTCATGTCATTGCACATCTTATATTACTCTCTGATGTGTTCGTAAGGTATAAGTTAGGCTGTTCTATTTCCTGACAATTATGCTTTACACTAATAAAAATTTTCAAAAGCATTTAATGTTCTTTTTAAAAGATTTATTTATTTATGCATACAAGAGCTGGGGTGCAGGCCAGAGTTGTGGGGGTTGAGAAGATTCACCAGAGACAGTGGAGAGCAGAACAGGATGATTGACTGAAATACACTGCTGAGGGGAGCAGTGGGCAAGACAAGCGAGGCCTGCTGAGCCATGTGGGTTATCTCCCTGGCCATCAATCGAACTTGTGCTGCAGTGGCTGCAGATAGCTTCATAGTACGGAGACTTACCCCCTTGTGCCATGAGGGGGGCCCCAACATTTAATGTTTTAAAAAGCACTTTCCAAATTCTTAGATGAAAGGATGAAAATAATTCATTTTTTAAAATCTTAAGATTAATGGATCTACATTCACTTGAGTTAATTTCTACCTCAGAAAAACTGGCAATTTTTGGATATTGTTTTGCTTTCCCATCTGTTCTGTACATTGAATGGGTACATAAGAAATGAATTTGATTCTGTCCAAATATGATTCTTTCTTTCATTATGTAAAACATCTAGACAGAGACCTTTATAGAAAGAGTTTTGGGTAGAGCAGTTACATAGATAAGCTCACAAAATGAAATATTGTTCAAAATCTGAAGTTTCCAACTTCACCCTTATTTCTTTTGGCAATTTATTAAACACTTAATTCATTTCCAGAACTCCATAAACTTCTAGAAATACGAACATGGATGGAACACAGTCTTTGCTCCTTGGAGTCTACTGGAGGAGACAGACATGCAAACTATTCAAACATGGTCAATTAAGGAGGAAAGTTCCCAAAAGTTGCCATGAGAGCACAGACGAAGAAGATATATCAGGAAGGATTTCCAGAGTAAAGGGCTGGAAGGAAGAGTTGAGATTGTCCAGTCAGATGTAACAACATGTTCCAAAATTGGCAGATACTATAACACAGCATATTTGGAGACCTTCAAGAATGTGGAAGATGGTTATGAATGAGTGAGAAAAATGAAAACCTCATTTAAGAAGACACTTTCAGTCTCCAGAGTTCACATTTTAGCACAGAAAATCATATTGACTATACAAAGAGAGACAGTAAGAATGATGTGTTAATTAATCAGTTAATGAATAGTGTAGACAATATGCATTTAGACTTTTTATAATTAATTTTGAAATCTTATACCTGCTGGGATATAGATGAAATAATTAGAAGGGCCTGAGTGTCTTGATAAATTACTTTCAGGATTTTGAGTAACCTTAAATATCTTCTGTGACTTGGTCCATTCTCTTCTATCATCTTCCTTTTTTTGCATAGAAGAAGTGGGGTGTAGGCCAGAAGTGTGGGGGTCAGAAGATTCATCAGAGACAGAGTAGGGAGCAGAACAGGCAGATTTACTGAAATACAGTGCTAAGGGGAGCAGCGGGGCGAGACTGGAGAGGTCTGCTGTGCCATCCCCAGCTCCCTGGCTGGGGATCAAATCTGGCCTTAGTGGTGACAGTGGTGAGATTAACCCCTGGGCCACTGGGGAGGCCTTTCTTCTTTACTTGCTTTCTTTTCTAAGCTCAAGCATAATAAAGATTAATATTTACCATCTTCTTTTAGTTTTGAAGATAAGGCTGTTGAGTTTTACAGATCCTCTCAGATTAATCTCAATTTATTCTTATAATCTAAGAATTAAAAGTTTCTCCCTCAATTATATTTCCTTTTTCTAAGCTAGACAAATTTTTTATTGCACAAATGTTGACACACAATTGGATATTTCTCTACTTTTCTCGCAATTATTCTTACTCTCTATGGAAAGGCAACTTCTTCACCTGTCATCTGATAATGACATTCACTGAAACACCAATTTTAACTGGACAGTAGTAAAATTGACACAGTGATTTGAAAGCAGTGCATTGTTACACGGTCCTTGCACTCAGTCATCAGTCATGTATGAATGTCTTTGTATTCAAAAATACAAAATCAGTTATCTATAGGCAAGGACAATGACAGCAGTAGACCATTATTTGTTATCAACCATAAATGATGATTATAGTGATTTTCTTAAACATCAGCCAGTTTTTCTTCAGCCATTTCCTTCAATCGACTTCTGAAGTTGTTGATGAGGAGCACTGCCTTGAGATGACTCTCACAGTTCGTCAATAATGGCAGATCACCAATCTAGGAATTAGAATATGCCACCTCCAATACCACTTTCCATTCCATCCATCCTACCCCTTCTAGAGAACTTCTCTTTAAGAATGTCTGTAACTACAACTTCTGCTGTAGTTAGTGGAGAGGCTGCTCCTGCAGCATCCACTAATGCATTCTTACAACCTTAATTGGACCAATGATTCATTTTTCTACTTTATTCACAAAATCTCCAATCATTTCTTGTTTTTTTTCCAAAAAAATAGAACTGATTCTTTCTCTCAAATATAGTCTTCATTTCAGAACTACCAGTAGGAAGCTATATGTTCAAATAATTTCTAAAATTAAGCTTTGAATAGACTGTTCAAACTCTTAAAGAGAATATTTTACAGAAAGCAATGAGTATTAACTAACCTATTTGCTACAACCATTTAAACTTCTGTTCTGACTATAAAATGTTTAAAATTTTCAAATAAACTTCATGTGTAACATAGGTCTTATGAGATGAGGGAAAACAACATCCTATTATCACCAGGTTTATTATTCTAAAAGACTTTATGTTTTCCTTTCCAAGTTGGATTTAGATCAAACTCCTAAATATATGAAACATCTTTTTCCTCTTCTTTAAGCTGTTCTGACTCTGAAGGCCTTGGTTTCCTTGGGCTGGAGATGTTTCAACATCTTGAAATGAAACAACTAATTAAAGTGTTTCGTCATTGGCTTCAAGTCTTTCTTTTTCTCTGGCTGCCATTCCATCTTCTTTAGTTGCCGCCAATGCCTCATATTCCCATTTCTAAATTTTGGTGTGGAAAAGACCATTGGTTGAACACCAAAAAGTAGGAATGAAGCATTTGACAATTGATGATCTCCTTTCTCTCATCTGGTGCCAAGAAACTATTATCATTTCCTCATAACTTCATACAAATTGGGGTCTGTAATAAAATAGTTTCTTTTTGTGACTGTTGACATTATGTATTATCTTCCTTACTATGTTTATGAGTGCTTATTGATTTTAGAAAAAGTAACATATTTTATCATCAATTTTTGCAAACCTATATTTGCCAGGTTTTAAGGATATAATACACTTTGATATAATTTCTTGTTTGCCGTTCCCACAAGGGAAGTTGTATGACTTCTTGCTCACTATTGAATCTTTCTTGTAGGCACAGTGTCTGAAACATTGTTAAGTACTAAAGAGATATTAATTGAATGGATATAATGTTTGGGCTGCTTAGACATAGTTCCTGCATTCAAAAACAGCAGAGGAAAATGTGGAACAGAGAAGCTAATATATAAATAGTTATAATCCACTCGTCTCAGAACTTAGAGAAGCATTCATAAAAAGGTATGAAGCACATATGGACTGTTTCTCATGTGTTTGGAAAGGACAGAAAATGTCAAGAATAGGTTCACAGAGAAGATAGTATTTCAACAGCGTCATAAGAAACTAGTAAGAGCTCCCCAGCAGGCCTCAAAGAAACAGAGAAAGGTATACTTACCAGACAGAGGAAGTCACACTGACAAGACATTATGACCATGCTCTATTTAAGGTATTTGGGGAGCAGAAGGGGTACATAACCAGTGGGACTGAAGATCAAGGAAATGTCTTTTAAAGTAAACTCCTTGTATCATTATTTACATGTATAGATGTGTATAAAATTTTCCAAATGTATTGGGGACAATGTGCACATTAAATAAATGACAGGCAATTTGTTGATTGATTGGATTTAGCTGAAAGAACACCTGTGCATGATCATGTAATGAAAGTTCAGAGAATACCATGCAATTTTTTAAAAGAGGTCTTGAAATGATGGCTGTTCATTTGGGAAGGACTGTGACCAGGTGTAAATGCTTTTATTCATACACACAGGAAGCATCATTATTTCAAACAATTTATGTGGTGTGGTTTGTGTCAGATATTAGTAGAGAGGATTTAGGAGGGTGTTATTATGCTTAGTCTCTAAGAACTTACAATATAGTGTCTACTTCTCATTTTAAACATCAAAGAACACAAAGTGAGCAAAGACACAGCAATGGGAGAAGCTCTAACATAATGGGCTTCACTATGATAAAGCCAGTAAGAGTGAAGAATAGATAACTTAAAGTCCAATCGTGACTAATTAGTCAGTTCAGAAAGTACAACTGTCCTGTGTGCCTGCTGACTGACACTAACAGTACTGTGCACAAGTGGAGCCTGGAGAGTTGGCTTGCCAAGAGGATGGTTTGGGAAGATAGGAGTGGCCGATGGCTGAGTTGGGAAAAGTGAGGAAATGGGAACTGGGAAGCTGGCTAAATATTGAGGGAGAGTTAGTTTGTGGCCAAAAGATAAATAATCCAGAACACTGAAGAAGTGTTTGGAGTATAGAGGAAAGGATTTGGACATTATCTTTAGTGCAAAGGGTGTTATAAATATTTACCAAATATCGTCTTTCTCCAAGAAAATAATGTGATAGCAGTGAAAATGCTATAGTTATACTGGTAAACTTTTGGGGTTATAAATCCATCTATCTAATGAAATCCTGATTTTTAAAATGCCATTAGTTTGGGGCCTCCCTGGTGGCGCAAGAGGTTAAGACACAGCACTATGGAGCTGTCCTCAGCCACCATAGCATGAGTTCGATTCCTTGGTCAGCCAGGGAGGTGATCCACATGGCGTAGCAGACCTCTCCTGGCTTGCCCGCTGCTCCCCTCAGCAATGTATTTCAGTACCTCTGCCTGTTCTGCTCCCCACTCTGTCTCTGGTGAGTTCTCTCACCCCAACCCCACGTCTCTGGCCTGTACCCTAGCTCTTGTATGCATAAATAAATAAATCTTTAAAATATAAATAAAATGTCATTAGTTTAATATACTTATCTCAGGTAGGGTCACTGTGCATAATGGAGCATGAGAGTGTCTACTTGGAAATTTTCCTTCATGTATACTGGCTGAGCAGAAGTATTTATGTTCCAACACGGGCATTCTGAGATCTCTTTATGTGGTAAAGTTGAAAGTTGGCCTTCTCTGATTATGTGAATCCAAGAAGTGTGGGAACTAAGAGTCCTGTTCCAGTGATCTGTAGAATATGTGCCATGTTTGTCTCCCCTGCTGAGATTGTCATCAATTATGTGCGCTCTAAATGCATACTAATCTTTCTTTTGGAAGAAGGTTAAAGGATGTCAAGAATGTACCTCTGTGCTCCAGCTTATTAAGGAGAATGAAAAATCCCAAGAGAAGATAAAAAGAAAATAATTCAGGAAGCATGCTAAAAATAAAGATATATTCTAAAGAAGTAAGAGGGCGTAGTGGGAAAATCAATATCAGAGTTAAGAGGCAGAGGAGTGAATGAATGTGACATTGGGGGAAAAAAAGACAAGGAAAAAATTATCACCCACAAAACATGACATAAAATTCTGCTTGAAGAAGAAATTATGTGGTGTTTTTCTGGGACCATTAAAAAGGATTCCTAAGTATTAGTATGTGAGCAGAATTCCCAGCAAGAACAGACCCTTATCCCTCTCCTTCACACATGTACACAGCAGTGGATGATGATGGATGATTACATATGAAGGAATATGTAGGTCATAAGATAAGGCTGAAAGGGATCTTGACAGAACCCAATGCCCCTCCCATTTTCTATGATCCGGTGCATTTGCTTTCTGTGTACTCACTTGGGAATGTATGTTTCTGCAAAAATAATCTTAGAATCTTTCTAAATATTTGGAAGATCTGAATAGGATGGTGATGAATGTATAGGCCTAGACTATCTTATTACTTCTTCCAGAGTCATAACTTTGGAAGAAAGATAGGAAGATATAGAAAGTAATTGAATGGCAGGTTATAAACAGGAAAATAAAAGAATTTGGCCCTCTGATGTTTGGTTTATAATAACAAAGTGATAAGGAACCGATAACATTCCATGAATACAGGGAAGGAAAAATTATTCAGGAAAGTAGTTGACTGAATCTCCTAGAGCAAGACCCATAGCTTATTCATGTCTGCATCTTCAGCATGTAGTAGCAGTGTTTTATATATAACAGGGAATTAAAATTTAAAGGCTTTATTTAAGAGGTAGAGAGCAGAATATATAAGGCAAAAAGCCATAAATCACAATTCTGTACGCGATGGTAGTTATCAACAACAAAAAGACACCATAAAATCAATAACAAACTAAGTATAAGGAGTGTCCAGTTATTCTTAGTGAATTCTTTTTTTTTAAGATTTATTTTATTTATACAAGAACTGGGGTAAAGGCCATATGCGAGGGAGGGTGAGAGGATTCACCAGAGACAGAGCGGGGAACAGAACAGGCAGATCGACGAAATACACTGCTGAGGGGAGCAGCTGGCGAGACAGGAGTGATCTGTCCACCATGTGGGTTGCTCTGAGGCTGGCGGGGATTGAACTGGCACTGCGGAGGCTGTGGACAGCTTCACAGTGCTGCGCTCAACCACCTGCGCCACCAGGGAGGCCCTCCAGATATTCTTGAGAATTATTGAGGAACCTGATCAAGAAGCAATAACTTGTGGCTGAATTTGTATACATGTTAAGTGCAGAGTAATGAGAAAGTCAAGCAAAATTAGCTGGAAATAATACAATAAAGCAGAAATTGTCTCAGATGTGCCACTAAATTTCAGTGAACCAAAATAATGGAAGACTATACACTGTTCTAAGGACATAGATTTGATATGAACTGGCATATATGAGGATAAATCAAGAGCATAGTTAATTCCAGTTAATAGCGTGCTCGTACAGAAAATATCAAGATATGAAGAAGACTGAGAAATAATATTTGATGGCAAAGCTTTCACAATCCCAATGGAGATGGGTATATAATATTTTACTGAAATAAGAAGTGATAAGAAATACAACTGATATGCCCAAAGGTCCATGCGTTAGTTTCCTGGAGCTACAGTAACAAGTGATTTCTCTATTCCCTGATTACTCTGCTGGGCAGGTCCACTTCCAGCTTTCTCCAGGTGACTTAGCTTTTTGACTCTATAAGTACTGTCTTCTGTATGCCTTTTTGCCTTGTCTAGTCTGTTGGCTGTCCTCTAATAGACCTTTGAATTCTCTGTCACCTGACAGCATACCCAATAGTAAAGTCATTGCAACACCTCAGGGCCTTTCTGTTTTCTGACTCAAACTGATTCAGACATTTCCCAAAAATGCCACATTATATCAGATCTTAAATGGGGGCTTTTTCTAGAAATTTCATTCTAGAAATTTCATTCTTTATTATACTTGGTGTTTCATTATTGTCCTGTGGCTTTAGACAGAATTAAATTTACTCCATACAAAGATTTCTTACCTAAACATATCAGAAAAATGTAATGTATCTGGCCATCTTAGAATTGCACTCATTCACTCATCCAACAACTTTTGATGAGACTCTGGAAGGACATGCCAGGCCTGAGGATACAACCATGATCAAGAGATATAAAGTTGAGGACTCTGCATCACAAAGCAGCAGGAGGAAAGATGCCCACAGGACGTTCACTTAGAAGGTGGTAGCTTTGATGATGGTGCCATTAATATTCACATTTCCTTTAAACACCAATTATATTTTCTAAATCAGTATTAGTAAATGCCCATGTAATTGCACAAGGATCACAAAACATGTGAAAAGTTCTCATTAATACTAGATGTAGACCATGGATGTTTTTAGTCAAATAACTTTAGAAATGAAATGAAAAGTATCATTACACTGATACAATTTTGAATAACCCCAGAAAGATTTTCTGTAACCTTCTTAATCAACACACCTGTAATTAGGGAACAAATATACCCTCTGAGTGGAAAATGTTCGGTAAATTTTTTTTTTTCCAGAAATTGTTTTTGTTCATGAAATGCTTGCCATTTCTATATATCCTAGGACAGGTTTTTTTTTTTTTTTTCCTTTTATCATTTAAGAATGAATAATTATCTCAAAGGGATGAGGGATGAACTTAATCAATCCCTTTTTCTGTAGGTGGGACTATATCAAATTCATTGCATTTTGACCAGCAAAATCTTATTTTCTCATATTCAGAATATAAATTTTAATATTCTCCAAGAACACATTTCAGTGTCAGGAAGTTTTTTCATCTTATCTGAATCTTTCAGGCTGTTCTCAGAAAAAATGGAGGACAATTGGCTACAATTCTCTGCATAATAGACTAAAAGTCTGACTCTATACACACTCTTTCATTCAACAAGTTTTTATCGAGTGTCTGCTACTTAGATCAATGCTGTTGGGATAAAATTGTAAGAAAAAACCAGACCTCCAAAATTTACTTTCTTTACCAAAAGGATTTTGTTTCTCAATGTTATTCTTAGATCAGTTTTTTCCAACTCTAAATCTCTGTACATACATATGCCACTAAAGTGCTTCATGGTATTGGGCTCATCAGTAACACTCTGTCAAACAAGACTTCTGAATCTGTAAATGGGGAAGATTATAATGATAAGGTTTTTTTTTTTGCTATTTTTTATTTACTAATTTTTAAATTTTTTTTACATCATTGTTTATTTTTAAACAATATTTGCTTCCCCTCACCCCCTCAGGTGTAGTCCCCATAGAGTTTCTGTCACCAATGCACCCTGCACCACCACTTCAGTCCCCTGTGCTCCTCCCTCCCTCCCTCTCTCTGATCCCTCTCCTGCCTCCTTCCCTGCAGTATGACTCTGATTTATAATTGTCTGCTTTTGCTTTATTGTGTTTTGAACTGTTATTATTTTTTTACACTGATGTCTTATTTGGTTCCCCTATATTCCTGCTATAAGTAAAACCATCTGATATTTTTCTTTTTCCTTCTGGCTTATTTCACTCAGCATAATTCCTTTTAGGTCCATCCACGTTGCTGAAAATGGCATGATTTTATCCTTTTTGACTGCTGAATAATATTCCATTGTGTACGTGTGCCACATCTTCTTGATCCAGTCATCTATTTTTGGGCATTTGGGTTGTTTCCAGGTTTTACCTATTGTAAACAGTGCTGCAATAAACATAGGGGTACAGGTGCTTTTTTGAATCAATGTTTTTGTGTCCTTTGGGTAGAGCTCTAGGAGTGGAATTGCCGGGTCATATGGTAGCTCCATTTTTAGCAGACTGAGGAACCTCCAGACAGCTTTCCATGGTGGTTGGACCAGTTTTCACTCCCATCAGAAATGTAGGAGAGTTCCTTTTCACCACATCCTCACCAATATTTGTTGTTCATTGTTTTTTTGATATGTGCCATTCTTACTGGTGTAAGGTTATCTCAGTGTTCTTTTGATTTGCATTTCCCTGATTATAAGGAATGTTGAACATTTTTTTCATATGCCTGTTGGCCATTTGCATTTCCTCTTTGGAGAAATGTATTTTAAGTTCTTCTGCCCGTTTCTTGACTGGATTGTTTATTTTGTTTTCACTGAGTCCTGTGAGTTCTTTGTATATCTTTGTGATCAGTACCTTATCAGTTTAATGGAGTGCAAGGATTTTTTCCCAATCAGTGGGGTGTCTCTCTGTTTTGGCTAATGTCTCTTTCGCTGTACAGAAGCTTTTCAGTTTGATGTAATCCCAGGTGTTTATCTTTTCCTGGACTATCTTTGCTTTGGGTGATGAGTCTTAAAAGATGTTACTGCAATGTTTGTCTTTTACCTATATTTTCTTTTATATATTTTATGGTTTCAGGTCTTATGTCTAGTTCTCTTATCTATTTTGAATTGATTTTTGTGCATGGTGAGAGGTAGTGGTCTAGTTACAGTTTTTTGCATGTGGTGGTCCAGTTTTCCCAGCACCATTTATTGAATAAACTGTCCATATTCCATTGCATGTTCTTTGCTCCCTTGTCAAAGATCAGTTGTTCATGTAAGTGTGGTTTTATTTCTGGGCTCTCCATTCGGTTCCATTGTTCTGTGTGTCTGTTTTGTTCCAATACCAAAACCAAACGGTTTTAATTATTATGGCTTTGTGGTATAGCTTGAAGGTTAGAAGTGTGATACCTCCTTTATCCTTTGTTTTCATCAGTAGGGCTTTGGCTATTCATGGTTTTTCATGGTTCCATATGAATTTCATCAATATTTGCAGTATTTCTTTGAAGAATGTCATTGAGATCTTTATTGGAGTAGCGTTGAATTTCTATATTGCTTTTGGTATGGTGGACATTTTAATAATGTTAATTCTTCCAATCCATGAGTAGGGCATGTCTTTCCATTTCTTTGTGTCTTCTTCTATTTCTTTCAACAGGTTTATAATTTTCTTTGTATAGGTTTTTCACCTATTTTGTTAGGTTTATTCCCAAGTATTTGATTTTTTTTTGTTTCAATTATAATAAGGGATGGTTTTCTTGATTTCTTCTTCTTCAGACTGATTGTATATAGGGAAGCTACTGATTTTTGTGTGTTGATTTTGTATCCTGCTACTTTATTGAACTGGTTGATAATTTTAAGTAGTTTTTCTGTGGAGCTTTTAGGGTTCTCTACATATATTATCATATCATCTGCAAATAGTGATAGTTTTACTTCTACTTTTCCTATTTGGATTTCTTATATGTCTTTCTCATGTCTTATTGCCCTGGCTAGGACCTCCAGTATTACATTGAAGAGCAGTGGTGAGAGAGGACATCCTTGTCTTGCTCCTGATCTTAAAGGAAAGGCCTTCAGCTTTCACCATTGAAAATAATATTGGCAGTGGGTTTGTCATATATGGCTTTTATCGTGTTAAGGTTTGTTCATTCTATCCTGAGAATTTCAAGGGACGTCCATCATAAATGGATATCGGACTTTGTTGAATGCTTTCTCAGCATCTATTGATATGATCATATGGTTTTTATTTTTCTTTTTGTTGATGTGTTGGATTACACTGATGGATTTTCATATGTTGAACCATCGTTGTGCCCCTGGGATGAATCCCAATTGATCGTGGTGTATTATCCTTTTGATGCATTGTTGGATTCTATTGGCAAGGATTTTATTGAGGATTTTTGCATCGGTGTTCATTAGGAAGATTGGCCCACACAGACCTGTTTTCAGGCTTGAAAAAACTAATAAATATTGAGTTAGTGTGAGCTTTTGCCATAGCCATTATTATTACAGTAGTGTCTATATTTATAATCTGCAATCAAAACAGATGCTAGCTCACATTTGACTATTTAAATTTAAATTAATTAAAATTAAATATTAAAAATTCAGCTCCTCAGTTACAGGTGCAACATTTTCAGTGATTAGTAGCCCCTGAGGTCATTGTCAGCCCTACTGCACTTTGCAGTAGATATAGAACATTGCCAGCAGTGCAGAAAGTTCTACTGAGCAGGAACAGACTGGGGATGAGAGAAAAGAGGAAAAGGGTACAACCCCAAAGATATTGAATGATTACCAGAACAGAGCCAATAAGTCTAGGTAAACCTTGTAACACATGCTCTGGAGCTAAACTGCTTCCATTTAAAACCTGGATTTACTTCTTACCAGCTGCAAATTAGCTGAAAAGGCACGTATTTTTTAAATCTCTCTGTCCCTGTATTTCCTCCCATGTGAAACAGAGGACAGTACAATGCCTACCTCATGAGGTCATCCATATTAAGCCCTGAGAATGAATAGAGCCTTTCCACACTAGCCCTCACTAAAGCATATTAAGAACTCCGCGAGAGTGAGTATCCGTGTGTGTGACGTTTCTACAAACATGAAGATAGCCTGCTTCGCCCTATGTTAGGTTCTTTTTGGAATGGTTCCTTACTTAATTTTTTTGAGTTTCGGTTCATTTTTTATTTTATTTTATTATTTTTTAAAGATTTATTTATTCATACAAGCACTGGGTACAGTCAGAAGCGCGGGAGGGTGAGAGAATTCACCAGAGCCAGAGCGGGGAGCAGAGCAGGCAGAAGGACCGAAGTACACTGCTGAGGGGAGCAGCGGGCGGCAGGAGAGGTCTGCGCACCATGCGGGACCCTCCTCCGGTGGCCGGGGATGGAACCGGCGCTGCAGAGGCTGCGGGCAGCTTCGCAACCCAGCGCTCAACCGCTGCGCCACCGGGGAGGCCCTCGGTTCATTTTTTAAAGAAAGGGATATGGTATTATACATTATACTTCCCTGGGTTGGGTTGAGTATTAATAAGTTAATCTGTATGTGAGTACAAAGGCACATTGTAAATATTTAATTAGTGCTATTTCCTTCCTTCCTTCCTTCCTTCCTTCCTTCCTTCCTTCCTTCCTTCCTTCCTTCCTTCCTTCCTTCCTTCCTTCCTTCCTTCCTTCCTTCCTTCCTTCCTTCCTTCCTTCCTTCCTTCCTTCCTTCCTTCCTTCCTTCCTTCCTTCCTTCCTTCCTTCCTTCTTTTATTAGACCCACTACAAAGTATAAGGTATTACAAATATTACTATCAATTAACCTCTAGGGTTATCTAACCTCACATGTGAACATAAAACAGAGAACCCTAAAAGATAACCCATTTTGTGAAAAAAGATAATCCAGTTTCCCTTTTTGATATTCTAAGTTGCATTTTGTGTGTTCTGAGGCAACTCAGGCTATAGCAAGTTTCAATCACCTAACCAATAGAAGGGGGGAATGGTGAGAATTATCTAATAGGATAGCTGCCAACATCATTAACATTCATTTTAAAAGACTTGCTAATGCCATATATGTTTACCAAGTCTCAAGCAAACTATTGTTAGATGGTATTTGTTTCAGAATAATTTCAGCATCACATTCATCTTAGTAACTATTTAGTCAGACTTCTATTGTATTTGGTTTATCTTCCCTGAACATGGAGTGACAGATGTTAGAATATGGGGCATCCTGGGAAGGGTGGTAACAAGAGAGCCAGAATGAGATTAGAAATTCACTTTTTCTGGGCTTCCCTGGGGGCGCAAGTGGTTAAGCACAAAACTGTGAAGCTATTCGCAGCCTCTGCAGCATGAGTTTCAATCACTGGGCAACCAGGGAGCTACCCACATGGCACAGCAGATCTCTCCTGTTTCACCCGCTGCTCCCCTCAGCAGTGCATTTCAGTCAGTCTGCCTGTTCTGCTTCCCACTCTGTCTCTGGTGAATCCTCTCACCCCCCAGCACCTCTGGCCTGTACCCAAGTTCTTGTATGTATAAATAAATAAATCTTTAAAAAAAATAAATTCACTTCTTTGATAGTCTGTGTAATTTAATTTGTAAAATGATGACTTCCCAGGAAGAATTTATTTAAAAAAGAATTAAAAAAAATAAATTCACTTCTTTGATAGTCTGTGTAATTTAATTTGTAAAATGATGACTTCCCATGAAGAATTTATAGTTTCATATATATATATATATATATATATTTAATATTCCACAAGCAGTACTTGGAGAACCCGAAGGGTGTTATATGAGCTTGTAGGCTGCCAGGATGACCTTGACCAGGTTATAGAGTGAAAACTGAGCACAGTGATATAGACCTTTCCACATGTGAGCACTGGAATGACACCATGAAGTCTAACTTAGTCAGACCACCTTCATTGTGTGATTCTTTTCTGAAATGGAGGAAGGTGTGACCAGCCACTTATGCAAAGGCAACACCAACTGACAAGCAATCATTCATCTTCTCTATGAGAGGAGAAGAATAAAGAAGTTGGCCCTAATAACATCAGATGGAAATATCAGTTGAATGCATTTAATATTAGGTCTTATTTATTAATAACCCAAGGAGATTTGGGAAGTGAAGGACAACAAAGCCCTAAATCTCATGAAGTACCTTTTAGTCTCAATAAAAAAGGTCTGGATATTTGTGAGGTGGGATTTCAGATGTCAGAATACTTTGTGGTCAGGATGAGCAATTTCCCATTCTACCCTTCATAAATCTGGCAGCAGTTGGAAGCATCCAGAACATGCCATTCTCATTAAATGTTCTAGCAATTAAGAGGAGTGAGTTATTAATGGACAGAGTTAGAAGAGCAATAAAATATGGAGGTGGGAGAGAGCATAGCGGCTTAGCACTGCTGTCTTTGTGGTTGGGGTAGACAGTTAATTTACATTTTGACATAATTATTGACAAAATTAGGGAGGGATGGAATCAATACTTTGATGTGGTCTTTATATTCAGCTAAGAGTTCAATGTAGAAAGCCTGAAATTAGAATATCGAGAAACACATGGTTTTGAACATTTTCTTTTTACTTATAAAAAATATGGGTCAGGGGCCTCCTCGGTGGTGCCAGGGCTTAAGCACCACACTATGAAGCAATCGAAGCCTCTGCAGCACAAGTTCAATCCCAAGCCGGCCAGGGAGCAACCCACATGGTGCAGCAGACCTCTCCTGACTCGCCCACTGCTCCCCTCAGCAGTGTATTTCACTCAGTCTGCATGTTCTATTCCTCACTCTGTCTGTGGTGAATGCTCTCACCCCTCACATCTCTAGTCTGTACCCCAGCTCTTGTGTGCATAATTAAATACATCTTTAAAAAAATATATGGATCAGAATCATTGTCTGTGTGCACCCCCAGAAAGCAGATCAAGAACTAAGGGACTGTTTGTATTTTTCTACCTTATGCCAACTAATCAAAATGCTTTTTTTGTATCTTTCTCTCAAAAATCATAAGTGTGTGGGGAAACACACATCTCCATGATGTATCCTGAACGCAAATCGGACAAAATGAAATGGACTCTCCCCCCTGTTCAAAAATCCTTTTTATTCCACCACACAGAAGTAAAGGTCTACCAAAGAAAAATGAAGAAGAGCTAAGTGGAGAATCTAATTGCCAACTTCAATCACTCCCACACAGAAGGCCTGGCTAAAGGACAGGCAGGGAGAGCAGCAGTGTTTTGGCAAAAATTAAAATAAAGACAGGGGAAAAATGTTCCAGAAAGAATTCACAGAAAAATGGAGACAGCTGCTGCATTTTGTCTAGCCTGCTATCTCTTTCAACCAGACCCAAAGAGAATCCAGCTTTTGGCTTACTCATCACTCGCTGTTTTTGGTAGTGGAGGACAATAAAGCTCACCTGTTTCTCTTAGCCGAGGAGCAAAGTTCCCAAAGAGGAGTTGAATGCATTATCAGTTAGGGAAAAGAACCACAAAGAGGTTAGTATATGAATTCTTTTTTTAGTGTTTCCTCCTCACTAGCTTTCACTTTTATTTTAAACAAGTTTGCACAGAGCCCAATTTCCAATCTGTTCTAATCTCTAAACACCCAAGAAAACTCAAACCTTGATTAATGAAATTGTGTTAAGGTTGCATTCAATCTCTTTTTAAAATTTCCGAGGCTTCAGTCAAATAGTTTATGAGATTCTCACTCCTCCTTGAGGCCTTTCTTGACGAATGAAATCATCCACATTATCTAAACTGCATCTTGATATTAAATCTCCCAGGGGGCCAGATTAAGCTCCCTCTGAGAAAGAAACATGGGCCTCTCCTATACACTTGTGGACAGCTGAAAGCACAAGGGTGAGAATCAGTGGAAGAGGAGAGGAAGTTATAGGTCAGTTTTAAAAAGAGGCATAGAGTCAAACTTGAATGCAATTTAAAAGACTGGAACCAAGAATTAGGAACTGCCAGGTCAAATTAGGAACCTGGGTTTTATGTTGGGCAAGAAGACCAGGTCAGAATACTGACCTTGAGAGAGATGTGTGGGGCCTACCATAGCTGGTCTTGTGTTGTAGAATGAGAATGTTGGAGCTCCGAACAGTTCTGTTTGCACAGAGTACTAATTAGCATATTTTCTGGGCTATTATGTAACCCTAATAAAATCAGGGGCTTTTGTTTTCCTAAGGAGGTCAAGTTGATGAAGTCCAATTAGTATGAAAATACAGATAAAATGGAAATCCATTTTTCACCTGCATCTGATAAGGAATTTTCAAGGGAATCCGATTCCACAGGGGCCCCAGGTTTCAATTCTCTGTTTCTGCATCCTTTTAAGCCTTCCCTCACTATTTAGCCTAAAAGGATTTCTTCCTTCTTTCCTGCCAGGCAAAGCCCCTGTTAAGTATATTGTGAATGTCTCCTCACTCCTACCGGTTCTTTCTACATCTTCTGTTGTCCCTCAGCCCATTCTCCAGATGCCACTTTGGAAAGATCTAGGGCCTGGATCAGCATAGTCTTGTTAGCAGGCAGGGAAGGAAGGCAACAGTGACTCATTAATATGTCTTCTTTTATGTCCACCCACACTGATTCTCTAGATTTCGGTGAGTTCTAATTTTCTGACCCCGTAAAATAGTCTGTCCCATCTGTTACCTTCCCAAGTTTAATTTTCTAGTGGCTAAGTTCTAAAATATTAGATGTTTTTGAATCACTTAGAGTGTGTTGTAAATAAGCTATTAGTAATCTGAATGATGGTAGAGAAGATTTAGATCTGAAATGACTTAGAGAAAAGTTTAAATAAGGATTGAATCTCATTGGGTATGTGTCCAGTTGAGTCAAGTGTGCTAGAAGGGATTGAAGACACTGGCATATTTACTCAATTTCTTTCTAATGATCTTTTCCAAGTATCACATTTGTATTGAGGATATGGATAAAGTAGTATTGTTATAAAAACATAATTCTGAAGAAAATAGACATTTAAAGAGGGATATTACTAATCAATATGATTTAGTGAGTACTCACTATATGCTAGGGTTTCATTATATGTGCCAGATAGTTCCAGATAGCACATTATATGTGCCAGATAGTTCCCTCAATAGTCTTAAAACATATCTATTGACTCCCTCTCCACCAGTTGTGGAAACTGTACCTCATTTTGGAGAATTTATGTAAGGATATGTAGTGAATAAATGACAGAACATTAAATTAAACCCACATTTCATAATTTAACCTTGTTATACAAAGACATTTACCTATATACAACATTGATGCCTCTGTGTATTAGCAACAGTCCAGAGAGATAACATATACCATCTATAGCTCCATATTTGTACATTACTTACTTATAATTATGTGTGTGTGTATGTGTGTGTGTGTACATATGGAGAATGTCAGACTAAAATAGAGCTATTAGAAAAGAGAAAAAGGAACTCTCCTGCACTGTTGGTGGGAGTGCAAACTGGTCCAACCACTATGGAGAGCTGTGTGGAGATTTCTGGACCTACTAAACATAGAGCTTCCATATGATCCAGCAATTCCACTCCTAGGTATTTACCCAAAGGACACAGAAACATCAATTCCAAAGAACACCTGCACCCCTATGTTTATAGCAGCACTATTCACAATAGCTAAGCTTTGGAAACAGCCCAAATGCCCAAAAATAGATGACTGGATCAAGAAGACGTGGTACATATATACCATGGAATATTACTCAGCATTCAAAAAAGATAAACTCATGCAATTTGCAGCAACATGGATGGCGCTGGAAGGGATCATGCTCAGCGAAATAAGCCAAAAAGAAAAAGAAAAATATCGGATGGTCTCACTCATAGCAGGAATCTAGAAAACTTAAATAAGGGACCAGGAAAATGAATAACTATAAGAAAGTGAAAATCAAAATCAACAAAAATCTATGAACCAGAGACACTTTTGGGGGGGTGGGTGGCGGGAGGGGAGGGATTGGGGTCAAAATGGGGGGGTTGCAATTGTATGGGGAATATAAAAATAAAATTTATTATTTAAAAAAAAAGAAAAGAGAGACAGCATGTTGGGATTGCTGTGATCAGAGCATCAAATTTCATTTAGAGCAAAAATTAAGCTTAGAAAAGGTTTTCAAAAGGACAGAGTTGTTAGTACTTTGTGTATAACCTAATATGCCATCACTGCAGTTACTCATTTTTTATGTAGTGTGAATTTTGTAAACAAATATAAGGAAATCATTTTTATTTTATGTGAAAATATCCATGGAGTATATGAATTTGAAAATGGCGGGAGGATAAGCAACAAAAGCAGAGATTAGACTATGGGCTCAAACTTTCATTCACCCACATATCAATTATAACTTCCTCTTCAATACCCAATACACAGTAAATGTTTAGCTGGCAAAGAGGATACAAATACTCTGTCCTCAGACCGACTTACTGTTCTATGCATAGGTGCTTAGTGTTCTCAAGCCAGCAGAATGCAAAAGAAAGAGGAACTTATTTGATAGACATAAGGATGTAAGTTTTCTGCTGTCTCAAATGATGCATGGGCATTTTAGGAATGGAGAACAAGGGAACAGGGCAGTTCCGGCAGGAGTTCCTGTGTGAGTGCAGAGGCAGGATGCTGCATTTGGCACACACAGCAAAGCAAAATGGGGGGTGTAGATAGATGGTTGAATAGTTGGCTTTGGGGAATAAAAATGGATGGAAAAGAGCTTGTAGGATTATAAATGTTCAGAGCCCTGTTGAAAATAGACACATATGGGTATTACTTTGGGCTCTAGAATAAAACATGAACATTGCCTTTCCTTTGGATAAATACTTGAGAGCTCACATGGCTAAAGGAATAATTTTTCCCTGTAATAGTTGGGCATAACCGTTTCAGCCAATTGAAAGAAGAATCTAGGGTTGGTTTCTTATGTCTACAGTAATAAATTGCTAAAACAACAGAAATTTATTACCTTTTACAGTACTGAAGGCCAGAAATCCAAAATGACTTTTAAAGGGTTAAGATCAAGGTGCCAGGAGGACTGGTACCCTCTGGAAGCTCTGGGGAGGAATTCCTTCCCTTCCTTGCCTCTCAATCTCTGATGGCTGCTGGCAATCCTTGGTTTGTAGTGGCATCATTCCAATGTCTGCCCTGTCATAATATTGTCTTCTCTTCTGTACTCAGCTTTCCCTTTCTCTCTTAAAGGACATTTTTGATTACACTTGTGTCTCATCAGGATAATCTCTCATCTCCAGATTTGTAACTTAATCGCATTTGCAATATCTTTTTTTGCCAGATAGGGTGATAGTCACAGATTTTAGAGATCAGGGTATGGATATCTTTGGGGACTATTACTCAGCTTACTGTAAACCTCTTGGCCTCCCTATTCTTCCCAGGTGGACTTCTTGATTATTCAGTCACTGATGAGATGTGATGTGTTTGGCCAATTGGGCTACAAATTTTTCTTAGAGCGAAACTTTCAACCAGCTGAGTCACTCTTGGCCTCTGAGTATGCAATCCTTCTGCAGAGGGATAATTTGGCTGAATGACCTTTGAATGATGGGATTTGAAGTAAATAGCATTGGACAGGGAATAACAGCTGCTTATATAGCTAACAGTGGAGAAATGCCAGAGATGAAAGGACTGGCATAAAAAGAAGAGGATGCTAGGATATTTTTGGATTTTTTTTAGAATTTATTTTTTTAATTTATTTTATGCATGTAAGAACTGGGGTGCAGGCCAGAGTTGCAGGGGGTAAGAGGATTCTCCAGAGACAGAGTGGGGAGCAGATCAGGCAGAGCTACTGAAATACACTGCTGAGGGGAGCAGCAGGAGAAACAGGAGAGGTCTGCTATGCTATGCGGGCTATCTCCCTGACTAGGGATTGAACTCATGCTATAGTGGCTGGTGATAGCTTGATAGTGCTGAGACTTAGCCTCTGCACCACAAGGGATATTTTGAAAATTCACTGGTTGCTGTTGGTAAAGGACCAGATTAACAAGATCAGTGGACAGAGACAGAGAATCTCTATAGACAATGAACATATTTTTGTAGACACTTTCCATTTCTGCCTTGGAGACATCTTTTGTTGTTGTTGTTTTTCCACACCCACATCTAATCTGCCATATTCATCTGTTGGTTCTGTCTCTATCCCTGTGTCTATTCTATTTCCATCTGATCACAGTTCCATCTATGGCTCTGATTCCCTCCATCTGCCCCATGGAAATCTCAACTCCTCAACTTTAACACTCAAGCTTCCCAAACAAGCATGGTGACCACATTTCTCTCTTCACTTAATATCTTGCTGGTCTCTCTTTTGGTTCAGAATAGTGAGGGATCCCTACATTTTCTTCATGGGAACTTCTTTCTTAACTTTACCTCAAAAAATTATTGTACTCTCCATATTGCTAATTTTTCTTATTTACAATACTTCTCTTTCTTTTTAGTCATTGTAATTCGTGGGTTCAATGTACTGGCTCCCTGACTTCCACAACTTTATGCCAGGCACATCATCCTCTAAGTCTACCAATAGTGTCTAAAATACCACTTTCTCTACCAATTGTGATAATAAGTGGAGAGTCAATGTGATCCAACTTTCTAATCTCAACAAATGCAATACAGAACACTGAATACTTTCCCTTTCTGTTTAAATATTTTCAGATGGGTAGCAGTGAAGATGTAATGATATGACCCAAGATCTTAGAATAATGTTGGAATGTATGAAGCAGTCAATAAATATTAGCAGTAATTACTAATAATATTAGCAGTCATTAGTCATTACTAATATTAGTTTATTTTAGCTTTGTTTTGCATTATTTTTAGATCAGTTCTTTCTACTTTGTCTAATTGTCCTTTCTTATCTTTTGTGTCAGTGTTTACTCTTGAATCTAAATTCTATAATCCAATGGTTAATATTTAGATAGTGTCTGGCATAGGACAAAACTATTTTAATATGTGAAATATCATTCAAATATAATAATTCTTTAGTAAGACACATACTTTTTTTAAAGATTTATTAACTTATGCATACAAGAGCTGGGGTACAGGCCAGAGATGTGAGGGGTGAGAGGATTCACCAGAGACAGAGTGGGGAACAGAACAGGCAGACTGACTGAAGTACACTGCTGAGGGGAACAGCAGGCATGGCAGGAGAGGTCTGCTTCGTCTTGTGGGTTTCTCTGGCCTGCCGGGGATCAAACTCATGCTGCAGAGGCTGCAGTTTGCGTCATTTGTGGTCCTTAACCCCTTGTGCCACCAGGGAGGCCCTTTAGTAAGACACATTCTAAAGAAAGGAATTGTTGATGCTTTATGCCACCGTCATCACATGTTTTAATTTCATCTTAATCCATGATCTTCAGTGTACAGAGAATACAGAAGGAACAATTTATCAGGAGGGTTTCTATTAGTAAATGGAACCAAAATTGTTCTGTCCCAATCAGATCAGACTGCTTAGCCTCTTAACCTACTCAGAATCTCACTGGTAAAAGGATAGCTCATAAAACCAACCTGAATTCCAAAAGTGGTATCCATCATCATGATCTTACATATGAATTCATCCCATGACTTGGAAAAAGAATGCCTATTAAGACTAAGCCAGCTCTTCAGTGTTGAACTGAGCATTCTCCTGATCCAAAGTTACCAATGTATGAAGCTTCTGCTTTATTCCTTCTCATTGCATAAGGGAGTATTGTGTACTATTCAAAGAAACACACATGAAAGTCTGTAGGAAAGGACAGGGCATCTCTGAAAAGAAGTCAGCCAGATGGAAAAGAAGGACTCTGTCCACCTTACTCACTGTGCATTGCAGGATATACAATATGAAGAACACATTTAATGTGTGTCATTGAATAAATGAGTGAGTGAATGAACTAATGAATCCAGGGACCATAGAGGAGATGTGACTTCTTTTCCAGTGAGTGTGAGAACATGGTTCCTCATTTTCTAATATCTACAAAGGTTGGTCAATTGAGAACATCTCTTTGGCATCCACTGGTAAAAGTTTGCCTTTGGCCTTAAAGTTTTATAAGAGTAGGGATAGAACAAAGTATGTCACAGCTCCTCTATCCTCTCTGCAAAGGCTAATTTATTATACATTAGCTCACAAAACCTTTATTCTAATGCAGTTACTGTGTCTTTCCTTTTTACTTAATGTGTACATTATGAAGACTGCACAAAATGTAAAAAGTGGCCGCTTTTTCTCCTCCAAAATGTTTCCATACAATCAACATCTCTTTTCAGTGTAACTTAGAAATACTTTTGAGGCATGAAAAGTGAAAAGACTTAGCATTTTTTAAAGCTCATTTTCTGCAACAATACCCTTAAACATTATTTTAAATGTAAGAAGACATTTTCACATCATCCCCAAAATCAGTTTTTAGACACACTGATTGGTTGTAAAGTAATACCTTGCGGTGAACTTTTGTTGCGAATAAGCTGCCCAGTAACCATCTATTTTTCTTACTTGTAGAGACTCTTAGTGGGAAGGAGACAGAATTCCCTGTCCCATGCCTTTGACTGCTAGAAAGTAAATTAATGAATATGCCTGTTCCATCCAATGTCCCCAGCAGGGTACCGGATGCAGTGTCTGTGATGGAAATAGGTGAGTGGCTGAGGAGTCTTGCTGTGTTGATGGCCTAGTACCCAGGCTTCCCTGGTGGTAGCATTTCTTGTTGACCATCGCTCATGGTATCCCATGTGTGATCATGTGCAATGACCAGCAGTCCTGCCAACACCAGCCTGACCAGTTTCTGGTTGCTTGGACTTTGTTGGTTCCTGCCATTTTTTTTTTTTTTTTAATTTATACAAGTACTGGGTACAGTCAGAAGCGTGGGAGGGTGAGAGAGTTCGCCAGAGCCAGAGCGGAGAACAGAACAGGCAGACTGATGAAATACACTGACGAGGGGAGCAGTGGGAGGTAGGACAGGTCTGCTGCGCCATGTGGGACACTTGCCCTGCAGCCGGGGATTGAACCGGCACTGCAGAGGCTGAGGGCAGCTTTGCCACCCAGCACTCAACCGCTGCGCCACCGGGGAGGCCCTCCTGCTACTTTCAAACCTGATTCTACAGGCTTTTCATTGATACAGTTTTAGAGTAGATCAACTGACATTATTTCAAAGCAAAGCATAAAAGTATGGTACATGGCTCTCTTGTACTTATAGTTACAGGCAAGCCTCTCTTGAAGCAACCCTAATAAATATGTACATGTATATGTAATATGAAGGTGTTCATTGATTAAATAGTGATTACTTCTTTCATCCTAAAGGTTTTCCATAAATTGTTATATTGCCTCTGAATTCTAAAGAAAGTAAGGGAGAGACAATAAGTAACTATTGCTGTCAAAGTAACCCACGATAGGACATATTAAAAAATAAATATGCGGGATTTTAATGGCTATTTTATCTTTTATGTGTTGTGCCCAAATCTAAGTTTGTAGGGAAGATGACCAGATCTTAATCTTGGTGCCCCGAAGCTTGTTTTGAGGCCGTGGTCTTTACAGACCAACTACTTTTTAGGTCTTCCTGCCTCTGTTCCAGTTGCTAGGCTTTGAACCTCTCCAATTCAACTGATAATGTCACTTTGTCTTTAGATGAAGCATTGCATTTTCTAAGGTAGCGTAGAAGTGATGATTATGGAGTTTATGGCCAATTTTGGAAGCACCACCTTTCTTGATTTGCCTTCATACTGTGCATATTTTGTCTCTCTTTGGAAAACATATATTTATGATATTTCACTGTAATCAAGGAACCAAAAATAGCTCTTAAATGGCTTAGCATTTTTACTCTGGTGTGTGTGTGTGTTTGTGTGTGTGTGTGTGTTTCCGTCTTCAGGACCTGATATAAGCATGCACATGGTTTATGAGATTTCTGCTATGCTACATGGTACCCAGCCCTTCCCTGTACCCACCTAGTCCATATCTTAATTTTAAAACTACCATGAAGAGAAGTTTTAAAAGGAAATTAATAGCAAAAATGAAGAAACATTCTTACTCTAATAACTGATAACATTTCATTTTATTACATGGAGATTATTTTTTTTAAAGATTTACTTATTTATTTATACAAGCACTGGGTACAGTCAGAAGCGCGGGAGGGTGAGAGAATTCACCAGAGCCAGAGTGGGGAGCAGAACAGGCAGAAGGACAGAGGTACACTGCTGAGGGGAGCAGCGAGCAGCAGGGGAGGTCTTGGCCAGGGAGCAGCAGGGTATCGAACCAGCGCTGCAGAGGCTGCGGGCCGCTTCGCAACCCAGCGCTCAACCTCTGCGCCACTGGGGAGGCCCTATTACATGGAGATTTTAAAGTAGTATTTGTAATAGTAGTAAATGAAGAGTATAATCTGTTTTATGAGATTTGTGGTTTTCTTTTTAAAAAAAGATTTATTTTTACTTATTTATACATAGAAGAACTGGGGTGTAGGTCAGAGGTGTAGGGGGTAAGAGGATTCATCAGAGACTGAGTGGGGAGCAAAATAGGCAGATCAGTGAAATACACTGCTGAGGGGAGCAGCAGGAAAGACAGGAGAGGTCTGTTTCACCATGTGGATTAGCTCTCTGGCCAGGGATTGAATTCATGCCATAGTGGCTGGCCTGATAGCACAGTGGCTTGATAGCACTGAAACTTCAACCCCTGTACCACCAGGGAGGCCTCACTTATGTTTTTCTTAAACATTAAATGATCCTAGAGTTGGGGGAGGAAAAAGTAAAAGAGATATTCACTTAGATTTGACATTTACATTTCTCTAAATCTACATGCCTAAGAAAAATTGCTATTAAAAAATGTGCACAGAAAATGCATATACATGACATAGACATGTATTTATAGCTGACAAATTTTAGTTTGATAATTGTTCTCTAATGTTTTAATAATGTCAGCAATTTTAATATTGAGTAGAGTCTAATTTGAGAAGCTTTATTATTTTTAAAAGTATTTATATATTCTGTTTATAAACATGCATATATTTATCATGTAAAAGATGCTTTAAAGGCAGAGGCTTCCTTTTCTTGTGATTCTGGGAGATGCACTGATTCTTCTCTGAAACCCAACCTTCTTCTGTCAAACCCTCTCAGGCCTTCCAAGTACCTTTTACTAAACTTCAGTTTGGGTAAGTTGAAGCCATTGAGTGAGTTTATTCTCCTTTTTTTTTTTTTTTTAGGACTGAGATATATATATATTAATTTTAATTTTAGGGTTACATTTTTGCTTCTCCATGTGTTCATGTCCCATTCACGCTTCACCAAACCACCTGTGCCACTACCCCATCTGCCTCCCACCCCTATCTTCTTCCTCTGCTACCTATAAAGTCATCTCCCTCCTCCTACCAAATTCAGAGAAGCCAGAAGCCCTCCTACTCTACAGCATCAGCATCTGCACTGTAAATTCCATACCTTCCATTTGCTTGACACCCCACTATCAGCACTCCCTTTTTTTTTAATATCCTTTATATATGGAGGTCTCCCCTCTGGTGGCCACTGCCCAGTCAGTGTAGAAAGTGCCCATGTGATAGCTGAATAACCAAACCCAAAACACCAACATTTTATTGGATTCTTATCACCCTCTCTGTTAGCTCTGTGAAGGACAAGTCTATCCTTGCTCTTTTTGTTATTTGTTTTGTTCTTATCTGATGATTGGTCTCCCAGTCCCAGCTGCCTGTTACATTCAGTCATAGTTTGTACCATCTATTCATATCTGACTTCATCTATTCATATCCGACATTTTTAGTAGTCAGAATCTTATTCTACTTGGCTTTATGTCATGGACATCTGTGTTCTGCACAAAGTCTAACACAGATTCCTGATTATCCATATTGCCCCACAGCCAGTAGACCCCACTCTGTTCATACCTCTGTAGATCTCATTGGCATTTGGTTCCAGTGGTCACACCTTCCATCCTAAAAACTCTCCTATGAAATATAGGTGAAACACTACGTGATATTCACATCAAAGATATCTTTACAGACACATCACCCAAAGCAGTGATAGTGAAGGCAAAGATCAACAGCTGGGACTACATCAAATTAAAGAGCTGCACAGCAAAAGAGACAATAACAAAAACAAAGAGAAACCCCACCAACTGGGAGAACATTTTTGCACACAACACTAATGATAAAGGACTGATCACAAAAATCTGCAAAGAGCTGATGAGACTCAACAACAACAAAGAAAATAATCCAGTCAAAAAATGGGCAGAAGAGCTAAAAAGAAACTTCTCTGAAGAGGAAATGCAAATGGCCAACAGGCATATGAAAAAATGTTCAACATCACTTGCAATCAGGGAAATGCAAATCAAAACTACCATGAGATACCATCTCACACCAGTGAGATTGGCACATAATAAAAAAAACTAGCAACAACAAATGTTGGCGAGGGTGTGGAGAAAAAGGAACTCTTCTGCACTGTTGGTGGGAGTGCAAACTGGTCCAACCACTATGGAGAGCTGTGTGGAGATTTCTGGACCTACTAAACATAGAGCTTCCACATGATCAAGCAATTCCACTCCTAGGTATTTACCCAAAGGACACAGAAACATCAATTCCAAAGAGCACCTGCACCCCTATGTTTATAGCAGCACTGTTTACAATAGCTAAGCTTGGAAACAGCCCAAATGCCCAAAAATAGATGACTGGATCAAGAAGATGTGGTACATATACACCGTGGAATATTACTCAGCATTCAAAAAAGATAAACACATGCAATTTGCAGCAACATGGATGGCGCTGGAAGGGATCATGCTCAGTGAAATAAGCCAGAAAGAAAAAGAAAAATACTGGATGGCCTCACTCATAGCAGGAATCTAGAAAACTTAAATAAGGGACCAGGAAAATGAATAACTATAAGAAAGTGAAAATCAAAATCAACAAAAAACTATGAACCCAGAGACACTTTTTGGGGGGTGGGGGGGTAAGGGAGGGATTGGGGTCAGAATGGGGGGGTTGTAATTGTATAGGGAATATAAAAATAAAATTTATTATTTAAAAATAATAAAAAAAATAAAAATTCTCCTATGTGTTTGGCATTTCTCGCTTAAGATTTTAATCTTTCCTTACTGACCTCTCCTTACCATTTTTATAGATATACTGTTGTTGGTCACACAGAGATGTGACCCATGGTTATTTCTTTGAACTTGTACTCTCCTCATGGTAGGAACTTCCCATCTAAGTCTATGGTTTCATCTATAACTGATATTCTAGTGACTAAATCTATATTACCCATTTAGATCTCTGCTGACCTCCAGCTCAGTATTTCCTGAAATGCATGAAGCATATCCAAGACCTCATTTTTTATGTTTTGGTTCAATTCTACTTTTGCTTTCCCCAATGACCCCAGGAAGAAACAAACAGATTAAAACATGTTAGACATTTTCCTCTCACAAATTTGGCTCTAATTTGCACCTGAGTTTTTATCTATTATGAAGCCTAATAACCTTTCTTAGGTCAAAATTACTCTCTCTCTTTCTTTCATCACCATCATTGCCACTTGCTAAGCTTCAGTTTCATGTTCTCATTACTTCTTTTGATCATGATAACAGTCTCCTGGGAACTGATTTCTGTTTTCTCTACTAACCCTTTTGTTGCAAAACTCTTAATCACTTCCATGGCAGTATTTTCTAAACCACAAACCGGCTTTCAGTGACTTCTTTGTTTGAAAGCTTTCAACATTCCCCAGAATGTTTAGGGTGAATAATCAACTCCTTGGTTTGATATCCAAGACCTTTATGTTCTAGACCCTTCTCAATTCTCTGTTCAATGTCTTCTAAACTGTGTTTCTAGGAATACTGGGGGAAGGAGAGAGAAAACTTCTGTTTTCCTACTGTAGGTCTTGTAATATGTTAATGTGCATTATCAGTTTCAACAAAAGTGGATTTAACATCCAGTGTTTCCCAACATTACTTGGAAAAGGGATCTCTTTTTCCAGGAATAATTTCAGAGTTTTGACAGCCCATGTAATACAATCTGAAACATCTTCTTCTATCCTTATTTCCCGAACCTTGTCTTTGTGCACTCTACCCTTGCCAAATGGAGATCCTCAAGGTTCCTAAAGTGCAAAATGCTCTTCCTTACTTGTGTGCTTTGAACATAACCACCCTCTCTCTTGGGTATCCTTCCCTGAGTTATTGATTTAAATAACTTTTTTTTTTCCAGGGCAAATATCACTGCCTGTGCACATCATTTTCTGTTCTCTTCTAGGTCTAGTTATGAACTTCCTCCTCAGTGTACCTATTAAATTCAAGCATAGTATGTTCTACGTGTTCATCTCTGACTCTGTACTGGTCCGAACATTATTCTATTTGGTTTTATGTCATGAGCATCTAGTATATTGCCTGACATAAGGCTTATTGACTTACACATTTGTTTACTGTGAGCCAGGCACTGGAATGGACCAATGAATGAGAACAATTTCTGCCGCTCAGCTATAAATATGCTCAAGTTCTTGTATAGGAAAAATTACCAAATTCTCTTTAGGGGACCTCATTTCTTCAAAAGCTTCAACTTCTGTCTAAGTATCATTTTTCCATGGAGTTTCCTGGACCTGAAATTTTAATCAGAGGACAAATAATTGGTTCTACCTAGGGCCTTGTATTTGCAACTTCAGCGTAAGTATAAAATGTTGAAATTGATATTTTAATAAGATGATGGAAGTTATCCATGGACATGTAATTTTCTTGGGAGACTGTATTTATTTCACTACTCTGGCTCAAAATACTGTTTAGCATCATTTTAAGATACTGTTTTCAAACCAATTTGATTGCCATTTAGGCAAATTATGCCCAACACATTTAAGCTGCAACTCATTTTGTAGTATCTTAAATAGTAGAATCTAGTTTAATCATAAACTTACTACTCAGGCTCAGCTTAGAACAACTTTTGGTTGTTTCCAAAAAATAAATACATACCCCTCAGATGGTAAAGATCGGGCACTCTGGAGATCTTTCCCAGATCTGCTTCTGGTTTGAAAAACAGATTGTAGAAGGATTTCTTGGTAGGTTCCAAGAAAGGGCAAAATGATCAAAATTTGTAATGCTTCCTAAGGGGATTTGTAGGGTAAGGAAAAATTTCAGTCTTTTCTGCCCTCCTGCCATCAGGATAGATGATGGATCCTTGAGGTCCTGAGTGCATGCCTGATGGCAGGCACCTGGAGTAGGGTGTGGGATGTGGATGGGATTCACCTGGGCTGAGACTGTGCTTTTAAGGGCAGTGTCACCGGGACGCCAGCAGAAGCCAAGCAGAAGCCGAAAGAAAAGCTGAGAAAGAAGAAGCAGAAGGCGAGAGAGAAGCAGTGAGGGCTGGAGAGCCCAGATAGAGTGAAGACTTGCTGGGGGCTGGGAGGCCTGCCAGCCTCCCGGCACCCCCAGCACCCTTACCTGCAGTGTACTGGGTAAATCCCAATAAAAGCCTGCAAAAAACCACTGAGGACTCTGACTCCTCCTTTACCCGGTCTGCTGGATCCTAGAAAACATGCTCAATGCCCAGTCCTGCCCTTACAGGGTTATTTTCACTGACTACCCTGTTAGTTTGAGTTCTTTGGAAACAGACTTGAAGATGTAAGATTGCTTGCAGAATGTGTACTGAGGAAAGCTCCTGGGAGATATACTCCAAGAAGATGTGAAAGGTAGGCTTGGGTAGTGGAGAGAAGCTAATCTGCAATGCAATTGCTACATGCATATAAAGACAGGATTATGAAAAATTACTATATTCCAATAACTTATATGTCCTGAAATATGACTCAAATTGTACCAAATACCAAGACAGTTTAGTAAGGACTGCTGCCCCATAAATGCATTATAAACTGATAATCTTCTCATTTAATATATGTAAGCCTACTACTACGATTGAATTAGGTTGTCTAATAAATTGGCCAACAAAGGGCATCCAGTTAGGGAATTCCAATGTAATTTAAATTTCTTAAATAGATTCCGTTTTTATTATAATTACAGGAATGAGTTCTTAGTTCTCCTACTTAATTTAAGTTGGTGGAATTTCATTGTTTGAAGTCTATTTTGATTAACTGACTCTATACCTGCAGGTTCAGGTGGAGAAAGGAATCTATGCTAAATGATTCAATCACGTTCAACCAATGCCAGAAGAGTAAGGAGTAGCTGAATGTCTGAGATTTAGCATTTTGTCACCTCACAGGGCAGCAGTGCCAGTGGAGCAATGTAGGTGGGATGGAGGAAAGACAACTCAAAGTCCAAGTAGAGAGAAAGAGACCTAGAGGGGCTCACACCTCAGGAGTGCAGCCCGTTGTCAAGGTCAGTCTCATATTTATTGAGGATCAGGTTCAGAGAGGATGGGCAAGTATGTGGAAGAATGTACATGGTGGGGGGGTGTGTATTGGGGATGCATGATTTTCTGGCACCAGCTAGGGGGTAGTGAATAGGGGTGGTTGTCTGGGGGACTCCATTGTTCCTGCTCATCAAAACAACCTGCCTCTAGTTTCTGTTCTCACTTAACTTTCTGTTAAGGTAGTCGAACTGGTTATGCTGATTTGATCATAAAGTCTGCCTGCTGTTTTCAGCAGATACTGGTTTCCAGTATATTCCTCACACCAAGACTTGTGTCCTGGTGAGAGGCCCCCTGCCTGACTCTACATAGGAACTCTGGGTGCCAAGACAATATCTGGAGAACAAGGGGGCTGGGCATTTAAGTAAAATCTTCACCCCTAACTAATGCTTGTTATTTTCCCTATCCAGAGAATAGCTATATAAAGAATAAATGAGTAAGTGTATATTACCCTCATCCTCAAACCAGAAAGAGCAACATGGAAGGTCAAACTAGCTTTAGGCTGAAGAGATAGGATCTCTATTAGGATGTGTTGGACTGAGTGAGCACAGAGGAGCCTTAGTTCCTAAATCTTATAAAAGTGCCATCAGGATTGCAGGCCATTCTGCCAACTACTGCCAATTATTTATCAAGGTCCCTTTCAGCTAGCTCTCCTGTGCTTCCACATACCTGGATTTCATCACTGTTTGTGAGAGATATTTCCTAATGATGTCTGTATCTTCTATGGTGAACAGAGCACCGGACACTTAATAAAACCATGGTAGTTTTCAGTTGAGAGGCCCCTGTAGCAGACTCAGACACTTTAAGACATATAATTGGTTGTAAACTACACAAGATTGCTCATCTAACTGAAGATGTATCTCACACAGACAAGCAATATTCTCTGTACCTTATTGTTCTAACTCTTGAAGACAGGGCTATCTTTAATTGCCAGGAAAATGCCCTTTCAAACCTTAATAGACTCTCTTCTTTTTTCCTACAGTTAGAAATCTCAGTGGTGAGACCTTCTTTGGAAGAAGAGAACAGGGAAAAAAATGAATACCTAAATCCCACTTGGCCTTTTAAATCATTCATTTACCTTTTATTTTGACTGCTATCTCCATGAGAACTATCATCAAAGACCACCATGCTATGTATAATCTTTGACATGCTCCTGGGAAAGCTTAAAAATGGTATTAACATTAATTGTATAGCATAGACTTTGATGTCAGGACTTCTCATCTGCTAATGAGTACATAAATCAATGAAACTAAGTCCAAGATGAGAATTCCAAGCATCAAACTGTTATCCAAACTGTTGGTGACCTCAAGGATCCCCAAACCTAATTACTCTTATCATGGTTCCTGATGACACAAAGATGAATTCCTTCAAAGCCTCTGTGAACCCAACTGGATGGGAATGGTCAACTTATCTTCAAGTGACTGAAACAATAGAAACATATAATCTTGCAGTTCTGGAGGTCAGAATTCTGAAATAGGTTTTACTGAATTAAAATCAAGGTATTGACAGAGCTTTGTTTCTTCTAGAGACTCTAGAGGAAAATCCATTCCTTCTTTCCTAACTTCAAAAGGCAGACCACATTCTTTGACTCGTGGTTTTGTAACAGGGTGGTCCTGAGGAAAGGGGGAGGTTCCCTGCCCCACCCAAGGGAGGGTGGAGCTGAATGTATGTAAATTGTCAATGGTGATTGTCACCTTGTAATATTGTATAATTCAATTGTTTCATATCTACAGAAATTGTTTCTGGAAATATAGGGAGAAAAGGTCTCAACAGATTCCTATTGATGGAACTGTTGAGAGTAAAAAAACTTTCCTACAAAGGACTGAATAGACCTGGAAATACACCTGACATTTACTAAGATTTCTTTGACATAATACTGGTAATTTTTTTATGCATTCTGTCCTGAATCCACAAAGTTTTTGTTTTGTTTTGTTTTGTTTTGTTTTGTTTTGAGTAACCAGGATCTGCAGCAAGGTTGCAATTTTTTTTTTTCCAGCAAAGCTAACTTGTCACATTTTCTCTCCCCTTGATACCAACACGGCATACAAATAGTGGTAGTAATTTTTGCTACTTATCTTAGAGTCTGTTTTTGCATAACTTCCATAGGGATTTTGTCTGTTTTAAAAAAAAATTGGATGTGAGTTTGATTGTGTGGCTTTGTGTGGAGTTCTTCCAAAAAGTTAAAAAAGAGCTGAACCAAGAAGAGGAGAACCTGTTTGCTTTGTTCGTAGTGTTCCAGAGACCTCCAAAGAAGGTGAGGAAGCTTGCCTCCATTGGCAGGACTGGACAACCCGGCCAACGAAAATTCCCTGGTACCCTCGAGAAGAGGAAAGCCCAGGTGGAGTCTGATGAGACCAACTTTGTACCTGAAGCCTACGTCGACCGGATGCCAACGGTTCGCTCTGATCCTATATGGGGTATTTCAACAAAGCCAGCTAAAAATTGCTGTTAGTTATTTCTGCCCTGTGATTTTATGCAAAAATAGGAAAAATGGTTTAAAAGTAGATTTAGTTTGCAAACTTTTGCTATGCTGTTAAAAGTTTGGGATCAAGGTTGAGAAAATTTGTGTTTTACATCAGTTGAACCATTTTAACATTTTTTTCCCTGTGATTTTGATATATTTGCTATCTTGTTTTAGCCAATGCTCCAATTTTTTTTCTTTTGGCTTGGATAATGGACTATTTTTAAGTAATGAAACTGTCATACTGGACATTCATGGACAATGCTGCTGACTAATTGTTGCTTCTCTTACACACATTGTAACCCTAAAAAAAAGACTGTCTCCTAAGATTACACCATGAGATCTGTGCCACCATAGATATGGTGGAATAAAAATTGAAAGGGGGGATTGTAACAGGGTGGTCCTGAGGAAAGGAAGAGGTTCCCTGCCCCACCCAAGGGAGGGTGGAGCTGAGCAGGGAGAGGGGAAGCTGAAGAAGAGACTGAGGAAGGAAGCAGGATGGAGCCAGGAGACCTGGAGGAGGCGCATGGAGCCTAGAGACACGTGAAGAAACTGCCTTGTCTTTTGGTCGTGGACTGGGTGACACAGATGTGGGTGAGACCCATGGGGAGGTGACAATGGCAGCTTTTATTTTGATGTTGATTTTGCTCTTTTCCTTCTGGGCTTGTCTGGTAGTTTCTGGCCCTTTTCTGTGGGTCCCCAAAGGAAGATGCTTTAGACTTGTGGAAGGCTTTGGGGCCTTGCTCTGGGCCGATCCCATATGGATGGAGTTTTACCCACGAGGGGACGGGTAACTTTGGGTGCTTCATTTAGAAACTAGACTCTTTGCCTTACCTGTATTGTTTCCTAGTTTTATTAAAGTTCCTTCCCATTAAAGTCTCATATGTTTTGTGTTGATGCGGTGGATGGCAGAACCCATTTAGAACAGTCAGGTTTGCGGGGTTTTGGGCTGCCCCTCTCCCTGTCCTATAACAGTTTCATCACTCTGACATGTATTTTCATTATCACATCTTTTCTGACTCTACCCTCCCTGTTTCTCTTGTGATTACATTGGGCTTACCCAGATATTCCAAAATAGCCTTCTTATCTAAAGATTTTTAATTTAATTACATCTGCAAAGTTCCTTTCACCATACTTGAAGACATATTTATAGGACATGGATGTTGTTAAGAGGTCATATTTCTGTCTGCCACAAATACTGCTTTTGGTGTTAAAATATTTTAAATGGCTAAGAGATATGACCTTATGTATTCTCAAAAGACAGAAACCACTTTGTCACTGCATCTATTGCTTATCATTTGTTTTGCATCCACTTCAGCTACTGACTGTAACATTAATATTATATTCATATACTTTCTTCCTTATCCTTATTTCTTAGCTGTGGATGATAATTAGGTACTTATATATGCATACATGAACACAGAAATCCTACTAAAACATTTTTACAGGGGTAAAATGAGCTCCTTTTTTTTTTTTTTAAAGATTTATTTATTTACATATACAAGAATAGAGGTACAGGCCAGAGGTGTTGGGGGTCAGAGGATTCACCAGAGACAGAGTGGGGAACAGAATAAGCAGACTGACTGAAATGTGCTGCTGAGGGGAGTAGCGGGTGAGACAGGAGAGGTCTGCTGCGCCATGTGGTTAGCTCCCTTGCTGACCAGGGGATTGAACTCATGCTGTGGAAGCTGCGGATAGCTTCATAGTGCTGTGCTCAACCCCTTGAGCCACCAGAGAGGCCCTCAAAGTGAGCTCCTTTCTGAAGCACTACACTGGTAGCCTTTATAGCAGCTGAGTGACCAGCTTGGGATTTTTCCAGTCTAGGAAATCATTCAGGTAGGAAATAGTGGCCTTCCATCCACAGGATCTCCCTGACAATATTATCAGATTGTAACCTGGGGCTGAAGCCAAAAGACTGTTACAGGTGAATGTCCCCTGGAGGGGGTTGCTGATAAGGATAAATAATATAGCCTCAGGGAAAAATGCTAAAAGGTATGGTATTTTGGGGTCTCCTCTGGTGGCAAAACAGTTGAGCGCTGGGCTGTGAGGGTGCCCGCAGCCTCTGCGGTGCACCTGGTTCCTTCCCCAGACTCTGGCCGGGGTCCCACAAAAAAAAAAAAAAAAAAAAGATGGCATTTTGGGGTGGAGCAACTGATAAGAAACATAAGGGGCTGCAGAAGGGGCACAGATTCATTCATTCTTTGGGATCCATTGTTTTTGGATCTTCAACGTTTGGGGTCAGCGGATTTTTGTCCCCACAATGCTGATATTCCAGAAGGCTGTTGTGGGCCTCTGAAGGTAGAGGCCTCCAGCAGCCAACTTCAGAGAGGAAAAGTTCGGAGCCTTGCAGTTAGCCAAGAGACTGAAACTATTCCCACTTTTTATTCTATTTATTTATTTATTTGTTTTTTTTTTTGGTTTATTTATTTAAATATTTTATTTTGTATAATTTTACATCTTTTTTCATCTTTGCACAATGTATGCATTTTCATTTTGGTTATATTCCCCTTACAATTGCACCCCCCCTCTTATTTTGACTCTAGTCCTTCCTTTCCCCACCCTTCCCTCCCCCCTACCCCTCCCCCCGTAGTATGTCTCTGGCTCACAGTTGCTTGTTGATTTTGATTTTTACCCTGTACTGATTAGTCTTTTTCTTGGTCTCTTATTTAGGTTTTCTAAATTCCTGCTATGAGTGAGACCATCCGGTATTTTTCTTTTTCTTTCTGACTTATTTCGCTGAGTATGATCCCTTCTAGCTCTATCCATGTTGCTGCAAACTGCATGTGTTTATCTTTTTTGATTGCTGAATAATATTCCATTGTGTATATGTACTACATCTTCTTGATCCAAGGAGGACACCAATTTCCTAAATGTATGGGATGCAGCAAAAGCAGTAATAAGGGGAAAATATATAGCAATAGAGGCTCACATCAAAAAACAAGAAAGAACTCAAAGAAACAACCTAATCTCAAAGCTCAAAGAACTAGAAAAAGAACAACAAAAAACCCTAAAACCAGTAAAAGAAAAGAAATAATAAAAACCAAAGCAGAAATAGATGACATTGAAACTAAAAAAAAACAATCCAAAAAATTAATGAAACCAAAAGCTGATTCTTCGAAAAATAAATAAAATAGACACACCCCTAGCCAGGCTCACAAAGGAAAAAAGGGAGAAAGCACAAATAAACAGGATCACAAATGAAAGAGGAGAAATCACAACAGACACAGCAGAAATCAAAAGAATAATCAGAGACTACCATGAACAGTTATATGGAAACAAGTTCAACAATCTAGAAGAGATGGACAAATTCCTACAACTCTACAATCACCCAAAGCTCGATAAAGAAGAAATAGAACACCTAAACAGACCAATTACATGCAGCGAAATTGAAATGGTAATCAAAAACCTCCCCAAAAACAAAAGCCCAGGACCTGATGGATTTACAAATGAATTCTATCAAACATTCAGAGAAGAATTAGTGCCTATCCTTCACAAACTCTTCCAAAAAATTGAGAAGGAAGGGATAATACCAAACACGTTGTATGAAGCCAACATTACACTAATGCCAAAACCGAACAAGGACAACACAAAAAGGAAAACTACAGGCCAATCTCTCTATTCCCAATTTTGCTGCTGTTGCAACCTAGCAGAGAAGGCAAAGACCCAAAGCTGGAGCCAGGTGCCTTTCTTGAGTTGCGTGATTGTGGCCGGTTTTTGGGTTGTTCAGCTGCTACACCTGCTGTTTTGAGTGTTGCTTGTCTGGTGCTGTGCTGGGGCATCCTGGCAGCTCTGGAAGCATCTTCCATTGAGTCTTCTGTTGTCTTCATGAGTTGGAACCTGGCCTAGAGTCTGGCTGCCATGTGCTCCAGGTCAGCAGAGGCAGGAAGATGCCATCTTGGACATGTGGCCTATTCTTTGGGAGAGGAGCTCTGCTTCCTCAGTGGTGGTGAGATGCCATCTTAGCTCCTTTTGTTTAGGACTGACACTGCTTTCGGTGAGGTAAACAGCCATTTTTGGCCTCAATGACTCTTTGTTTTTCCCTGGTTTGTTAAATAAATCCCATAATTATTGTTCCCTGAGTCTGAGTGCTTTTACAATTGTTTGCGCGGGTGAAGAACTCAGACAGTGACCAGTAAACTATTCGGGCAGTTCCTTAGCCAGTTTTGTGCCACTCACTGCCCTGTATCAAGATCAAGTTCTAGTTTCTAGAATTTTCTGACTATATTGTATACTGTGAACATTCCATTCCTGGACTATCTAAATCTTGTCTGCCTTCACCTCCTATTTCACAACTCTATGCACAACAGGAGCAGGTGAAGGTCTCAAATAATTTATTTTTAATATAGCAAAGCCCCAGTAAAATTGATGCCACAAAAAATAAAAATCAATAAGCATACATATTATGAGAATGTTCTAATTTATGTAAGTAGTAATTGTGCATTTTATAAGACTGAATGATTCACAGAATTGTCAGGAGCACCAATATAAATCTTTAATCTAAAATATCTTTATGTTTTCCCTTAAGAGAAATCGAAGTTTGCTTTTGCTAAGTAGTCTCTCATTTTATTTTGGGTTCCATAGGATTTATATAACTTATAATTTTTAAGATATTTATTATTCATTCTCCATATGGTATAGTGGTACCATATGTTATAATTGATGATACAGAGTTACTCATTTTTTTGTTTCAACAACCAAACTATTAATTTCTAAAGTTGTTCCTCATTCAGAAGCATAATTTCAAGCTGTGGAAATGAAATTATTGACACAAATCTTTCAAAGAACAAATATTAATTTTGCATTTTCTCAATACTGAGTTCCCTGAAATGTTTATGGGAGACATAAAGCTAAAGTGTAAATGGAAGCTCATACACTATGCATTCTCTATTATTCAAGTGTCTTCCTCAAATAGAGGCTTCTGGTACTTTGTAACAAATTGTTTGGGGTTTTTCCATTCACAAAATTAAGAGCATCTTTTTAAAAAATAATAATTTGGGCAGCTTTAAATATTTAATATTTAAGATAATAAATATTATTTTAAATTACATTTAAAAATAATTTAAAAGCAATAATTTGAGTAGAACACTTCAACAATAATCATCTCTTTCAACAAGCTTTAGAACAATTAAAGATTGAGAAGTAGATTTATTGTTCCCATCAAAAGATTCATTGATAATTAAGAAACAGTCCTGGTACATGGTCTGGTATAGAAGAGGCTTCATCTGCTGATTACTTAGAATGCTCTGTGGTCTTCTTGGGTAGAGGTAAGAACTGTGTGCCATGATATCATAGAGGCAGAAAGGCTTCATTTTGCCAGAGAGGAGAAGGAAGGAGGGAAGGAAGGAAGTCTTCACAGAAGTGATATTTGAAATGTCTGTTGATCTTCGTGCTTTTGCAGTTGGGAGTATTATAGGGGACGGGTGCTATGGACTCACCAGACAGTCAGAGGAAAAAGATTGGACATATTTTTCTCATATGTATTGTAAAATGGTGATAAGCATGGTAAAGACATGATCCAGGACTTGAAATATATAGACATGTTTGGAGAACTTCATTCTGTAAAAGTGGAACAATGATAAGCTTTGCCTTGTTTTGCTGGCAGGTTCATTATTTATGGGCAGCAATGAAATAAAATGGTAGTGAAATATCTTGTCTTACTTGAAAAGTTTTCTGATTTTGCAGGAGAAATTTGTCAGATGATTTGATGGCTGAAGTTTTACTCTACAATAAATCACAGACTTCACCATCAACTGAACCTGGATTCAAATCCAAGGTATGGCATTTACCAGTTGAATTACCTAGAACAAGTTCTGGATCACAAAATTTCCATTTGTGTAATGAGGAAAATATTAATTCATACCATATAGGACTGCAGCCAGGTATAAATAAGATAGCTCCTAAAGGGATATATAATAGATAATCAAATGTCTACTGCTGTTATTATGATTAAAAATTTCAGAACATTAATGAACAAAGTTTGCATAGACTCTTGTTGCTATGCTGTATTTCTAGAGAATGTTACCTTATTTTACAACCTAGGTGTCTAGCATAAAAAGGAGGCTCTGCCTTTGAGGAGTTGGAATCAATTATGTGCTAACAAGAACAACATGTAGTTGGAATTTTAACCCTTCTGCCATTAATTAATCTGGGAACTATGGTAATAAAATTTAAGATTTTTCTTCTTTTAAAACTAGTTGTGGATTGCATCTAAATTTATGTTAAGTAGGCTATCAAAATCTTCTGCCTTTATTGCAAAGGACTTGTGTAGCGGAGAGAGACAGTTTAAATGCATAAGGAATGAAGTGGAATAATGATTTGGTGCATATATTCTGATAATTACTACCTGCTTTCCTCTAGCTCCCCTGAGATAAATGTGCTGTCTTAACTTCATTAACAAGAGATTGCAAATCTTAACGGTACACAATAACTTTACCTAACTTTTAGAACAATATATTACAGAGATCTGTTTTTCCTGAAATAGCCTCATGATTGAGAAAAGTTCTTTAAGAACTGAAATAGTATAGTGGAATGGTACCAAAGGAATTTGTATTTTAATTCTCATGTTTAGAGATTATCAGGTCTTTATATTGCAAGTAAAATAGCAGCTAGTTGTATTCTTTTGCAAAACTAAATTATTTTTTTTTAATTTTTTACATCATTGTTCATTTTTAAACAATATTTGCTTCCCCCCATCCCCTCAGGTGTAGAATTTCCTTCACCAATGCACCAGTGCACCATCACCACAGTCCCCTGTGCTCCTCCCTCCCACCCTCTGATCCCTCTCCCTCCTCCTCCCCTGAAGTACTAAATTATTTTTATCTACTTTTAAAAGTTAGTAGAAGGAAATTTTTATAGCAGTTTGAGTGGCTTTAGTAAAAAATGCATTATGAAAACCTGACAGTCAGTGCTTCACCAGATTTAAGTGCCTAAATTGACTCGGCTGTGACTCAAGAAAGCATTTGTACTACTTTAACATTTTATGAAAAATCACATCAACAATAACTCAGCTTCAAATCTGAAAATAACAGTTGTCGAATTCAGGGACCACAGTGGACATAATCCTGACCTTTCACTCAATGGATTGCATCTCGTCTTTGTAACGCCGATGGTGTTACAACACCTTTACCTCAACATGTTGTTTATCCAGTGATGTTTTTAAGTCTGAATTTGAAGAATGATAATCTACTGAAGCAATTAAGTAAGCAGATTATGCAAATTTACACAAAATCCATTTCCAAAATTGAAGAAAGTCAAAAAACTTTCCTGGAATGGTTTTGGGTTTATAAGGAACATCTAAGTAGAAAACAGAAATTTTCCCCCAAGGGAAATTGTCCTTTAAAACTGTCAAGAAAAACAAACAACAACAATTATTCTCTGATTCTCACTTCCCCAAACACTAATAGTTCTCCAGATTGGACCTGTGAGATATAAGAAGACTGCATTTTCTCTAAGTAAGAAGTTTTGGCTTTAACACCATACTTATATTTTTTTTCTTGTCTCATCAAATTATCAATTATACCCTGAGGCATTTTTTCAGCTTCTGTTTAATTGATTCTTACCATGTTCTGTAGAGACTGTCACTGGCCATCAATTCTTTTAGAGTTTAACTTAAAAAAAATTCTTTTTTGCAAGGGGAGATGAGTAGGACAGTATAGCATTTTAACATTTTATCATGAATACTTCAATATTAATTTATACCAGCTGTCCAAAGAACTGAAAATGAGACATTTATGGTGTTTTGGGTATATCCTTTGGGTATGTATCATATCAATGCACTAGCTCAGGGAAATTACACAATTAAGCTAATTAAAAGGAAAAAAAAGAATTAGCAAATTCATACATCTTCTTAGCCAATTTGTTGATCCTGAGGGATTTCACCTATGGAGAAATCATGTAGCAAGTAATAGAATAATCTGGTAGACAGAGAAATGACCTTCTTAACCTGTTTCCTGCCCATCCAGCCTGATGAGCAGCATGTCCCCTGTGACCCCAGGGGTTTCCATTCTAAAAAGCCATTCCTGGCTTTTCTAGGAAGTATGGTATTGAGAGAGCTCCAGTGTATTATATTCAAAAGAAGAGATTTAACGTTAGATAAGTCAGAATTTCCTCAATTTTCTCATGGTTAAAAATGTTAAGATATTTCCTCTACTGTCTTAGTTCAGTACCTGGGGACTGAAAATTAAATTAATAAAAGCAGACTAATAAAATACACACTTTTTTTAAATATATCCCTATGACTTCACAGAAACGTGAAACTCAAAAGTTTAGATTAAAAGGTTGATTCAGGGATATATATATATATATATATATATATATATATATATATATATATATGTGTGTGTGTGTGTGTGTGTGTATGTACACATACTCTTTGAACAAGAAAAAGGGAGTTTGGGCTTCAAGGCTTGATAAATAGCAGGAAAGTGACTAGAAAATATATGTGGGAATTTATGGAAAATAAGGATTATTTTAGTAAGGTATGTTTCTGCAAACTCATCTTGGTTTCAACTTCCCCTCTTTGATGATAAGAAGTGGAAAGGGAGGCATCTTCCTTAAAGGATATTTACATCTGTTTTTTAAGACAGAGAACACTTCCTGCATCTGTTGATTCTCAGTTGCCTTCAGATCAAAATAACCCTTATGCCAAAGTGGCATTTTTCGGGGTGGCGTATTCTCATTCCTTTCATGAAGACGCTATAGGTGACTCTTCAATAAATGTCAAGCTCTTTCTTTTACTTTCATTTTCTCCATTCCACTCACAGAGTAGAATATCTTTTCGTTCTGGCCCAGATAACTTTTTTCCAATGTCTTGCTTGGGATCTTCATTTCTATTATCGGATTTCCCAGATACTGAATCCTACCCTGCCTATCTACTTGTATTCACAAAACAAATTGGACACTGGACTTTCCATAAGTTCTCAGACCACTGGTCCTGGTGCCAGCCTAATGCTTTGACTTCCATTAAATGTAGATTACAAAGTTAAGGGCTCAGAGATGGATTTTGTCAGAGCATTGTCATATATGATATTATCACCTACTGGGAACTTCTCAAAGAAAACAAATTAACAAAAAATAAATCTCTAATGTATTTTAATTTCCATTTGAGACACTTTTGAAAATTGTGAGGCATATGATATATTCCCTGTTTTTTTCAAC